>NC_052160.1:89921337-90266183 GCF_902713615.1 Scyliorhinus canicula | reverse complement strand
CGGGTACCGATTACTGACCGTCCACAGCTCCGGCCGAACCGGCTCCGACACTGTCCTGATGCTGCCTTCCATTCAGTGCGCTCAGCTTCCGGTCCTATCGCGCAGCACATTGGGGAACGGAGTCCTTGCCGCCTACATCTCCCAGTGTGCGGCGCGCCGGTGCCGGTAGCGCGGTGCCCGGTGGGTATTGTGGTTCGGGGCCGCCTCAGACTTTGTGCTGCACGGAGGGACCTTCCGACGGAAAGAACTACAGGTCCTGGCGTGCCTTGTGCCTCCTGCTTGTTGTCCTGCTGTGAAAGTACTTGCAATGGGATAGTTGGTGTCCATTGCACTCTGGTCACGTTGAGCTCTGGTGAACAGGTCTGTCACCATTGAGCTCTGGTTGCAAACCTCTGCATTGCAACAGTCTGCCATTTTCAAAGTAGTTTACACCAGCTCGATCATTGATACCCATGATCTTAATCTGTTGGGATCCTGTGTAAATTTGAAATCAACCAAAATTCCGCTGCTTATGTGTTTACTGCTATCCTGCCATTGCCAAGGTGTCAGGGTGGCACTGCCAAACTGACTGGAACACTGTCTGGGTGCCAGTACAAGGGTGCCAGGATAGCACTGCCAAGAGTCAGGGCCTGAGGGGGGCATGCCCATGAAAGGAGAGTGGAGGGGGGGTTTGAAAGGTGTGGTTTTGTAGAGCAGGTATGTAGGGGCCTCTGGGAGGATGGGGAAGGGGGTGGCAGGTGGGGGTCCTGGAAGGGAGGGGGCACTGCAAGGAGGGGGTGGGAGCCTGAAGAGGGGGCCCACAGGGACCCCATAGCAGGGTGTCCTCAGTTGGGGTTGGGGGGGGGGGGGTAATGCCCATGTGTGTGGGGGTGACATTTCCCATGGGTGGGGGGTGTCGGGGACCTGCAAGCTCACTTAGAGATTGGGGCACCCTTTCAAAATGGCAGCCCGATCTCCGAGTTGAGCTGCCCAGAGCTGAAACAAATTTCAAATGTAGACTGAGTCAATGATGGGGGTGGGGTTCATGTGATGGACTGGGCTGTAATCAAGATTCTCTATAGTTTATTACAGTCTTGGGCCGAGCAGTTGCTATACCAGGCTGTGATGCAGCTAGATAGGATGCTTTCTGTGGTGCAACTGTAAAAATTGGTCAATGTGGTCATGCCAAATTTCCTTAGTTTCCTGAGGAAGTAGAGGCGCTGTTGTGCTTTCTTGGTAGTCGTGTCGGCGTGGTGGACCAGAGCAGATTGTTGGTGATATTTATACCTTTAAAGCTGTGAACCATCTCCACTGCTGCACCATTGATTCAGGCAGGATGTTAAGGAATGGGTTAAGGAACATTCCAATTAGATGTCTCATTGATCCAATAATTGGCATTGATATGTAAAGAGGCTACAGGTGGCCTTTGAGGCATGTGATGTAATGATAAGAGTTTGGTGCTGAGTGCTCTAAGAAAAATAAAGGTGTTTGGGAAAAGGAGCAGATCTCTTGACTCTTTACTCAACAGCAGCTAGAGGCCTACAGTGGTAGCAGAGAATGGTTGCTGTGTAAATGTAAAGGGTTGAAAGATACTTTTATGGAATAACAAAACATCAGCCAAGGAGTGAGTGAGAAGGAACAAAAAATGAAAATATGGCTGAACCTTGGATAAAGATGGCCAGATATGACTATCCCCCACTATTTTCTGAAAGAAAATCGTACGCCCAATGGAGAAGTGCAGTAATTATGTGGATTAAGGTAACTGCTTTGGGAAACAGTAAGAAGTCTTACAACACCAGGTTAAAGTCCAACAGGTTTGTTTCAAACACGAGCTTTCGGAGCACTGCTCCTTCCTCAGGTGAATGGAGAGGTATGTTCCAGAAACATTTATACAGACAAAGTCAGAGATGCCAGACCATGCTTGGAATGCGAGCATTTGCGGGTCATCAATCATTACAGATACAGAGTTAGGGGGTGATCCCAGGTTAATGAGGTGTGAATTGTCTCAAGCCAGGACAGTTGGTAGGATTTTGCAAGTCCAGGCCAGATGGTGGGGGGTGAATGTAATGCAACATGACCTTGGGAAAGGTATGGCATTATCTCTTTCTCTACCTTATGAGAGTAAAATCCGAAGCAAAGTGTTTTCAGAACTGGAATTAGAAGAGTTAGGCTCAGATGAAGGTCTGGAGGCTCTGTTAGATTTATCAAAAGGATGACTTGTTAAGTGTGTATGAAGCATGGTCAGAATTCGATAGATTCCAGAAAACAGGATATCTCTATTGAGGACTACATAATGGAATTTAGCAGACTATACGGAAGGCTGCACAAACATCGCCTGGAATTCCCACAATCTGTGTAGGCATTTAAGTTACTAGACTGTGCGAGAGTGTCCAAATGGATAGGCTCCTGGTTTTGACAGGAGTTAAGTTTGCGGATAATTATGCCTTATTCAATCAGACAATAGAGGCCTTAAAGAAGTTCCTGGGGAAGCATTCAATTCCTATTTCTCTCATGTCACAAATGGGTCACTAGCGATAAAGCAGACTATGGAAGATACACTACTGACGGGATGGCGAGATCGTATGGCTACGAACAGGTTACGAGAATATGGAAGGAGGTTCACAAGAATGATCACTTGAATGAAGAACTTGTCGTATGAGGAACATTTGAAGACTCTTGATCTGTACTCGTTGGAGTTTAGAAGGATGCGAGGGGATCTTATTGAAACTTACAAGATACTGCGAGGCCTGGATAGAGTGGATGTGGAGAGGATGTTTCCACTTGTAGAAAAAACTAGAACCAGAGGACACCATCTCAGACTAAAGGTACGATCCTTTAAAACAGATGAGGAGGAATTTCTTCTGCCAGTGGGTGGTGAATCTGTGGCCACTTTGCCGCAGAGGGCTGTGGTGGCCAATTCACTGAGTGTCTTTAAGACAGAGATAGGTTCTTGAAGGGGATCATGGGTTATGGGGAGAATGGGGATGAGAAAATATCAGCCATGATTGAATGGCGGAGCAGACTCGATGGGCCAAGTGGCCTAATTATGCTCCAATGTCTTATGGTTTTATGGACATGGAGAATGGAAATAGGAAAATTAACCCCAGAAATGCCCAGGGTATGTTAAATCGATGTTTTCAGTGTGACTCTCAATAACATAATGCTTTCAACTGTCCTACATGTTATAATAGAGTGTTTGAAGCTACACATGACATGGAGAAGCCGGATGAGGAAAAAGATAGTGACCAGAAAGAAGGCATTGTCCTCTTAAGCAGCTTTATGCCGCTAATGAGGATGTTGGTTGCAGAATCCTTCAATTGTGCTGTGTTGGACAGCGGCTGCACATCTACTGTGTGTGGAATTGACTGGTTAAAATGTTACCTGGACTGTTGAATGCTGAAAATCGTAACAATGTTAAGGAATTTGAAAGTTCCACAAGTTTCAGGTTTGGGGATGATAATATTCTGAAGTTGCTGAAAGAGTGGGGATCCCTTGCAATATTGCCGGAGTGAATCATTTCATTTGTTTAGCTACCTTCTCTTAAGCTTCAGGGCCCCTAATTCTGGAGAGGCCCCAGAAGCAACTTTAGTCCACATTGCTTAAAAATTTTGGGTCTACTGTATGAAAAATAATAATAATAATGTGGAATGGACTGCCTGCTGTGATAGTGGAGTCGGACACTTTAGGAACTTTCAAGCGGTTATTGGATAGGCACATGGAGCACACCAGAATGACAGGGAGTGGGATAGCTTGATCTTGGTTTCGGACAATGCTCGGCACGACATTGAGGGCCGAAGGGCCTGTTCTGTGCTGTACTGTTCTATGTACTATTAGCACAAATGTATCAAGTGAGATACCTTTACTTCTGAGCAGACCGTCGATGAAGACAGGATAAGGCAACAGGTTTTGGAAAAACGGTGGTCTTACAATTTACACAGTTGGAACACTATTGTATTCCATTACTGACAAATAATATTTCAGGCGCAGTTGTTAAGGATGTGTTATTGGTGGCTGAAAATGGGACTTTAGTTGATAAAAAGCTTGTTGCATTAAAACTGCATAGGCAATTTGCGCATCCGTCTCCTCGGAGGCTGAAAAATTTATTAAAGGATGCAGAAGTAAGGGATGAAGACTATACTAAGCTGATAGAACAGGTTAGTGATCACTGTGATGTTTGTAGGAAGTACAGAAGGACACCATTACGACCAATAGGGGCTGATTTAGCACAGGGCTAAATCACTGGCTTTGAAAGCAGACCTCGGCAGGCCAGCAGCGCGGGTTCAATTCCTGTACCAGCCTCCCTGAACAGGCGCCGGAATGTGGCAACTAGAGGCTTTTCACAGTAACTTCATTTGAAGCCTACTTGTGATAATAAGTGAATTTCATTTCATTTCATTTCAATAGTAACCCTACCTTTGGCCAGGGATTTTAACAACATTTTGGCCATGGACCTTAAGGTCTGGGCTAAAGCTAACAATGCATTTATTTTGTATTGTGTAGATTTAGCAACCAGATTTAGTCAGTCAATCAACCATTGTACAAAGTAAAGAAAAGAGTCATCCTGGATCAGATTGTGGAAAAATGGATACGGACAGGAATGGGCCCACCAGCAAAATTCCTTACAAGCAACAGGGGAGAATTTGGTAATGAAGAGTTCAGGGTTATGTTTGAAAACATGAATATCACAGTTAAGAATACGGCTGCGGAAAGCCCATTTAGTAATGGTGTGTGTGAAAGAAACCGTGCAGTAATAGATGACATGCTCCAGAAAATGTTGGCATATAGACCAAAGTGCAAGTTAAAGTCAGCCTTAGCATGGGCGGTACATGCAAAGAATTTGTTGCAGGTGATTGGGGGCTACCTTGTCCTTATCAATTAGTATTTGGCAGAAATCCTAAAATTCCGTCCATTTTAGATGACCAGCCTCCAGATTGGAAAGGGACTACAATTAGCTCTGCCTTTGCTAAGCATTACTTAGGAGTAGAAAAACTTTTTTGGAAGCAGAAGTCTCTGAAAGAATTCGCAGAGCTTTGAGGCATAATGTACAGCCATTAAATACTGTTTTTCAGCAAGGAGACATAATATACTATAAGAGAGACAGTTTTAATGAATGGAAAGGCCCAGGGAAGATCATAGGTATAGACGGCAAAAACATTATTTTGCAACATGGCAATCAAACTGTTAGGGTACATTCATCAAGGATAATGGGTACAGATTACCAATTTTCAAGTTTAGACAGAGCAGACAGACATGCTGAGGAGTCGGGGCCATCTGGTATGCACCTGTTCCAGAACTATAAGGACCAGTTAACTGATATAGACAGGATTTCTGTAGAGGATCGACTGCGCCGGGCGTGATTTGCGCGACGCCACCCCAACGCCAGTCCGCCGATTCTCCGGTGACCGGAGTATCGGCGCCATTGGCGGTGGCACGGTTGGCATTGCGCCGGTCGGGGTGGGCCGAGTGGCCATCCAAAAAAGCCCCATTCCCGCTGGCGCCGTTCACATCTGGTCTTTCCCAGCGATACCTCGGCATCCATCCTGTCCTGGGTGGCCTGGTTGGGGGGGGGAAGGGGGGTCCGACCTTGAGGGGTCTGACCCCGAGGGGTGCTCCACCGTGGCCTGGCCCGAGATCGGGGTCTACCGATCGGCGGGCTGGCCTCACGTGGTGGGAGCCTCTCTTGCTCTGCGCTGGCCCCTGTAGCCCAACGCCATGTTGAGTCGGGGCCGGCGCGGAAAAGGAGGCTACCGCGCATTTGTGCCGGTCACAGCGCGCATGCGCAGACCCGCGGCGCCCATTTGTCACCCGTGTCAGCAGCTGGAGTGGCGTGGGTCGCTCCAGTGCCATGCTGGCCTCCTGTTGGGCGGAGGATCGCTACAAATAACTCTCCAAGTTTTACGACGGCGTCAACACTCTGCCTTCGGATGGGAGATTCCCATCCAATACTCCTGATGAGTTAGAACAGGCCATTTTTCCGAAAGGACAACTGCCAAAAATTGGTGCAAAAGTGACGTACTTGCCTGAAGGGTCTAGGCAATGGAAGAATGCAACTGTTATTAGTACAGCAGGGAAGGCCACAGGAAAGTATAAACACTGGTTGAATGTACAGCATACAGGGGAGGGTGCCAAGACAATGGATTGGGGAAACAAAGTTCAAAAATGGAGGGCACAGAAATGCAGTGCCAGTTCAGATAGTACATCGGATAGTGAACAGGTTCACAGGAAACTATTGAAAGGACATCCCACAGCAGAAGGGAAAGATCAAGCAGTAGCAATACAGAACGAGATACCAGGCGGGATAGGGGATGTAGTTTGTCAAGGTCTCGGAACATGAGTAAGACTATGAATGCTACTAGGAGTAGAAGCCCACATGCACGTGTGATTTTGGTGGCCTCCAATAAATTAGATGAAAAATTCAAAGATGCCAAACTACAAGAACTGCATAGTTGGAGTGAATTTGGGGCATTCACGGAAGTACCAGATAGGGGACAAAAAATTCTATCCCACAGATGGATTTGCACAGAAAAGATTCTTCCAGATGGAACTTAAAAGGCAAAGGCCAGGCTTGTGGCAAGGGGATTTGAAGAATTTAAGGATAGATTCACCTACGGAAGGAAAGGTTATTTTAAAGATCTTCTTGGCTCTATTAGCCACAAAGGCATGGGAATGCAAATCTATAGATATAAAAGTTGCCTTTTTGCAGGGGCATCAGCTTCAGAGAGACCTTTTTCCTCCATCCTCCTAAAGAGGCAGCTAACACAGAATGGATACTCCTGGAAGTTGAACACATGTGTATGTGGATTAAATTATGCATCTAGAGTCTGGCATTTTTCGGTAATGTCAGTCTTGTTAAAGTTAGGCTATTGCCAGTTGAAAGCAGATCCGGCAATGTTTTACTGACACCATAAGAGAAATCTTTCTGGCATCTTTATGATGCATGTCGATGATTCTTTGTGGGGTGGGACTAGTGATTTTGAAGCTATTGTAATCTCTGGGTTGAGGAAAGAATACAAGGTTGGAAATAGGGCTTCCGGTGCATTTAAATATATTGGATTGGAAATCGGACAGACTAAGTTAGGGGCAACTTTACATCAGCAATCTTATTTGGAGAGCATCAGCCCAATAGCAATTAGTCATAGTCGGGCTTCACAAAAAGATGCAGTGGTTTCAAAGATGGAAAAAGAGCAACTGCAAAGTGTAATTGGGCAATTGAATTGGTTAGGTAGACAGGCTAAACCGGACCTTACTTTGGCTGTCTTAGAGTTGAGTACAAAAATTAATGATCCTAAGTGGGAGACTAAACTAAAAATGCAGGAGTGTGTTTTGAGGTTCCCGGTTTTAGGTGATCTTCGGCACTTGAAACTCATAGTTTATAGCGATGCGTCCTATGCAAATTTATGTGATGGGGTTTCAAGCGCAGGAGGTTTTACAATTTTTTTCTTTAGGGGAACAATGGTAAATGTTGTCCTCTTGTGTGGGAAACAAAGAAAATAAGGAATGGTCAAAAGCACTTTGGCTGCTGAGACTTTAAGCCTTGTAGAGGCAGTGGATATGGCCTTGTATATGTCTCAGATATTGACAGACATTTTGGGTTAGGGGATTTTGGTAACATATCCATTGATTGTCACATTGACAATAAATCACTGTGGGAAAATGTGTACTCTACAAAAAGTGTCAATGAGAAAAGGTTAAGGATAGACATTACAGATTTGAAGGACAAAGGGGAGATAGCAAAAATTACAAGAGTCGACAGTAGCTATCAATTGTCCAACTGTTTAATGAAAAGAGGATCTAGTTCACAGAAACTTCTGGATATTGTTAATGAAAGGCGCCTGTTTCTGTGACTTTGTTTTTTTTCTTTCAAAAAAAAGGGGGGGGGGGGCATTGTGTGTGTTTGAGTTTCTTGAAATTTTGTTTTCACCAAATTATTTTTTTCTCAAAGGAAGCGGAGACTGTTAAAAAGAATGAAATGAAATGAATTGCTTATTGTCACGAGTAGGCTTCAATTAAGTTACTGTGAAAAGCCCCTAGTCGCCACATTCCGGCGCCTGTCCGGGGAGGCTGGTACAGGAATCGAACCGTGCTGCTGGCCTGCTTGGCCTGCTTTAAAAGCCAGCGATTTAGCCTGGTGAGCTAAACCAGCCCCTGTTAACTGTTAAGGAATGGGTTAAGAAACATTCCAATTAGATGTCTCATTGATCCAATAATTGGCACTGATATGTAAAGAGGCTACAGATGGCCTTGGGGGCATGTGATGTAATGATAGAGTTTAGTGCTGAGTGTGCTCTAAGAAAAATAAAGGTGTTTGGGAAAAGGAGCAGATCTCTTGACTCTTTACTCAACAGCAGCTAGTGTCTAACATACAACACTTCGCTTCCTAAAGTCGATGACCAGCTCCTTAGTTTTGCTGACATTGAGAGAAAGATTGTAGTTGTTGCACCACACCACTAGCCCTCCTGTACTCTGACTCATTTTTTGTTTGAGATCCAACCCACTACGATCATGTCATCAACAAACGTGTAGATGGAGTTGGAGCAGAACTTTGCCACATAGCGGTGTGCATATAGGGAGGAAAGTAGGGGGCTAAGTATGCAGCCAATCATGCCCTGGAATTGACTCATGGAAGAGGTGTCGTTGTTTATCCTTACAGATTGTAGTCTATGGGTCAGGAAGTCGAGGATCCAGTTGCAGAGGGAGGAGCCAAGTCCTAGGTTTTGGAGTTTGGATACGAGCGTGGCTGGGATTATGGTGTTGAATTGGCTGGGATTATGGTGTTGAAGGCAGAGCTGTAGTCAATGAATAGGAGTCTGACAGAGGTGTCCTTGTTGTCGAGATGCTCAAGTGATGAGTGTAGGGCCAGGGAGACAGCGTCTGCTGTGGGGTGGTTGTGGCGGTATGTGAATTGCAGTGCACCAAGGAAGTCTGGAAGTATGGAGTTGATGTGTCTCATGACTAACCTCTCAGAGCACTTCATAATGATAGATGTCAGGGCCACCGGACGGTAGTCGTTAAGGCAAGTTGCCTATATCAGAAGGTTGTGGTTTCATATTAAAATCTAGAGATTTGGATACAAATACTCTTCTATACATTACTGATGCAATGCTGCACTGTCAGTGATACTGGGCTGGATTCTCTGCCGCACCACATTTCTGTTTCAGCATTGTGGGGCAGCCCCACGCCGTCGAGAACCCCCTGGGCTGCCGGCAAAACGGAGCATCCCGCCGGCGGAGAATCCAGCCCTCTGTCTTTCGAATGAGTTGTCAAACTGCTGGAAAATAAAGTTGAATTCAAGATCAGTCATGGCCGTGTTGAATGCAGAGTAGGCTCAATAAGCTATGTGGTGTGCTCCTGCCTAATTCTTATGTTCTTATGATACCCCATCTGCCCTCTGAGGGAGACCTAAATATCCCAGTGCACTTGCTTGAAGATGGGAGTAGGAGTTCCCAAGTGACCTGGCCAAAATTCATTGTTCAACAATACCTAAAGCAGATACTCTAATTTATCTCATGGGTGTGATGATATGCATAAGCAGTTATGTAAATAGTAACAGATACAACCTCCAACCAGCAGGTGGCAGTAAAGAACAACCACGTGACACTGCAACCTTGTGGCATCTGGAGATCGTCGTCGTAGTGGATAGTCAGATTTGTAGTAGCTCTTGAATAATTTAAGAATAGTAATTTAATAGTTTGTGTTTTTAGTAGTTTTCATATTGTTATCTGACCCATGTTATTGTTAATCAATGTCATGTGAGTGTCCCTTTAAGAAAAGTGTGTTTATCAAATAACTGCAGTGATGTCATTGTGTGGGTGGAACAGCTGTGTTTCTGCTTTTTACTTTTTTTTTGAGCTGGAAGCTGTTTTGTAGCTGAGTTTTTGGTTTCGTTTTCAGTTGGGAGCTGCATTCAAACAAGGTGTATTTTGATCTCTCTTTCACTGCATGCTATAGAATGTCTTCAGATCATTTGATAATTTAAAAGTGATAACTGCTTTCTGTAGAGAAATAAACATTCAACTAATCATGAACTAGATGTTCTCTAGTGCACTAATTATGTCTGGCCAAGCACAAGAACATAACATGGTACCAGGTTTGGCAATCTGGTGATCTAAAAGTCCAAAGCCAGGGTAACCAAGAAGGGAAGAAAAAATTCTACTAACCACAAAGTGAATTGACAGAATATAGCTCAACGTACTACTAGTAATCTAAGTCAATGATGGATGGATTGAAGATACCACATCAGCTTCGGGTTACTGGCAATGTAGGTGCAAATTGGCGCTCTTTTAAACAGCATTTCACATTCTACGTAGCAGCTCTAGGTCTTCAGGCACAGCCTGATGAATGGAGAATAGCGTTGCTGCTCACCATAGCAGGTTTACAGGTGATTAAAATCTTTAATACCTTCACATTTGATAGAAAACCAGATGAGAAACATTTTGACAGTCATAAAATATTTGATCAACACCTAAAAAGAATGAAACATTTGAATGGTACATTTTTTGCACGCGTACACAATAGGCATGCTAATCATTCAACAACTTCCTAAGAGATCTGGGGGAGGTTGAAGGCTCAAACATGTAACTTTGCAAGCGTCCATGATCCAAGATCAGATTGTGTTCGGCGTAAGCAATGACAAAGTTTGTGAACGGTTGTTGGAGAATGAACTCCAGCTCAACAATGCCATTAAAATTTGCCTTGCCAGCGAGCTAGCTGCGCAGCAAATTGGTATTTTGGCAGGAAACTTGGAGATGTAGCTGATGGCTTTGATGTTGTGACCCACCCAAAAGCAAAACACGGTCTCAACAGCGGTGGCCATTTTAAACGATTGTAGGGGGAGAATGAACTCCAGTTCAACGATGCCATTAAAATTTGCAATGCCCATTGTTTCAGAACCACCAGATGATGTAGAGAGAAATCTCATGTCACCTGAACAAACACTACCTCAGCACATAGATACAGAACAAGCTGAAGATGCGCAAAGCACAGAAACACAGCAAAGCAAGAACCATTTTCAGAAACATCTGAATGCTAGTCAAACTAACAAGTTCAACCAGTGCTTAGAAGGTTGACAAGACTCAGAAGAAAGTTAGACAGATTGAATATAAATAACTGAAGTATTATGCATATCATATGTATTGTGTATTAAATTTAACAATACATGTAAATATTATTCATTTCCAAAGGAGAGGGGATGTGATGATATGCATAAGCAGTTATGTAAATATTAACAGATACAACCTCCAACCAGTTGTAGCCACCTGGGTTGGCCACTTCCCTACTTTAAAATGAAGATTCGCTAAGAATGCAGGGAAATTCAGCCAAGGACAGAAAAACAAGCAGGTGCAAAGTTTCCTGCATATTAGAACTTGCAGAACCCAGACAACACTGAAACTGACGGCCATCTACATATTGATGAGCGATCCCCGGGAACAATTGAAACAGTTAAGATAATCGAGGCCAAGCCAGACTCCTCGGCGCCAGCAGGAGCCAAGACAAAGGAAGGCCAACGGACACTTAGGAACCGCCTAGCGATCAGGGAACAGCTCCAGTATTGGAGAAATCGATCCAAGTGATCAGAACTCAGTCCAATCACTTGGAACCAGGTACGGGGTCCGCCCAAAAGGGCGCAAAGCCCCTGGGGACTATAAAGTAGAGTCCCAAAGTTCAATTCGTTCTTCTTGGCAGAATCTCCCAGCAGCTCGAAACAACCCTTGACAGAGACCTGCCTAGCAGCTGCACCAACAAGTGTCCAGTCAACGAACGCTACAAGATAGGCGCTCCTAACCATTAGTCCATACCAGCTGGAACGAGAGGCCAATTGTTCCCCTGACCTAGTGGGTCCCTTTTCCAAGTGAATAGCCTAGTGAATAGTATTTTATGCATGAGTAGCGATTGACTGTGTGTATAATAAATGTGTTTTGATTTGAACCTTACTAACTGGCGTATTGAGTTATTGATCAGCACTTGAACTTTAACCTCGTGGTGGTATCATAAAGATACCTGGCGACTCTAGAGCAAGGTGATTAAACAGAGCAAATTAAGTGTAAAGCACACTTAGCAACATTTAGCAACACAGTAAAGAACAACCATGTGACACTGCAACCTCGGGGAGTCTGGAGATAGTCATCATAGTGGATAATCGCATTTTTAACAGCTCTTGAATAATTTTATAACAGTAATTTAATAGTTAGTGGTTTTAGTAGCTTTCATATTGCTATCTGACCCAAATTATTGTTAATCAATAAACATTCGATTAGTCACGAACTAGATGTTCTCTAGTGCACTAATTCCATCCGGCCAAACACAAGAACATAATAATGGGTCATTGCTGTGCACAAATTACCTGCCAAATTTCCTGCCTTACAACAGTGATTACATTTAACTAACGGTAAAGAGTTTTGGGATATCCTGAGGTTGTGAAAGGTGCTAACCTTGGGAAATGTTGACATATAAAGAGCCCTGGGGGTCCTAAGCCCTTTCTTTTTCAAAATGGATTTAAAGAAGAGTTTACAATAAGAAATAATAAAATAAAATAATTGGCTGGGCTGTTGACAGATGGTGAAACTGACTTACCTGAATTTCCTTTGTGTATGCACTGTACAGGCAGTACCTTAGTTCAAGTCTAAAATAGGAGCATCTGCAAAGGCAAGGACAAGGTCAGGATGGAAGACGGGTTGGATGTGTTGGGCAAACATCAGAAGGGGAAAGCCATCCGCGGTAGCGACGTCATGCTGTGGTGGAATCAGCAGGTGCCTGAGGGTGTAAAATCAGAGGCTCAACTTGCTTGACCACTGTAGCCACCTGAGATGGCCACTAACGAACACAAAATGGAAGACTGCAAAGAGTGCAGGGAAAACGGACATGTTAAAGAGCAAACAGCTTGCAGAGCAATTATGTATTGGGACAACTGCAGAAACCGGTTTCTGACGGCTGCAGAGACCAGGCAGCGCTGTGAAAGAGAAGCCGTTAGCATACTAATGAGGTGATACCGGGAAAGTCCCAGATACAATGGACATAAATTAAGTATCAATCGATACATTCAATAGGAGGCCGGACCCAGTGGCGCCAGAGAAGCCCAGGACAATAAGTCCTAAGAACCGCCCCAGCAACCAAGGAACGGTCCTATGATTGGGGGGTTCAAAACATATCGATTGGGAAGAGGCCCAATCGATCCCAAGCAGGTAAGAGGGTCCGCCTAAAGGGGCGCGGACCCCCTGGGACCTATAAAAGAAAGGTCCCACACATGGTTCAGTCTCCTGTCTCCGGCCTCCGGCTCCAGCCTCCAGACCCCTGTCTTCTACATCAGCCATTGAGCAGCAGCCACCAAAATGTAAGTGCCTAAACAACGACCGCTACCTGAAACCGGCATTACTGACACCCTTGCCAACTGATAGCGATTCGAAGCCTGCAGACCAGAACAGAACAAAGGCCTTGTTCCTTGACCTCGCAGTTCTTTCTTAGCTAAGTATTAGTTGTTTAGTGGTAGAAGTAAGTTTAATCTTTAGCTTGTGCATGAGTGGTATTATAATTGTGTTATAATAAACTCTAATTGTTTTGGACTTACTAATTGGTGTACAGCTTTATTGCTTTGAACTTGACCTTGAAACCGGCAGCGGTGTCTTTACGGCACCTGGCGACTCCAGAGCTTAGAACGTGAAACAGAGCCAAAGCGAGTGTTAAGCACACTCATCCAGAACGACCAACATTTAGTGGCGACATCCAGACAGGACTCGATTAGAAGTGCCCCCCCCCCCCCCCCCCCCCCCCCCCACTCCGAGAGAACCCAGAAATTTGAATTGGAAATCTAATTGGGAAAAAAGGAAAAACCACAGGTGTTCAAGGAGTTCAAATCAATAACGATAATTCGGAAGTGTGTTTTTGCATGCGTAACTAACAGGGTTGTAAGGTTAACCTGAGAGATTTTTGTGTTGCGACAAACTGTCGGGAGTTTTATAATCGGAACATAGCAAAAGCCATACCCGTATTTTAAAGCATTACCTGATCATCCCCTGTTCCAAATTAAAGACAGAAAGAGGAAATGGCCATGCAGGCAATGGAACGCCTCATGAATCCAGAGCAGTTTGTGGTCGCAGCGACCAGCAGTAGCAGAGTAGGCCAGTGTCCCGTATGGGAGCTGGAACTCCGAAAATATCTCAAAGGGAAAGGATGGCCCCTTTGGAATGAGTTTTGTGTGAATGAGGAGATAGGTCCCGGGAGTATAGGACATACTTGGTGGGAGAACCTCTCTCAAATTCATAAAAAGAATCTAAGTAAAGCACGCAAGCCGATGGCAATTGTGTCCTGTTTGGCACAATTGCGAGGCACAGAGGAGGTCGTTCGGACACTCCGAGCAGAGCTAGAGGAGAGGAATAGAATGAGTAAAGTGGATGTCAGGGACATCGAAAGGGAAAACCTCGAGCTAAGAGGGAAGCTGGCAGAGAAGGATAGAGAGGTGGATGGTGCCAAGAGGGCACATCAGTCGTGTCTAGCCCATCTGAGCAGTTCCCAGACCCAATACGAAAAAGCCTATCAAGATGTGCAGCGTGCAGTCCTGATACGAGAAGAGTCAGAAAAGCAGGTAGAGGCATTGCAGAGGCAATGCTCTGACCTAAAGGCATCTTTAAGAGTACTCCATGCTGCCACCACTGAGCAAAGACAAAGCACAGTGGACCATGCAAAGTGTAGGAAGCAGATTGCAGAGCTACAATCGTTGCTTTCAGTACAGAATTGGTTCCAAAGCACCTTTGGAACGCAGTTAGATGAGGAAAATGCCCCAGATTGGCAAGAATTGAGCGAGACAGCGCAGCGCTATGTTCAGGGAACACGTGCGGCAGCAGCGCAACAGAAGAGGAAAGCGCCCCAACCCCCCACAGATCAGATAGCACCCGCACCTATGAACCCAGTCACCACCCAAAGAAAGGCAACCACAGACGGCGCACCCGACATCACCTACACCACCCCCTTAACTGTAACCCAACTCAGGGACGCGTGTGAGAAAATCACCCCGTTTCTCCCCACCGCAGACCCCCACCAATTTTTCGCGAAAGTGAAACAGCAGGCTACCATGTACGGCCTGGATGAAAGAGAGCAAGTGAAGCTCACAGTTTTGAGTTTAGACCCATCGGTAGTTGCAACCCTCCCCGACCCACAGAACGTTGGAGGAGGCACACTAGAGGAGATGCATACATCTATTTTAGACGCGATAGGGTATAACAGAGGAGACCCAGTCGAAGGCCTAAATAAGTGTAGGCAAAAGAGGACAGAGCATCCCACAGCATTCGCAGGAAGGCTGTGGATCCATTTCACTGCCGTTTTTGGCGAATTAGACCGCGCACATTTAACCCGCGACAATATGGTTAAATGGACCCGCACCATAATCTCCCATGCCACAGATGCAGGACAGAATGTTTGTAGTAGTTACGACCCCTCGGAAGAGGCCCATAATGAGAAATTGGTTCTGAAAAGATTGTCCCGCGCTTGGGAACAATCTGTCCAGGGCAAAGTTAAAGTAAAGACCCCAGAGGAAGCTCAGGCTGCAGCAGATATTCAGGCAGTGAGAGCGCACCAAAACCCCGCATGGGTAAACGATGGAAAGAACAGCCCCCCACAGAAGTCGCAGGAATGCTACAACTGTGGTCAGTTAGGACATTTTGCAAGGGAATGCAACGGCCCACAGATATCTCAGAGAGGCCAGCAGACAGGCACTCCGAATAGGAACAAACCTAAGCCTATTCACAGTATAGGGACGCAGTCAGGACAGACCAATGTGGACGGAACGGACTGACGGTGTTCGGGCTCCCCCACTTGGGTCTGTGACACCCTCCGGGACCAATCCGGAAGGCCGGTAGTCACAGCAAAGGTTAGAGGGAAGCCCATAGAATTACTTTGGGACACAGGAGGGTCCCGCACCATAATTAATTCCACTATTACAGCACAGGCAGACACGTGGCCGCCCACATCCACAATTACACTCAGCGGATTTACAGGTCACTCGCAGCAGGGACACATTACAGCCCCTGTATCAATTCAGCTAGGGAACATCTCCACCAGACACCCCATTGTTTTAGTTAATCTGCCCTGCACAGCAGAACACATACTGGGTATTGATTTTATAAATGCCCACAGCCTGTCGTTCGATCCAGTCAATCAGTGTGTCTGGAGAATGGCAAAATCGGACAGAGCACCCGCAACTCTCAGTCGGAGAGTATGCAAATAGGATTAGCGCAGTAGGCGACTATTGTTTCGACCTGACCACACTTAGCACGGACAGACAAGTTAGGGCACTTTTGAACCGGCACAGGACAGCATTTGCCAGCCACCGGCACGACTGCGGCAGAATGACTGGACAAGTTCAAGTTACTGGACCTGACCCCAGACCACAGAGACAGTACCGATTTCCCCTAGAAGCAGAGGGAGAAATTGGAAAAATGATAGAAAGCTTATTAGAGCAAGGGGTACGTAGGACAATAGCCTCGACCAATAATGCACCTATTTGGCCAGTGAGGAAGCCCGACGGATCATGGCGTCTGACCATTGATTATCGGGAACTCAACAAAGTAACCCCAGCAGTAGCCCCCACGGTAGCAACAAGTCCCGAGACCATGCTCAAGCAGGGACTCCACTCCAAATATTTCACGGTATTGGACATTAGCAATGACTTCTGGTCAATCCCATTGGCAAAGGCGTGCCAGTACAAATTTGCCTTCACATTTAAAGGACAGCAGTATACGTGGACATGCCTCCCACAAGGATTCCACAATTCCCCCTCCATTTTCCACTGACAGCTGGCAAATGGTTTAGTTTCCCGACCCGAATGTCTGGTACAGTATGTGGACGACCTATTACTGCAGACAGACACCAAGGCAGAGCACATCCCGCTTCTGGCCGAGTTCCTGGAACTTCTGAACTCAATCGGATGTAAAGTTAACCCCAGAAAGGCCCAGATATTAGAGAACCAAGTGATGTATTTGGGTACAGTCATCACACACGGCAAACGCGAGATCGAGTTCAAAAGAATTGAATCGATTGTCAAATTGCCCCTTCCCCAGAATGTTTCAGCCCTCCGGTCGTTTTTAGGACTGGTTGTGTACTGTCGGAACCATATCGATAGTTTTGCGACAAAGGCAGCCCCACTCTCAGACCTCCTTAAGAAAGGAGCCCCTTGGGAATGGCTTCCGCAGCATACAGAGGCTGTGGAAGAGTTAAAAAAGGCCCTTAGCGCAGCACCCGCGCTACAAGTCCCAGACCAACTCTCCCCCTATGCAATAGAGGTAGCGAGCACAGATCTGACCCTCTCGGCCGTGCTCCTTCAGGAACGGCACGAGCAGCTACGACCCGTGGCTTATGCCTCACGACTTTTAGACCCCGTAGAGCAAGGATTTTCAGCCTGCGAGAGGCACCTCCTAGCAGTTTTTTGGGCAGTTCAGTACTTCTCGTACATTACCGGACTCAATCCCATCACCATTTTGACCGAGCACACCCCCACACAGTTACTTTTAGACGGTTGACTGAAGGACGGTTCAGTGAGCCAGATAAGAGCAGCTAGGTGGACGTTACTGTTACAAGGACGGGACATAACAGTTAAACGGACCAGGACACACACATTTTTAGCAGACAACCTCCAGTATCCAGGACAACCCCATGAATGTGAAATTGTAGCACCCCTACACAACACAGGACCCTTCATTGCAAAGACGCCCCCCAGAAAGATAGGGAATTCAAGCCAGAGCCCCCAGCACACCGACACTTGTGCCCCACTGAAAATATATGTGGACGGTTCATCCACAGTTTTAGATGGAGAACGCATCACTGGATGCGGGATCTATGTGGAGGATGCGCAGGGTCGCGCACTAGAGGAAATTTCTTTAAAATTACCAGGTCACAGTACGCGGCCATCGCATACATAGTGGACCACCCAGATTCGTTTCCCAGCCCAGCAGACATATATTCGGACAGCTTATATGTTTGTAACAGCCTGACCGATTTTCTACCCCTGTGGAGGACACGAGGTTTTGTCTCCGCAGACGGGAAGCCCCTTCCATCAGCCCCATTACTCCGCCATATCCTAGAGAAGGCAAAGGATAGGACGTATGGCATAGTTAAAGTTAGGAGTCACCATAGGTCATCCCCCCCTGGAAATGTAAAAGCCGACGCACTGGCAAAAGCAGGTTCCAGGCGAGGTCACTTTTGGACACCCCCAGCTAGCGCCCCTGTGAGTGCAGTTCAGGTCTCACAGGCAGACATCAAAGATTTAATACAGGCCCAGAAACAGGACGGAAATCTCCGGGAGAGTTTTAAAGGAAACTTTGTAGCACAATATGATACATTCAAACACGCTTTGACCACACATGAGGGTGTGATCATTAAAGACAAACTGTATGTGGTTCCTGAACAAGATAGGGATCAAATGATTGCCTTATTCCATGACAGTCATGGACACCAAGGAATCGACCCTACCACAAGACACCTTAGACAACTCTGTTGGTGGCCCAACTTACGACAAGATGTGACACACTACATAGAGAATTGTCTAATTTGTGCACAGAATAACCCGGAGAGGTATTCAAAGAAGGCACAACTCAGCCACACTTGCCCTGTTAATGGCCCCTGGACAAACCTCCAGATCGATTTTATAGGACCATTGCCCCCTTGCAGGAATGGCTATAAATATGTTCTGGTGGTCATAGATACCTTTACCAAATGGGTAGAGGCCTTCCCTTCATGAACCAACACAGCTAAGACAGCTGCAAAGATCCTGACCCACCACATCTTTACGAGATGGGGTCGCCCCAGAAGTATAGAGTCAGATCAGGGATCTCACTTTACAGGACGGGTCATGAAGAACGTCCTGACCATATTCGGCATAAAACAGAATTTCCACATTGCGTATCACCCCCAGTCAAGCGGGATAGTAGAACGCATGAATCGGACCCTAAAATCGACCCTTAGGAAGATGGTACAGGAGAACAATTCGACTTGGGATTCAGTGCTCCCATTCGCACTAATGTTCATCCGCAACACAGTTTCATCATCCACAGGTTTCACCCCACACACACTCATGACCGGACGCCCTATGAAAGGGACAGAATTCCTTTTAGGACTGGACATGACCAGCCCCGAAGTGACGGCCCTCACACATGAGAAAGCAGTCAAAGAATTAGTGGAAACTGTGAGGTCTGCACAGTTAGCAGCCTCAGTAACATTGGGCAAACGACGAAAACAGACCACCGCCTGTTTTAACAAGAATGTACACCCCACGGAATTTCAGGTTGGGCAACAGGTTATGTTATCTGTTTATAACCCCAGTACGTTTTTGGCTCCTAAATTTTCCGGCCCGTATTCAATTTCGGACAAAATCATCCCCTCAGTTTATAGGATTAAATACCCCAATGGTAAGACTGCGTGGTTTCATATTAGCCAACTGAAGGCTTATGGAACACAGTCCAACCACTCACACCATGTCCTACTCGATGCAACAGAACATCTCGCTCCGCCCACAAGAGACACATTTCCACCCTCCCCCTCACAGACCAGTTCCTCATCGGACTCGACCTCGACTCCGCCTACTGACTCCAGACCACGCCCCAGAACGCCCACAAGCTGCCACAGCAGAGACAGTGACAGTGACTATGAAACTGAGGACAGCCACAGCACTCCACCCTACAGCCCCCACTTCAGCGACTACGACCCCGACTCCAGTGACCCCATGGAGGTCACCTACATTAAATATCCAAACCCACACCCACCACCCAACACTGACGACCCCGACAATGCTCCTTCCATTTTAGACCCTTCGATTTGGCACAGGGACAATTCTTGGCGACTTGTCCGCAATGACGAGAGTGACCCCCGGTCACACAATGCAAAGATTGCATGCCTGATCCATACAAGGGTATGGGATCCGGGAGAAGAGGAAGACTTGATGTCTGACTCCCGACACGGCAACCCCTTTGCGACCCTGTTCGCAGAGACTGAGGAGAAGTGAGGTGTCCAGATGATGTAAAAGAGGAACCGCTTGAGGGAAGCGATGTCCTTTCTGATGGAACCTGCACGTATGTTTGTTTGTTTGTATGTTAAAGGTTTGATTGGAGATTGGCCACTTACTTTTCAGCTGAAAAGCTTGTGACCACCTCACATGCACGTTAGTTTGTCCGCAGAAACTTCTGAGAACTTCACTCAATTTAAATATCCTCTGGTGAACTGACAATGTTCACGACTTGTCTTCTGTTTGTAGATGTTGGAGCATCTTGGCTCCTCCTTTGTTTTTTTAGGTGCCCCTCTATTCTGGGAATAGAGGCTGCAATTCCATATGACTACATTCTTGCCCGTTCATTTCAGGTTGCTCAGGCAGTGGAGAAACGGCATTGAGGACCCGCCCTGTCTGAGAACCCCCTTTTGGTCAGCTAAGCTCGGGTACAGCACAGCAGGCCCTACCCGGGGATCCCATACAAACCTTACCCGTAGCGGCCCACACGCAACTCATTCGACCTTTTCGTTCCAAACTTTGGTTTCATTTTTCTTTAAGGTAGCCCTCCGGCAGCCATCCCATATGCTATTTACATTCAGGAACATTCGGATGGTAAATCGCAAAGCCTGCGAGACGGCTCGCAGTGGAACAGTTGTTAGGTGTATGTCTGGTCCTAAATTCGCTATTGAAAAAAAAAATGAGGGGAGTCATAGGGTGTGACTTGGCCATTCATTTAAGGGACAATTGGAATGAGACCAACACCACTAAGAAGAGCAGTTCATCCACAGGCTGAGGTGATCAGTTAGCTGTAGCCTGATTGAAGATCTGCTGCCTGCTGGACAAGCTTTATCATTGGCTGTGAAGGCCACCACAGCCCTCGATTGTTTCCTCCCAAAGTGCTATCAGAGACTTTCAAGGGTCTCACAGTTGACTTCGCAAAGACATACGTTCTGACCGCTAGATTGTTTGCCAGAGCTGGAAGTTAAGGCAACTTCTGTGATGATAATAGGCAAAACCAACAGGCATTCAGGTTGGCCTCTCTGGTGGCATCGACTGCACAAATGTAGCAATCCAAGTATCGCCACAGCAACCAGGAGTGCTTTTAAACCACAAGGGATATTCTTCGATCAATGTCCAGCTGATGTGTCAAAACAAGATGAGGTTCATGCGGGTATGCTGTCGGTTCCTTAGCAGCTGTCATGATGACTTCATACTGTGGCAATACAACATCCCAGACCTTTTTCTTGGTTCAAGATGCAAATTAACGGCTCACTGTTCAAAGACCAACTTTAAACTTGGCTCAATACAGCGGTGAAGAACTCTCCCAATGAGGCAGAGGAGGGCTACGATAAGAGCCTCATGACCACGGCATGTGCCATAAGTCAAACCATTGGCATGTTCAAGGTGCACTTCAGGTGCTGGATAGTGGTGGAGCTGTCTTTCAGTACTCACCAGTGTGGATGTCCTCAATAAAAGTGGTGTGCTGCATCCTACTCAATATTGCGCAGCAGGATTTCCAATGGCGGCCATCAGCTGAGCGGTTGCTCAAAAGGTGGCTCTCATCTATAACCTTGATTAAGGCCCTTTACTCCCAACAAACAAGCACCAAAAGAACACAAATCGCCCGAATTAACCCCCCCCCAAATCGACCACAATGCTACCCAAAGTGCCAAAGAACCAGCAACCCAGTCGAAAAAAATCCGAAGAGGAGGAGAGGGAAACCTCAGCCTTGGTGCAGGGGAGCCAGCATGGCGGCAGGGAATCGACGATGGACAGTCCCACAGACTTTCCAGCGCAGATCCAGGCACTGATGGAGAAATGATGGGTCTCATCGGAGCTCCAGCAGCCTAGAGGGGCATGAAGGAGGACCTCGCAGTGGCCGTGAAGATGACAGTTGAGATCGAGATGGCCCCCATGCTGTGAGCAGAATGGAGTGGAGGTTTGAGGCCCAAGAGGCAATGACATGGGACCTGGAGAAAGCCGCCATGGACCAGAGGGATTGGATCGCGACCCTCGAAGCAGAGGTGGCGAGGCTGGTCAAGGCACAGAATGGGCAAAACCTGTTTTTTAAAATAAATTTAAGAGTACCCAATTATTTTGTTCCAATTAAGGGGCAATTTGGCGTGGCCAATCCACCTACCTGCACATCTTTTTGGGTTGTGGGGGTGAGACACATGCAGACACGGGGAGAAAGTGCAAACTCCACACACAGTGTCCCGGGGCCGGGATTGAACCCGGGTACTCGATGCCGTGAGGCAGCAGTGCTAACCACTGCGCCACCGGGCCTCCCCCATGTTGGCACAACCTATAGATTGTGAACTGCCAGAGTGCATGGAAGGAGGAACCCCACAGAGTGTGTGACAGTGGTGTTCGGGATGTTGGTCGGCGAGGAGGGCTCTGCCAAGGGCCCGAATGTACATCACGCCCACAGGTTACTTTGGCAGCAGCCCAAGGCGGGGGAACCACCACAGGTGATGATTGTGAGGCTCCACATGTACCAGGATAAAGAGTGGATCTTACGCTGGGTGAAAAGCGAGAAGACGAGTCCCAAAAGGTGTACTTGTTAGGTAATTTGGACATTCTGAATTCTCTCTCCGTGTACCCGAGCAGGCGTCAGAATGTGGCGACGGGTTCCCAGTACACTTCTACAAAAAACTTGCAACAGCATTGGCCCCGCACTTGTGGGAAATGTTCAACAATTCATTATCTAAGGGGGCACTGCTGCCCATGCTGTCACAGGTCTCGATCACGCTGATCCCCAAAAAGGACAAAGACCTGACAGAGTGTGGATCATACAGAC
Source organism: Scyliorhinus canicula (assembly GCF_902713615.1). NCBI lineage: Eukaryota > Metazoa > Chordata > Chondrichthyes > Carcharhiniformes > Scyliorhinidae > Scyliorhinus > Scyliorhinus canicula. Next base: position 90,243,441 of record NC_052160.1, on the reverse strand, counting down.
CCAAATCTCTCTTAAATACTGATAAAGCCTTCGATCGAGTAGAATGGAGGTACCTGATGGAGGTGCCTGAACGTTATGGGCCACAAGGGGGCAACCTCAGTACAGTGTTCCCATGGGGAGCGAGGCTCGGGAGGAGTTTATCTCGATTTGGGCACATAGAGAGAAGGCAGAATGGGCAGATGGAAAGGCTAGTGAAAGAGATTCTGAGGGTGCACATGAGGTTTTCGGAGGCCCGGAGGCAGGGTTGTTGAGGAAGAGGCAGAGGCTCCAGATGGAATTTGGATTGGTGCCCACAGGGAAGGCAGTAGGGCAGTTGAGGAGGGCAATATATGAGTAGGGGGAGAAAGTGAGCAGAGGAAGCAGGAGGCAGCGAGGGAGATTGGTAGAGTGAAAGACGGAATGAGAAGGGTGGTGCTGGACCTGGTGGGGGTGAATGGGTGTTTGAGGCTTTTTATAGGAGGTTGTATGAGTCGGAGCCCCCACCCGGGCAGGAAATGAAAAATGAAAATGAAATGAAATGAAAAATGAAAATCGCTTATTGTCACGAGTAGGCTTCAATGAAGTTACTGTGAAAAGCCCCTAGTCGCCATATTCCGGCGCCTGTCCGGGGAGGCTGGTACGGGAATCGAACCATGCTGCTGGCCTGCTTTAAAAGCCAGCGATTTAGCCCAGTGAGCTAAACCAGCCCCTGTGATTGCGGCTGATCATGGATGGGTTGGAGTTTCCCCAGAGTGGAGGAAGAGTTGGTGCAGGGATTAGGGGCCCCTATTGGGTTGAGGGAGGTGATGGAGAGTGTGGGGGGATGCAGGGCAGGGGAAGCCCCGGGCCCAGCCGGGTTCCTGGTGGAGTTGTATAAAAGATTTTGGGATGGAGGGGGGGGACCTGGGCCGTTGCTGGTGAGGGCATACAATGAGGCTAGAGAGAGGGGGGGAGGAGCTCCCTCCTACACTGTTGCAGGCACCATCTCCCTGACATTGAAGAAGGATAAGGACTTTGAGCAGAGTGGATTGTAACGTCCAATATCATTCAATGTGGACACTACTGTCATCCGAGGGTCAGACGACGACTTCCACAGAATGTGGGAGCCATTCACCCAATTGTTCCGAGACCTGTTTGTGGCCAACGAACAAGCAGAAGAATAGCCAGGTAGCCAAGAGGCAGGGGAAAGTAGCCAAAGCAGGAGAGGGAGGGATAGACCAGGGGAGCGGGGGGGGGGGGGGGGGGGGGGGGGGGGGTGAGAGCATCTAAACCTAAGAGAACAGAAAGGCGAACCACAGGAGAAGGGGAAGGGGGCAGAAGGGGGGTAGGGGAGTGGCGATGGACACGGAGAAGGCTTTCGAACTGGTGGAGTGGGAGTATCTGTGGGAGGTGCTGAGGCAGTTTGGGCAGGGTCCGGTTTCTGAAAAGGATGCCGGCTGCAAGTGTGCCGACGAACCGGGTGAGCTTGGAATATTTTGGGCTGCACTGTGGGATGAGACAGGGATGCCTGCTCTCCTCGTTGCTCTTTGCCTTGGCTATAGAGCCATTGGCAATAGCGCTTAGAGCATCGAGGGATTGTGCGGGGGCGGGGGGGGGGGGGAGTGCATCAAGCACTGGGTTTTGTTATACACGGCCCACCTGTTCTTATATATTTCAACCCACTGGGTAGCATTGGGAGCATTATGGGATTTTGGCAAGTGCTCTGGGTACAAGTTGAACATGGGAAAGAGCGAGCTGTTCCCGCCTGAGACCAGAGGGCAGGACAGGAGGTTTGGGGAGCTGCCGTTCGGGGTAGTGGGGTTGAGTTTTAGATACCTGGACATTCAGGTGACCATGGGCTTGCAGACCATGAAGGTACAAACAAACAAGAGCTTTATTGGAAAGGTGTTTACTCTATGGGTTGTAATGATATACTGCCCAAGTGACCGTGCAAACGACCGATGATGCATCAATACATCTTGTGATAATAATAATCTTTATTGTCACAAGTAGGCTTACATTAACACTGCGATGAAGTCAGTGTGAAAAGCCCCTAGTCGCCACATTCTGACGCCTGCTTGGGTACACGGAGAGAGAATTCAGAATGTCCAAATTACCTAACAAGTACACCTTTTGGGACTTGTGGGCGGAAACTGAGCACCCGGAGGAAACCCATGCAGACACAGGAAGAAGGTGCAGACTCCATACAGACAGTGACCCAAGCTGGGAATCAAACCCGGGACCCTGGCGCTGTGAAGCAACAGTGCTAACCACTATGCTGCCCTTTAATAAGGACAGAGGGAGTTCACACTGTGTAAGAATAAAGAATTTGGTTTATTTAAAGTTACGTTATATACAACTCCCAATAGATCCCTACCAGGTCGCTCCACGGTCGGCGCCTTACTGGTTAACCTTTTATACATGGCTGAATGCAATTCCCACCCCCCTCAGCGGGGGAACTGATACTCCGTAAGAAACACAGGGAATATAATCATTCCCACTGCGTACGTTCTGTGCAGGGTATGATACTCTCATGCTCTATTTTTTCCCTCTGAATCAACCTCTTGATCCTCCTTTGTTGAATTCTGAACTGATCCCAAACCTCAGGCTTGCTACATTTTCTAGTAAATTAAAAATGGCACCTGTTTGGATCTATTGCCATCCTTCGTTTCATTTGTAAGCCATGATTGGGCTGCTTTACTTGTGTTTTTGCGCCAGAAGGAATGTTGCAATGCATAGGTTTGTTCCTTAAATATTAGCCATTACCTGTCACTATCATGCCATTTAATGAAGTTCCCCAATCTGTTTTAGCCAACTCACGCCGTATACTTTTCTAGGTCCCTTTGTTTAGGTTTAGGACACTAAATTCAGATCTAACTAATTCATTTTCCATCCTAATGAAGAATTACATCATTTCATGATCACTGTTCCCTAAAGGATCCCACACAAGATTATTAATTCACCCATCTCATTGCATGATACCAAATCTAGGATAGCATGTTCCCTCGTTGGTTCCTCGACATACAAGTCTAAAAAATAACTCAGACACTTCAGGAATTCACCAGTCACAGTATTATTACTGATTTAGTTTGCCCAATCTTTATGTAGACTCAAGACATCCATGAATACTGTAGCACCCTCGCTACATGCATCTCTAATTTCCCATTTAATATCATCATCTACCTCACCACTACTGTTTGGAGACCTATAGACAACTCCTACTAATGCTTTCCACCCCTTGTTGGCATCTACTTAGACTGATTTGACATCTAGTTTTTCTGAGCCAATATCCTCTCTCACTATTGCAATGATTTCACCTTTAACTGGAAACACCACCGCAACTCCCTTTACATCTTAGCCTGTCCTTCTTAAATATCAAATACCCTTGGGTATTCAGTTTTCAATTTTGGTCACCCTATAATCATGTCTCCGGAATCACAATCATGTTGTAACCGTGTATACCAATTTACATTGTTAATTCATCTACCTTATTGCTCCATGCATTCAGAAACGGTGGGATTCTCCATCGCCTGATGTAGAAATTGGGCAGAGAATAGGTACTGGCGTTAAAATTGCGACGGGCGCCGATTTTATGCCAAATCGCGATTCACCGTCACCTCGACAGTGGCGTCAATGCGGTCCGGAAAGCACGTATAATAAACACCGTTTGCATGTCATTAGTGGGCCCGACCTGGTATTCTCCGGGGCCTCCACAATGCTCCGTCTCCGATGGGTCGAATTCCCGATGGCGCAGTTCACTTGTGCTTTTAAAAATCGTGAAACCTGCATGGTGGCTACTGAGGGAGAGAGAGTGGGACAGTAAATGTCCAACATCGCCACAGTTTGCTGACAGTTGTGCCACTGGTTGGGGGGCTTCTGCAAAGGCTGGGTGGATTAACGGGGGGGGGGGGGGGGGCAGGAGGTGGGCTGTGGGGTCGGGATGGATGGGTACAGGGCACCATTGCCTCAGCCAGCAAGGCAGCCATGCAGTTGCACATGCCGTTAACAGCCCACTGTGAACTTAGAGCCACAGGTCGTATAGGTGTGCCCCATGGCCACCCCCCTAGGTGCCCTCTGACCCCAACCGACCAGCTGTATGGACGCGCTCCAGCACAACCAGTGCCATCTTGTTGGCTGGGATGAGTGCGTGTGAGGATTGTAATGTGTATATGCGGCTGTTTATTCCCAGCCTCTCGAGTGTCAATCATGGACTCGGCGAGTCCCGCACTGTTTTTCATTGGAATCTATTGTGTTCCACGTGGCGCTGGTACCAACACCTCCACAGTTGCAAATGGATTCAGGTTTGGCGCCAGTTTTGCTGTTGTGAAAGTCCACGAATGCTGGCTCGACGTCAACACTTAGTCTCAGACATGGAGAATCCCACCCAGTGCCTTTAGACTTGTCTTTTTTTTAACATTTTTACAGTTTTTGGATTATGGCCCGGTTTGCTGCAAGTCCTGGTTTCCTCTGCCTTCCACTTTTACTTTCTACTTTTCTGTCTTTCATTGCTATCTTTGCTTCCCTCTCTTTTGTTGCCCCACTCAAGCTCTCTCTCCAGTTTAAACCCTCCCCAACTGCACGAGCAATCACCCGTGAGGTTATTGGTCTCGGCCCTGCTGGGGTGCAACTTGTACAGCTCCCATCTTCCCTAGGATGGGTCCCAATGCCGCAGGAATCCAAATCCCTTCCTCCTACACCACTTCTCCAGCCATGCATTCATCTGGTCTATTCTTGCTAGCATCTGGCACTGGGAGTAATCCTGAGATTACTACATTTGAGGTTCTGCTTTATTTCTAAGTTCCCTATATTCTGCTTTCAGGACCTCATCCTTATTCCTACCCATGTCCTTGGTGCCGATATGGAGATGTACCTTTGGCTGTTCACCCATCCCCTTCAAAATGTCCTGCAGCCACTCAGTGGCATCTTTGTTCCTGGCACAAGGAGGCAACATACCATCCTGGTTTCATGTTTGCAGCCATACAAATATTTTATCTGCCTCCCTTCCGATAGCATCTCCTGTCACTGTTCCTCTCCCACTCTCTCTCTCTCTCTCTGCCCCCCCCCCCCCCCCTCCCCCAACCCCATACTAGTGATGCCATAGACCTGACTCTTGCTGCATTCCCCTGGGAAATCATCTCCCCCAACTGGATCCAAAACAGAAAAACCAGTTAAGAGAGGGAGATGTTATATTACAGAAATGTAATATAAATATTACTCATTTGTCTTGCTGAGTTGCATTTAACTTGATAAGAAAGTCAAAGTCTTCCAGTTGATGACAAATTATTTATTGAGTAACAAAATAATATACTTGTGAGTTCTTTCACTTTAATACTTTGACTAGTAAGATAATTAACTAAGATTATATTAAACTAACAATTATGTTAATACACTACACTCTGATCTAGTCGCGTCTTTACTCTTGCTGCACTACACACACTAACCTACAGAAAGAGCAGGAAACTCCTTATTTAGTCCTGTTAGTGCTGTCATCTGGTGATCATCTGTCTGTACATTAATTAATCATGTATTAACATATACAGAGATCACTGCAGGAAATAGATCCAAAGGACTCCTACACTACCTGCCTAGTGCTTTTGCTCTGTCTGGCACTCTTTACCTGTGGTGTGACCACTTCACTGTACGTACTATCCACGAAGATCTCATCCTTGCGGATGTTCCACAGTGACTCCAGTCACAGCTCCTGCTCTGAAAGACAGATTTTCCTGCATACCTACCCACCTCTGACACTGTACTCGTTGGAGTTTAGAAGGATGAGAGGGGATCTTATTCAAATGTACAAGATACTGCGAGGCCTGGGTAGAGTGGACGTGCAGAGGTTGTTTCCACTTGTAAAAAAAACTAGAACCAGAGGACACCATCTCAGATTAAAGGGACGATCCTTTAAAACAGAGATGAGGAGGAATTATTTTCAGCCAGAGGGTGGTGAATCTGTGGAACTCTTTGAAGGCTGTGGAGGCCAATTCACTGAGTGTCTTTTAAGACAGAGATAGATAGGTTCTTGATTAATAAGGGGATCAGGAGTTATGAAGAGAAGGTAGGAGAATGGGGATGAGAAAAATATCAGCCATGATTGAATGGCGGAGCAGACTCAATGGGCCAAGTGGCCTAATTCTGCTCCTATGTCTTATGGGAGTGTCCCTGACATCCCACAAGAGGAATGTTCTACATGGCTGAGCTGCCCTGCCATGACTTACCCTTAAATTACTCCCTTTATTTTTATTTCCTCTAGTTTAGGCAATGTCAAGAATGGTAGAAATACTCACCAGGGCCTACACATCAAGGCTGCCACTTTGATTTCTGAGGAAAGGTAGAAAAGGACAAAATCACCTCGCTCCCTCCTCACCAAACTCCCCTGGTCACGAAACTCGAACTTTTGCACTCTCATGCAGTCCAAAGCCACACTCCAGTGCAGATAAAGGCAGAATTTTAAAATAGCCTAATTTAAACCCAACTGAATCTTGCTCTGGTTTAACCCAGTTATCTAATTAACTAGTTGGAGTTTCAAGCAGAGCCTGGATAAGTCCCGTTTTAAAGCTGGACTAAACTCACCTTCTTCCGACCCAAAGAGCAACTTTTAGTTCATTGCTATATTAAGGAAAGGCCAGACTGCAGATGGAAATTAACCCTTAATTTGACCCTTAAATGTCCTCAGTGAACAAACTCCAACTTTAGCAATCTACCATCATCCAACTGCTCACTCCAGTGCAGAAAATAGAAGAAAGCTGAAGAGGAGGAAGAGGAATATAAAGATGGACACCCTACACCAAACTAGCTGTGTACCTTGCTACCAAGGATGTTCGCATAGCTTGAATGTTTAACAAGTGTTGAAACAGGTAAACATCACAAATGGGATTCTCTGACCCACTCCCAGAACACCCCCCCCCCCCCCCCCCCCCCCCCCCCCCCACTTTCAGTGAAATGTCCTTCAACCACTCACTCATCCATTGCACATCCACTCAATTAGTATTGACATTTATCATGAAACAAGTGAGATGGTGAGTTGACACCTGGGATACAATAGTGGGCAAGGAATGGAAGTGGTGCTAGACAATAAACCTTACATGTGAGAAAGAACAAAGTGTCCTCCAAATAAAGGCCACCAGAATTGAGGAGTTCCCTATGCTAACACTGTGGCTTACTCTAGATAGATTCCCAACTGACTGGAGGCCAAGCCTGTCAATCAAGCTAACTTCTGAGCGAGGAATGAATTGAGGAGACACCTTGCCCACTGTGGAGTGAAAATTTCATAGCATGTGCCTGAAATTCTGAGCTCCCCTCCCAGATCCCCATACATCCAGTTCCTATTGATATCAGAGTCAATGAATTGGAAAGCCAAGAGAGCAGAGGGTCAAGGTTAGGTTCAGGGTAAATATTTTATTCAATAGCTGGCACAGGAAGGGAATTTGAGGTTATTTAAGGAACAGTTTGTTATAGTGTGAGATCGTCAGGTTTAGTTAATACTGGTATTGAAATTCAGCTAACCTGTTTATTGATAACTGGTCAAGTGGAGAACTGGTTGGTTCATTGCAACCATCAGCTTCGGTGATATACTTCAACGATAGAGTGGCACGGTGGTGCAGTGGTTAGCACGGCTGCCTTACGGTGCTGAAGACCTGGGTTCGATCCCAGCCCTGGTCACTGTCCGTGTGGAGTTTCCACATTATCCCTGTGACTGCGTGGGTCTTACCCCAACAACCCAAATATGTGCAGGGTAGGTGGATTGGCCAAATTGCCCCTTTTGGGAAAAAACATTTTGTTAAAAAGATATATCTTTTTTTTTTAAATTTAGATTACCCAATTATTTTTTCCAATTAAGGGGCAATTTAGCGTGGCCAATCCACCTACTCTGCACATTTTTGGGTTGTGGGGGCGAAACCCACGCAGACACGGGGAGAATATGCAAACTCCACACGGACAGTGACCCAGAAAAAGATATATCTTAATGATATCACACTTACCAAGTGGAACTAGGTGACCTGTACTTGGGACCAACCAAACTGAGAAATTGGGCATCAACAAGGATTGGGGTGCTTTTGAAAGGTCTCTCCTGGTGACCCCTTTTTTGTGAGAGAGGCTGACCTGTGACCCAAGCCTCACTGGATTAGCATGGCTGAAATTAAAGTCTACACAGCATTAAGTACATCATAAATGTACAGTCCCTGGTCCTCTACTGAATGTTCCTGATTTTTTGGGGGGCAATTCTTACTCTTCCCCCATGTGATAGTATCAGGACTCTCTCCAATGATTCTGCTCAACGTCATGATGGGAGAAACGTCAGCTGTTGCAAGAACTGAACTCTTACCCGGTCTGTGCACTAAGTTATTAATTCTTGGGAGGTGACTATCGCTGGCAAGGCAGGTATTTATTGTCAGTTTCATGGTTTCCCTGAGGTGGCGGTGAGCCGACTTCTTGAACCACTGTACGCGTTTGATTCAACTGGGTAGCTCACTGGGCTGCTTCAGACATAGTTAAGGGTCAACCATGTTGGTGGGGTACTGGAGTCATGTAAAGGCTAGAACAGGTAAAGGACAAGAAGTTTCATTCCCTAAAGAATATTGCTGAACCATTTGGACTTGTATGACAATCCGATAATTGATGATTACTTTTACTGATGCCAGCTTTTTTTCTTAACTGCAAGAAGTTTTTTTTTATGCAGTTCAAATTCTAAAGCTTCCATGATTAGATTTTAACTCTTACTTTCTGGATCGATAGTCCAACAACAGACGTGGTAAGGTGTCACATTGGTTAACAGTGCTGCCTCACAGCGCCAGGGATCCGGGTTCAATTCCAGCCTTGGGTGACTGTCTATTCTCCCCTGGTCTTTGCGGGTTTCCTCCGAGTGTTCCAGTTTCCTCCCACAGTCCAAAGATGTGCAGGTTAGGTGGACTGACTAAACTCAATTGCCCCTTCGTGTCCAAAGATGTGGTTAGGTGGGGTTACAGGGATATGGCATGGGAGCGGACCTAGGTAGGGTGCTCTTTCACAGGGTCAGTGCAGGCATGATGGGCCAAATGGCCTCCTTTTGCACTGTAAGGATTCTGTGGAATATAACGAGTACAACACTTTACTTTAGTTCTCATCCTCTTTAAGGTACCATGGCAACCATGGACTTCCATTGGATGGCCCATGATTATTTTGGGGCAATGGTTAGCCATTGCCTTCTGCAGTAAGGCTGACCAGGAAACCCTCCCGCTCGCCGTCTGCCATCAGGCATATTTACAGGCTGACAATCAACCTGTTTGGCAGTGTTACAAACTCAACTTCCATAGCCATCAAGTACTGAAATGGGATTTGAACCTGGAACTTCTGGCCCAGAGATGGGGAGGTTACCACTGCGCTACAAGGCCTCCCACACTCCACCCAATCCGGTTAATATAAAAAAAGCACAAGTCACACAGAAAGATCCAGACACAACCACCAACAAATATTTATTGCTTTGTTTTGTTAATTTTGTTTAAGGATCTGGGCACTGAAGGCACCAAGATTAAGTTGATGGACATAGGCAATGGATATATAATAAAACCCCTCACAGTTCAGAAAAAATATTATACATAAAAACAATTTCATCACACATTAACACATATTTACTGTTTCAAATTACCTTTGCACCATGTGATAAAATATGGTTTAGAGGAATAAAAACAAAAATGTACTGTACTTCATCACGAATACACAGTTTAGGGATTGCCATTAAAGAGCAGTGACCCTCATATCTGCAAGTACCTGCATGTTAAAGTCCTTCACGGTTACCATAACGACAATGCAAACTTTTCTTAAAACCTTTATTTTAACTCCTTCGGGCCACGTCCTACAACAGTGGGTCTCACTTTGTTGCTCATGCTCAACTCCTGTTAGCGTTTCCACTATGATTGGGACACTGGGATCCATTTACAAAGATGGCAGGCTGACTTCTCCCAGCGAATATCCTGTTACCTCAATTATAGATGCACCCAGTTGGAAAAACGATTGAGGAAAAGGCATGCCGTGCAGAGCAACGAGCTTGAAAGGAGTAGAAGCCACATTGTATAGGAAGTGAACCTCAGGTCATAGAGATTGCAGGTTGTGGAAGGGACAGAATACTGAAGAAGGGAAAGTTCCATTGTTTAAGGTCCGAAGTAAGGGTCTAAGATTTGAGTGGTCTAAGGTTTTGTCCTTTGAGGCCCAGAAGGGAGTGTGCTAGGAGACAGACATAAAGATTATATAATTTGCTAATATCACAAGCTGTCGATACTAACACAACTTGGTATTCTGACATACACCTATACAAAAAAAATAACTTAAAAACAGCACTTTTCAAACCTCTGCTCACAAACTTCAAGCAACACAAACCAGCCAATAGGACGTCTAAATGCAAATAGGATGGAGCAGCTTGAGTTTAGGGCCTGCATGTCCAGGACTGCATGTGGCTGAATATCGGACACTTCGTTAGGATGAGGCCCAAAGCTACAGGCGAAAGCTAGTTCACTAAAGGTGATGACAATGATTGAAAAATAAACCAAAAATATTGTTTCCCCCCAGGAGTAGACAAAACCTATTTGTATAAGTAAATTCAACAAGAGCACAAAAAGGATATATCTTTGATTTTGTACGCTATTATTACAGTCAAGCTGGTTGGCTAATTCGCAAAGTAAATTGGTTCCTTAAATTTAAAGCAAATGCTTATTGGAGGAAGCAATTTGCAAATAAGTGTGACCCACTGAGAAAGCTTACAATGACAAACAACCTTCCCTGCATCCCACACTGGAGTGACCCTGTTCCGCTTGGCAAGACTTGGTATGGTCCATGCCTTTTGTGAACCCAAAGCCTTGTCTAGAATGCAGAGCACCACACCAGGAGTTAAAGGTAGTTACATCCCCCCCCCCCCCCCCCCCCCCCCCCCCCCCCCGCCCCCATCCTCCATGTACCCCAGCATCGTGAGATAAAATAATAATTAAAAAAAAACAGTCCATCGCTATTGGCCAAGAAGGAGGTAATGTTCCTATACAATACAATAATCAAGAAGGACATTTTTTTTCAAAAGTGTGTGTCCTTTTTGTCAGCCTTCACAGGTAGTATTACAAAGATTCTTCAAAATAGATATCTACAAAAAAAAATCCTATTGACATATCCTGGTGTCCTAGTTTAAAATGGTAAAGAGAAGCACAACACTGACAGAAAACCAAGGGGTGAATGACTTCTAAACACCTGTAACCAGTGAAAAGTCCAAGAGGACGAACATCCCAGACCACTTTGTGGAGCGACATCATGAGCGTGCTCTTACAGACTTGCTGTACACAGTATCTCCAGGTGCCAACACTTACATGTCACTACAGACAGTGGCCGGAGCAATTCTACCTGTCCTTTTCATATTAAATATTTTATAGATTATTTTTGTTAGGGGTGTTAGGGAATGAGCCACATGCAGATGTTAACCTATTAGCTTCTCATCAGGGGAGGAGGTCTGAGGGGAGCCATTTCCAGTTCTCAACTTCATGGCTTTAAAATGAAGAAAGCCTTTTAAGCAATGCAGACATTAAAACAGAAACGCCAAGCTTCCGTTGAGATAGGCGGCCTAAGTCAAGCTCTTCTCTTAGTTCCTGCGGTTTTGCCATTTTGCAATTGAGTAATGTACCCAGTCAGACTCAAGTCAGACCCCTGGTGCAAGATCGATCTTCCACTTGATAATCCAGGGCTGGGCTTTGACCATACTCGCCCCCACCTCTTCTCTCTGTTGCTGCTTCCAATAGCCTACACATCCTACAATTGGCATGAGTGAGACTTTCAGACAAATCGCAGAAGTCTGGTGCTCATCAGAAGCCCAAGAAGTCCCCCCCCCCTCAAAAAAAAAAACAACTCTAGATTCTCAACAGCTGCCAATTGGGAAGACTTTGCCTATGCTTTGCAAGTTGGGCTTGAACCAATCTTCCCCCTCTGAAATATTTTGACATATATATGTACCGATTTCCTTACAAAAATGCAAAAAGAAAACTGGATTATATTACAGGAAGGAACAGCATACTGACTGTCTAGGCTAACAAAAAGGTTTTAATAACTAGAGTAAATGTGAATGTGGCAGGACAACCACAATAAGAAATATTGTGTACATGATATTTACAGCAGAGTTAAGTGCTAGGTGACATCACTAACAAATTAGGTTTCGATACCCAAATGCAACAATGCCTGAGTACCATCTCGAGTGCCTCTTATATGTCAATATATATAATATACATATAGAATATATATATAGAAAAGAACCCACTACTTTTCTAAAATACCTCCACTCCCACTATTTGTTATATCCTTTAAAATAAGAAAACATTAATTCTGGTGTAAAAGAAATTAAATTACAAAGCAAGCCAATTCTCTGCTGGCACACAGACTCTCAACTGCTTTCCTCCCTTCTACTGACTGGGATGTTTTGTTCATGCTCATGTTTCCAGAGGTAGCCATTCACAGATATTGCTGGGAGAGGGGGTCCTTGTTTGGGGGGCCTTTGAGTAGATCATGAAGCACTACAGGTGGAGGTAAGTGTGGGCAGAAGCCTGAAGGTTGGGGTGGGGAAGGAGCAGTAACACAAGTAATATATATCATGTCGTCCACTCATTCCGATTAGCGTGGGTGGGTAAAGTGTCATTAAAAGGTATTTACTCATCTCCCCTCACCCCCCAGTCTTTTCCCGATTCCTAAAAGTACTGATTTCTTTCTAGAGTACAGCATGCCATCTTGTACCAGCTCACCCTCATGCCTATTTTCTCTACACTTGACCCAAACCATTGAATATCGGTAAACTATTCACAGCCAAACTTAGTTCTGTTCTCGCCCAATTTTCACCCATTCACACGTTCCAGTGGGGAAGTATGGATCAGCAACGGGAAGCTCTCTGCCTCCCTATCCAGAGCCTCTGAGGCAACTTTCATTATCCCCTTTTGCTGAGGCAGCATAAACCAGTGATTGAAGCTTGTGCCCTCCTGCTCTGTATGCTTTAGCACATGTACCTGGTAGTGCATGATCAACAGAGCCAGCTGGGGACTCCAGGGATCTTCATTGAAGCTGTTAAGCGACTCTCGCAGGGGGAGTCATCCAAAATGGCAGGAATTGCAACTATCCCTCAAGAAAACAACATTTATTTTTGAGATTACTATTGGTGAGAGGGGAGGGAATGCTAAATATTCTTTATTCCATTCCTTCATCCGTTATACCACCTCCTATTAGGACATTGGTAGGAAGCGACTTCCAAAAGGCTTCCTGTGGCTCATTTCCAAGTACCATATATTGAGCAGCACAATTTGCTATAATGTTGGGTGGGGGAGGGGGGGGGGGGGGGGGGGGGGGGGGGGGGTGCTCGAAAGGGATGTCAATTGAAAATTTAAAAAGGCTGTTAAAAATTTCATCAAAACGGGAAAAAAAAAATATTCGGGGTACTCTCAAAGATGAACCTCGCTTCCATTTCTTAAAGCAGTGGTTAAGTAGCAGTCATCATCACCAAATGGGAGAACTTTGGGGCACAATCCAGAACCTTTGCTGTCTTCAACAACATTTCTGATTGCACAGTTTCTTTGACTCAAGCCGAATTCTTTCATTCTGTAACAGTCACGGCCATTGGATTATATTAGTAACAACAAGAGGGAAGGGACAGAAAAGAGAGCAAGCACCAGTCAAGCGACCAAAGTGGAATTGGAAGGGCTAGCAGTTCCAGTTATACATGGTTGAGTAAGGCTGGGTGTGCTTGAGGCTGAAATTTGCATATTAAAACTCCATCTCTGTAGTAAAATAACATAAAGAAATATGCCACTACTCTCCCACCCCTCCCCCAATCACAATGGGACACACACCAAAGACTTCTGGTAGCCAACTGTCCCCCTGATACCATCAACAAATCTCTATAGGTTTTATTCCAAACTTTTTCAATAGCCATCCTGGTGTCTTCGAGGTAAGGTCTGTCAACCAGAGAGAACACAAAGGCTCCAAGTTTGTTGGCCGTACTGTGGCACGTTAGTTGACCTCAGCCTTGGCAGCAGTCAGGAGTGATAAATGCGCTAGCCCTCCATATTAGGGAAAGGGAGATTAAAAGGAAGAGCTCGTGTTGCCCAAGTGTTTGCTGAAAGGGTACTTTCGTATACAGCAGGCCTGGCCTGGACTGTTGAATAGCTGCTAACACATGAACATGAGTCAAATGAAACAGCCTTCTAACCCCTGAAATTCTGATCATGTGTCCTGATCATGTGGATACTGGAAGATACGCTGTCAGTCCCCACATGTTCTCAGAGGAACATAGAACAGAAGTATCTGAAAATCTGTGGAGAAACTGCAGGGGATAAATTCCTCACCGTACAACAAAGTGTTGGCTGTGGCATTCAATTATTGCTCTTTCAACAAATCAGCAATCTCCATTCATTAAAACCAAGCTGTCGAGTTGGCACTGTATTTTCTCCATAGATTCCCTCATCTGTCTCCCATCTATAGAAGTTGAGACAGTTTGGAGATGGGGACAGGAACCAAGTTAGATGGTTTATGGTACTGAGTTTCTGTTCACTCGTCCCCATTGTCACCACCCACCCCTCTGCCATGTCCCACTGTGGTCTCCAGCGGCAAACGTTAGTATTTTACTAGCCTCTTTTTGGCTTCATTTCAAACACAAGCGTGTTCTAACCTATTCCCTTACAACGGTAAAACCTCAACATAGTGGGCAGAACAAATCCTTGCCACACCCTGCCATCTCCTACAGAGAACCGGAACCTCAAAAGGTGGTTCTTTAGTGTTTCTAAAGCAAGACGAGGAAGGCATCTTGTCTGGCTTTTCCATACAGTGCTCAGCGCAAACATCAGTCAAACAGACCCACGGCCTATATGACCACCGTTAGCATTCTCTGCCTTCCTGTCTATTCAACAGATGATCTGCTCATTGCCAGATGGAGACTTGTTGCATGTTGGAATTCTGAAGTCGCAAAGGTCACTATATAAATGCAAGTTCTTTCAATCTTTCACTGCCTGAATCTTCACAGTAAATAATCTAGAAGAGAGCATTTTACATGTGAGAAGACACACAGTCAGGTTCTTGTGCCCTTAGTGTTATTTCAGGTAAGGACAAAGCCAGGCCACCACTGTTTGGAACAGTAGTGTTACTAAAATCGGAGGAGCCTTATCTCTGTAGAGCATCTTCGCTTTGCAAATACTGGCCAGAAATGAAACAGATAGTTTCAAGTTCAAACACTGGAGAGTAGTTATGCTTAATTTATTCAGAAGCCTATTGAGCACTGCTTTTGGACAGTAATTCCTTCCCTCTGCAGATTCAAACATTTCTCCCTCCCCTATATAGATCATCTCTCCTCGGCCTCATTACTTCACTTTAGATACCCAAAACGTGAGTCCCTGCAACCGCAAGAGTCAGGTCATTTAGGGGAGAGCTAATTATAATCAGCCAGATGGATCCCCTATTCCAGGACAGTGGAAACCATGCGAATATTCACAGAATAGGTTCACAAATGGAGAATGACCACATAATTGATGCCCATAGAACTGCATCCTGGCAAGAATCAGTGCCCTCAGATGGGGAGAACAAAGGGGGGGGGGGGGGGGGGGGTGAAACTGACCTGTTTTTATGTTCTAATCCTACAAATACTGATACGAACATGCCTGGATAAACAAATATGTCATTTACATTGGCCTAATTTAAAGTTGAATAGAAACGTAAAAAGGAGCTCCAGTCTAATGTATGCTGCCCTCCTCCACTTTAACTAACACGTTTTTAAAATCCATCGGGTTTAAAAACCAGGTCCACCAATAAGAAGAGATTCAAACAGGGAGTGGAGCCCTTTAATTAACTCTTTAAATATCCTGGAACTTGTTGAGGCCCCCCCCCCCCCCCCCAATATCAACTGCCTCTCTCCTCGCCCACAAAGAATCCTGCCAAGAAGTCAAAGAGGTGACGGGGTCAAACCTCCAACAAATGTCTTGACGTTGGACACAGTGGTGACAAAAAGAGGTCACCTTGGGTTTCAGGCTGGGCAGCCATTTTGTGATCGAAAACAAACAAAATGGAGAGTGTTTTACTTCCCTTCTCTCTCCCCCCACCCCGCAAACAAACTATAGTAGAGGACAACATTCCTACATACAAGCCCCCATTAACACATATTTTCTGAAAGCGATCCTTATCCAATATTTACTATCCCTGAAGTGTAAATATTATTAATTTTTTTTTAAAAAAGGAAGAGAAACCGTACCGTTACCTCTCACTGAGCTTGAGTTCTGGAGAGAGGAAATAAAAACACACACACATACATGACCCTCACAGAATTAGTGCAGAATATTGTTCTTTTGACTTCACGATAGTTCATTTTTTTTGTATATTTTTTTTTTTTACATTTGTTCGGATGTAAAAATATCTGTATATCTGTGAAAAATAGATTTTTTTTTGCGTTTGGTAAAAATGAGCAGGCACCAAGATGTGTAGATAAATGGCAGGCGGCAGCACCCTCTGTGTAGGGGAGGTTGGAGCTGGGGTCCTAGTCCTTCACCAGTCGGTAAACGTGATGCTGTGCACCGTGTTCGCTTGTCGACACCTCAAATACAAACGCTATACACAGCAAGGTCTCCTGGGTGTCCCGGTTGGTCACAACCTGGCAGGATAGAAGAGAGGGAAGAGCTGAACTGAGCCATAGTCATGCAGCGCCAACGTCACGTAACAACACACATCTGGCATCACCAGGGGCCTTGTGGAGGAACATCAGTGAGCAGAGGTGAGAGTGTGGTCCCGAACAGGGATGGCGGAGGGGTGACAGATCCAAAAGGTAAACAGATACTGACAGTTTAATGCTGTCCAACAACAACTTACATTTACATGGCACTTTAACATAAGACATACAGTAGATGGTTAAGCCCTTGAGGCAGTTCAGGGACGAGCTACAAAGCAGATCCATGAAGTAGGGAGGAAAAGCTTGAGGCAAATTGAACTTTTGAGGCTGTAAATGGAGATGACAGAGATGCATTTTTAAATGGTACAGAACTGGTAAAGTCAAAAAAATACTTTGTACTAAACAAAGGACATGGCTTGAAACTTCTGGAAATAATTTCCTCTTCTTCACAGAGTGATTAAAACATGGATTGATTATTGGCTACGGTCATGGGGGGAAAATCACTGGAATAATTCAACAACTGAATGAGTAGTGCAACTTCGGATTCTTTCTGGTTGAATAAGTTAGGATGGGATGAATGGCCTTCTTTGTGTAAAAGGTTAGCCACTGGTTCACAATTGCGGGGGTTTAATTTGGCTGGACTGGCCATTTAGAAATTTCTGTTCTCCGCACTGATGGATTTGTTTTCAGAAAAGGGGTGAAGCAATATTGACCAAATGGAGAATGGAAAAATCTGTCTGTACGAGTGTACATGAAGTGTAATATTAGTGTGCGTGAGGTGTAGTACAAGCATATGAGGTAGGAGCTTATGGGTTGACAGGATGGTTGAATACACCACTGATGAGGGTGACGTTTATTTACAAGTTGGGTAACCTTATTTGGGGAAGGGGTAATAAGTGCGCTTGTTGGATCAGGGGTTATGGGGAGAAAGCAGAGGAATGGGGATGAGAAATATATTAGCCTTGATTAAACAGTAGAGCAGACTCGATGGGCCGTATGGCCTAATTCTGCCCCTATGTCTTATGGTTGCGATATCCCAGGCCAGACCAACATTCCCTACCTCGTTCACTCAAAGATCAGATGATTTAGCAAGTGTTTACCTGCAGGATAGTGAAGTTCTCTAGCACACTGTTCATCATGTATTTCTCCGGTAAATGCTTGAGTTTGTGGATAAAGTTGATCATGTATTCACACATCGGGGAGCGATGGATCCGATACACAAACCTTCCATTCTCCAGCCTGGCATATTCTGTCTGTGGGCCAGCAAGAGATAGGAGACACAAAGGGTTATGAAAGCAGTGCCCATCGGTGTTGGAGCCACCCGTGGGGCAAGAAACAGTAAATCATACTTGGAGGATGCGCCAACCAGTTTGGTTCCGTTTTGATTGTCATTTATCTTTACAATGAAGCATTTTGCAATAAAGGTGCCTGGAATCTCATAGATAAAGCTGCCACTGCTCAGTATTTGCAGTGTGCTGCAGACAGATGTTCCATTGCAGGATTAAGGGACATTTCAATATTATTACTTTGGAGTGACATGTAATTCCTTCAAGAATTAACTAAACTCGCACTAACTGGGTTATCAGACCAGCAACATCAGCATGGTCAGAATTTTAGACTTCACCCTCCTGGCAAGGTTTCAGATGGGTGGGGAAGGGGCTCAAATTGCAGGGATGGGATTCTCTCTAAGTTCCCACCGCCACGATCGACCTCACAGTGACTTTACTGTTGGGGCAGGCAAGACCTCAGATGGGCAGCCCGCCCTTGCCCCAATTGAGGCCCTTAAGTGACCAATTAATAGAAGCTCTCTTCTGGCTGGGGGCACACTCCCTTTAAGACCCGGAGATCTCTGGATGTCACTTCACCTGCCCTCCTCCACTTTAACTAACACGTTTTTAAAATCCATCGGGTTTAAAAACCAGGTCCACCAATAAGAAGAGATGCAAACAGGGAGTGGAACCCTTTAATTAACTCTTTAAATATCCTGGAACTTGCTGAGCCCCCGCCCCCCCCCCCCCCCTCCCAAGGCCTTACCTGCCGTCCCCAACTTGGAACCCCTTACCTGGGAACTGGGACTCCAGTTCCTGAGACTCAAACTTAGGCAGCTCCATGCAGTCCCCCTTCTGGCTACTGCCATTGCTGGATGGACTGGAGAGCTGCCAGTCAGTCGGATTCAGCAGGAGTGTGTTCCCTACCAACTCCTCAGATGCCATTAGAAAAATTCAGGCCCATGACTGAACATGGAGACAACCATTCCCCACCCAGCCAAAAGGACAAGCTGCCTTTTGCTGGGTACACATTGGTAACTTCTGGAGGTTCTTCAAATGTCTCACAAGGGGAATGGAAGTATATCCTGCGCAGACGGGGAGGTGATGACGTAGCATAAGCCGCTTCCTTGATGTGCACTCTGACAAAGGAAGGGTCAGACTTGGAGACAGCTTTAACACATTTATTAAACTGTTCACAATTCTCCTACTTGGATTCGACTCTCCTGTTAATCCTGCTATAGCTACTCAGACTGACGAACCAGTCTGCTACAATCCACGTGGTGGGTGTGATGTGTTTCAAATCAACCCTGTGTACTCACTGAGAGTCTCCACTGGAAAGAGAAAGATCATGTGTGCTGTGTCCTTTTAGATGGGTTGGTGTATTGCCCTCCTGTGGTCGTGTCGCCTCTGTGTGTATCGTGAATGCCCATTGGTCGTGTCCTATCTTACTGATCTATTGGCTAACCGTCTGTGTGTCATGTCTCTGGTGCTCCCTCTAGTGTCTATCTAGTCTACGTGTATTTGCATTAACCCCTTGTGTATTTACAGTGATGCATATCACCACAGATGGAAAAGGGAAGGTTTACCATTCTTATTGGCCAAGAGATGAGGAAGTTAACTCTATATCTGACTGCTACTCAAGTACTGAGTGAGCCTCAAATATAAAACAAAGAAGTCCTAGTCTTCAACCTAACTTGTACTAAGGCATCATTTCCTTTTAACGGTAGCTTCCTCTTGTGTTCAGATAATTTTATTCTCTCGAATAACGACTCACCTCCACCTTCTCTACCACCTGCTTTCCAAATGAGCAGACTTTGGTGGAGCAGGTGATTGTCATGTTCTCCGAGCTGGTGTACTGGCTGCTGACTCCGTAGAAGGCCCCAGGTCCATCCTGGATGTTGCTGTTAAGGTCCGCCTGAGGAGACACAGATGGAATTGAAGTAATGGACAACAGCAACCATAACTTGGGATTTATCTAGTACCTTTAATGTAGCAAAATATCCGAAGGTGCTTCACGGACGTCAGCAAAGTGAATTTGACAAAGTGCTGGATGGCCTGACAACTCACCAAACATTTGACAAAAGGGGAAGTTTTTAAGGAGCATCTGAACAAAGGGCAGCAACGTGGGGAAGAAAAGAAGTTTAGGGATGGGATTCCAAAAGGCCTTGGCATCTGAAAGAATGACCACCAATACTAGAGCAGTTTGAAAGGGTACAGAGACGTAGAAGGTTTGTAGGGCTTAAGGGAGGTTACAGAAATATGGAGGGCTAAGACCATGGAGGGATTTGAAAAAACAGGATGAAAATGTTATACTCATGGCATTGCTGGTCTGGGAGACAGAGCAGGTCAGGGAGCAGTGGTGGGTGAATGGGAGTTCGGTCACGGGCAGCACAATGATGAGGAACAAGAGTTGCAAGGAGGTTTGGTGCATTGCAATGAGCTGAAGAGACATTTACAAGAAGAAGTAGGTTTGCACAGTAACTATTCAGCGTGGTTGGTGACTGAAGTTTAGTCAGGTGCTGTTGGCCAATTGCTCTTTGGGAATTCCGCACTCAGATGTACATCCAGTGATAGAAAATTTCAGAATTGCTCAACCATCTGAGACTTACTGACAATGTGAGTTTTACTGCAAAACTAGATGACCCAGCTGAATTTGCGTAAAGGAGCTGAATGTTGATTATGTGATGATTCTTAAATTGAGAAATTTGCTACAGTTGACAAAAGGAATTGGTTCTATTGGGCGACATATTCATAGTGCTCCAGTCAGGAACAGCATGATCCCAATGGGAAGACAAGCCTGTAAAATGACTACATTCAGCAGGCAGCACCTTATGTCGACACAAGTACCTTCATTCATAGTTTCAGTGATGTAGGTTCAGGAAGACAATGAAAGAAATAGCCTAAAATGAGGTTGCTTTTCAATAGCAAGATGTTACCCCACTCTCAAACATCGCAACACCCAAACAAGAATGTACTCATCCCACAAGATCACTACAGATGGGGAAAGACATATGGCCTATCTTCATTTACCCATCTTTGACATCCTAAAGTCTCCTATTTCAGCAACCAATCATTTCTTCAAAGATTCCAGGATTTTTGCATTTCTCCACTTTCACTGGAAGTCTATTCTTTTTTTTTTATAAAGCTTTTTTAAAATAAATTTAAGAGTACCCAATTCTTTTTTTCCAATTAAAGGGAACTTTAGTGTGACCAATCCATCTACCTTGCACATCTTTTTGGGCTGTGGGGGTGAAACCCACGCAAACACGGGGAGAATGTGCAAACTCCACACGGACATTGACCCGGGGCTGGGATCAAACCCGGGTCCTCAGCGCTGTGAGTTAGCAGTGCTAACCACTGCGCCACCGTGCTGCCCTACTGGAAGTCAATTCTATAGCTTGATTTTCTGAACATCAGTTTCCAGTTCATGAGTTTAAATCGATGTTCCCTCATCCTACTTTCACTGGATAATTTAAAGTAATTTCAGGATTTATTGCAATCCATTGGAGGGTTGAGAGTTGATCGAATTGGAGATGTTTAAAATAATTAGAGGATGTGATAGGTTTGCTAACAATAAATGTCTTTCTGCAGTTGGGAAATCCAGAACAGGAGGGAACCGTCTAATATTAAACCCTAACCCTTCAGGAGTGAAACCACTAGCACTTTTTCAAACACAGGCAAGTGAAAATCTTGAATTCTACCCCTCAAGTGATGAGCAACACTTCCTGCTACACTATTTGACACTAATGTTGTGCTGTCTCAGAGCTGTCCAATTCTCCTTTTGTGGGTTTGAGATTTCCAATCCAACATCCTAGCTCTTGCTACGCACCACACACTAGAAGCACAAACATACTGTCAATCAGCCTGTAGGCGATCACTGTATGCCTGCTACTGGATCAGGAATTAACATACCCTTTCTGGGAACTGGGTTTGAACCCTGCCCAGACTGATGAAATGAGTCCCCTTTACCTGTCAGTTGAGGGATGCTCGAGATTCCCACTTGGAATCTCGAACCAGTTTCTTGTGGACGTAGATTCACAATACAAAACGATTCCTAATTGGATCTACATTCAGAGGCGTATGTGCGGAAACTGGAAAACATGTTGTCAGGTTGAAGCCGAGGCATGGAATTGGACATTCGCGAAGCAATGTGACTTCTTGGACTTGCCTATCACAAGGCCTGCCAGCTTTTTGGTGCCGCCCATATTAGTGCAGATTCCACGATTCCATGTTTTACTTCCAAACATCAAAGGACGGCCTGGCCAAAGGCAACAATCAACAATGGTTTCAGTCACTATTGGACTTTTTAAATTCCAGATATTGTAGCAAATTCAGATCTCACCATGTGCCATGGTGGGATTCGAACCTGGATCCGCAGTGCTTTACCCGGATTATTCGTCCAGTGACAATAACACCATGCCCACCTCCCCAAAAGCTTATCAAAGATTAAACCTCACAGAGCGACACAGTGGTTAGCACTGCTGCCTCATAGTGCCAGGGACCAAAATGCTACCAGATCTTGTGATAAGCAAGTCCATGAAATCACACTGCTTTGCGAATTTCACAACATTACCCACGCCGTACGCCTCTGTCATTTCTCAGTAATGGTGATCATAAAACTATCACCAATTGTTGTAAATCCCACCTGGTTCACTAATGTCCTTTCGGGAATGAAATGTGCCATCCTTAGCTGGTCTGGCTGAGGTGACTCCAGATCCACAAACGTGGTCGACTCTTAAATGCCCTCTGAAATGGCCTAGCGAGCACTCACTTCAAGGGCAATTAGGGATGGGAAATAAATGCTGGCCCACATCCCATGGAATAACTAAAAAAATAAGCCTTTCAAACCCTCTTGA
The DNA here is from genome assembly GCF_902713615.1 of Scyliorhinus canicula. Taxonomy (NCBI): domain Eukaryota; kingdom Metazoa; phylum Chordata; class Chondrichthyes; order Carcharhiniformes; family Scyliorhinidae; genus Scyliorhinus; species Scyliorhinus canicula. The sequence continues at coordinate 90,220,729 of NC_052160.1, read as the reverse complement.
GAGATGAAGATGAATGTGTTGGTAATGTGAACTACAATAAAATGGGACTGATCTGTGTCTGTGTAGAGCTTTCTTTGCTTTTATTAGTCATCAGTTTTCACCAGTGCTTACCAGTATGCAATATTAGACAATGAGCGCCACCTACTGATGTCCTGAACATAAAACAACAAAATATTTCCTGTTACATTGGTCTCAATATTGAATGGGAAAGAGAGGGGTCAGAGGAGCTGGGAAACCCCCAGAGTGAATTAAATGACAAAATCTAATTTTCATTCCATTACTCCACTTCCTGACCAGCAGCTAGGGATTAGGAGTTTGACAGGTTGGGAGATCCGATGCGACAGCCAGGGAGCAGAGAGGAGGGAAGGAAAGATTGTGGGTCGGGGAACAGCATATTAATTGATTGGAGAGGAGGGGTTTTTGGGTGGGATCACAAGGTGTCAGTGGAACAGTTCAACTGCCCAGGTTCCTGAGCTCTAGGAAGTCAAGCCGACAGGCACGGAAAGCAAAACTGTGGTTACATTCGAGACATGCAGACTCATTAAACTGAGAGAGAAAGCTACTTGCCTATTAAAGTCTATGACGTGTTGGGTCAGAATTTAACCCCCGGCCCCTTTTCTACTTTTTCTGGGTTTATTAATTTCCCTAATTTTGTCAGCAATCAATAGTTCACTCACAGGTCCCACACATTATAGCTTCATTTTTGTTGTGGGCTCGACTGACAATAAGGGAATGAGATTCGAGGCAGTGGTGCTGGTAGGAAGGGGAAAGCAGATGGGAATGTGTTTATAATTAATTATACTGTGAAGCTTGCGATGTTTTACTTGGTCAAAGGTACTAATTAAATTCAAGCTATTGTTGTTGACCAGCTCTGTTCCTTTCTCCCGCAGCGCTGTTGATGTCAGCACAAAACCAATTTAAATACGGTTACTGAGGTACATAATGTAAATGTGCCGTGTTCCTGAATCACCGACAGCAAGGGCTTTCAACGAAGAGCATTTTATTCTCTCCTGACTATATGGAGTTTGCGTGTTCTTCCGGTGTCTGTGTGGATTTCCTCCGGGTGCTCCGGTTTCCTCCTATTGCTAAAAGATGTGCTGGTTACGTGGATTTGCCATGCTAAATTGCCCCTTAATGTCCAACGGTTAAGGTGGGGTTACAGAGATAGGGCAGGAAAGTGGACCTAGGTAGGGTGCCTTTTTGGAAGGTCGGTGCAGACTCGATGGGCCGAATGACCTCCTTCTGTACTGTAGAGATTCTATGATTCATGAGCTTAAGCTTAGCAGCTACTTCATGGGAACATAGGAGCAGGAGTAGGCCATTCACCCCCTCAAGCCTATCCTGCCATTTAATGAGATCATGGCTAATCTGTGGCCTAACTCCATATATCTGCCTTTGGCCCATATCCCTTGATATGTATCTATCTCAGATTTAAACTTAACAACTCTTCTAGCTTCAACTGCTGTTTGTGGGATAGAATTCCAAACCTCTACCAGCCTTAGAGTGAAGCAGTGCTTCCTAGCATCTCTCCTGAATGGTCCTGCCCTAATTCTTAGACTAGGCTCCCTAGTTTTAGAATCTCCAACCAGTGGAAATTGTTTATCTTTATCTACACTGTCTTTCCCCGTTAATATCTTGAATACTTCGATCAGATCACCCCTTAACCTTCTAAATAATTTGTGTAATCTCTCCTCGTAACTTAATTGCTGTAGTCCAGGTATCATTTAAGTAAACCTACTTCATACTCCCTTGAAGGCCAAAATATCCTTCCTAAGGGGAGATAGATATAGGACAGATGTCAGAGGTAGGTTCTTTACTCAGAGAGTAGTAAGGGCGTGGAATGCCCTGCCTGCAACAGTAGTGGACTCGCCAACATTAAGGACATTTAAATGGTCATTGGATAAACATATAGATGATAAGGGAATAGTGCAGATGGGCTTTAGAGTGGTTTCACAGTTCGGCGCAACATCAAGGGCCGAAGGGCCTGTACTGCGCTGTAATGTTCTATGTCAGCGTTGTCCATAATCCTGGGGATAACTCACACACCCCCGTCACCTGACCTCTTTGGCAGCCAGGGTCATCACATTCTCACAGACCACTCAGTCTGTGAAATTGCCATTTCCATTGTTATTCTGGATCCATAAGACCAGTAAGAAGTCTTGCAACACCAGGTTAAAGTCCAACAGGTTTGTTTCAAACACTAGCTTTCAGAGCACTGCTCCTTCCTCAGGTGAATGAAGAGGTATGTTCCAGAAACATATATATAGACAAATTCAAGGATGCCAGACAATGCTTAGAATGCGACATTTGCAGGTAATTGAATCTTTACAGATCCAGAGATAGGGGTAACCCCAGGTTAAGGAGGTGTGAATTGTCTCAAGCCAGGACTGTTGGTAGGATTTCGCAAGCCCAGGCCAGATGGTGGGGGATGAATGTAATGCGACATGAATCCAAGGTCCCGGTTGAGGCCATACTCACGTGTGCGGAACTTGGCTATAAGTTTCTGCTCGGCGATTCTACGTTGTTGCGCGTCCTGAAGGCCGCCTTGGAGAACGCTTACCCAGCGATCAGAGGCTGAATGCCCTTGACTGCTGAAGTGTTCCCCGACTGGGAGAGAACATTCCTGCCTAGTGATTGTTGCGCGATGTCTGTTTATTCGTTGTCGCAGCATCTGCATGTACCACGCTTCGGGACATCCTTTCCTGCAGCGTATGAGGTAGCCAACGCTGGCCGAGTCGCACGAGTATGTACCGCGTACCTGGTGGGTGGTGTTTTCACGTGTAATGGTGGCTTGAGACAATTCACACCTCTTTAACCTGGGGTTACCCCTATCTCTGGATCTGTAAAGATTCAATTACCTGCAAATGCTCGCATGCTAAGCATTGTCTGGCATCTTTGAATTTGTCTATATATATGTTTCTGGAACATACCTCTTCATTCACCTGAGGAAGGAGCAGTACTCTGAAAGCTAGTGTTTGAAACAAACATGTTGGACTTTAACCTGGTGTTGTAAGACTTCTTACTGTGCTCACCCCAGTCCAACGCCGGCATCTCCACATCATGGCTACCAATAACGACGTCATGGCTGTTAATGTGGTTCTCAATAAGAAAGACAGAGAAACAAGTGTGAGAGAAAAAAATGGAAACCTTACCCAGAATTTTACTAAGAAGAAGGCGTTCTGTGGTCCTTTCTCAAACAATTCCTTTAGCCCGCCTTTTTTCTCTGGGAACTTGTCGTAGATCTGACGAATATCCACGGCCTCCAATAATGGATCACTGTAGGATGGGTTTGTTTGACCAATGTGTACGAAGAGGTGTTTGTTATACTGCAAACAAAGAGATGGGTCGAGTTTAGTCTCTATTGCTTCTTGTCAATCCTCCAACATCCGCTCAACGTAGCCCACTGGGAGAACTCCAGGTGCTCCTGGATTCCAGTGCCAATCGAGAGACCAGAGGACATTGTCTAGTTTGACACCAAAGCCCCATCTGCTCTCTCCAGTGAAGGTGAAAAATCCCACAGTGATATTTTTGAAAGGACAGCAGGGAAGTTCTCCCTGACGTCCTGTCCAATATTAACCCCTCAACCAACACATTAAACAGATACAAAATTAAAATACTGCAGATGCCGCAAGTCTGAAACAAAAACGCAAACTGTTGGAAATACTCAGCAGCTTAGGCAGCATCTATGGAGAGAGTTAACATCTCAGGTTGTGGGCGGCACGGAAGTTGGTAGGGTGGAACGAGAGGACAAACATTGTTAAATAGATTATCCAGTCGTTTATTTCATTGCTGTTTGCTGGGTGTAAATTGGTTGCTGCGTTTCCCACATTACAACAGTTTTTACACTTCAAACGTTGCACAGTAAGAAGTCTTACAACACCAGGTTAAAGTCCAACAGGTTAAAGTCCAACAGGTTTGTTTCAAACACGAGCTTTCGGAGCTGTGCTCCGAAAGCTCGTGTTTGAAACAAACCTGTTGGACTTTAACCTGGTGTTGTAAGACCTCTTACTGTGCTCACCTCAGTACAACGCTGGCATCTCCACTTCAAAAGTTGCGTGAAGGTTTTGAAGGTGCCATGTAAGTGAAAAACTTTCTTCAGTCTAATCTCTTTTTTAAAAATTTGATTAGGCAGAAGAGCATCTGGAGAGCTCTCTGGTGTCCAAAAACTAAATGGAAGCAACAAACTAAGAAATATTTTTGGTGGCAAACCAAAGGTTTCTGAACAGGTTCAAAATATTAGTTCATGTTCGAGTACAGTGTTCGAGTACAAAAGAAAGCAGGCCTAGGTTTTATTTACCCACAAATTGCAATCTATTACACAGAAATACAATGAGAAGGAGCAAGGTACATCTAGCAGTGCTGTATACCTTAAGCACAGCTGGCTGCTGTTACAAAAAAGATGCGGGGGGTGTGAATTGACTCCTCTCTCCGTCCCACTCCTGGGATAGTTGCAACCAATTTTAGACAGAGTTAACTGCGTGTAGCTGACCCCCCCCCCCTCCGGCAGGGGTTGGGAGGGGCATGGTGCCATTGGTTGCGATCGGCTGGAGTTTGGGGTACTGGGTGCCTGTGAATGGGTGATAAGCTTCTCTGGAAGCAGATGGAAGTGTCTTTGTTCAATATTACTATCACGTTTTTGACGCAGAGGGGGGGCCATCTAGGATCATTATATATTGACACATCATGCCTAATTTGGGAAGGAACTTTTCAAGGTTAAACTGCCATTGTGGAAAAAATTATTGGCCTTTCATTTCATGAAATACAACAGAGTATAACTGCACAAGATTACCAACCCACCCCAGATAGTTGCACCCTGAGTATGGTAGTAGGACAACTTCAGGCTGATGAAGAACCTGTGTTAGAATTTCACCGGATATTTTTACTGAAAAATATCAACGACGCTTGGATATGCACCAAGGATGTCTTCAGGCTAGCACTGCATAACATTGGCTGAGCCATCTGCGTCAAGCACATCCTTACATCTACTCTTCTAATCGGCTATTGGCCACAATAACTGGATTCCAAATATCATACACAAGCATCTACGCAACAGTAAAATCTGTAACCTGCGTAGTATCTAATCACAGGTGGCCTGAATTCAGACATTTGTGCATGGTGTTTGGAAAAATGTGACTTTAGCCGACATGGACAAGACAGTACCCCAGTGTGTGTTACACCAGCATGCATTAGAAGATAAGTAATACCACACTTTCTTTCTTCGTCCGTGTACCGGTAAGTTGCGATAGCACTCCAAAGAATTGAAATACTTTTCAGCAACTACCCGTCCAACTTTTTTGAATGTTCATACCTTTTGTTGGCTCATAATACAATAAACCATGTATTTTTCTTTTTTTTTTTAAACTGTGTGTAGCTCAATGTAAGGAATAAACCAACTAGGTTCCTTAAGTTAACAGTTAGAGTTAGTTTTATCGTTAAAACTCACTCAGGTAAAGATACAGAAATCAACAAAAGGGTAAAAAATTACAAATATGTCCAACTTCCAACTACCAACGAATGCAAAAAACGCACTCACAATTCACCCCCACCCCACCCACCCACAACTAATCATGCAAAAAAAAAAAATTCCGCAGAAAATCAGATTTTAAAACTTGGCCAACTAACAAGTGAAGTCGGAAAAAACTTCCGATTGTTTACAGCTGGAGGGTCACTTATCACATTAGCTGCGGGTACTGGGGTTTCTCACTGGAGCAGTAACTCTGCAGTCATGGTTGATTGATTCTTCTTTCTCTTGAAGACATTAGTGTTGATTTGGAATCCTCCTGTAAGAGCTTTTGGTTTGCAGCAATGAGGTTTTCTGTAGGTTTTTCCAAATCAAAAACAGCTCAGCTTTGATGAGAGGGGTTTCCGAGAAAAGGAATAGTGGGGTAAGGCTGTAGCCCCTATGGTGGTCTCTGACTGCTGGCTCAAATCCAGCATAAGTTAGACGCAAGAGCTGGATCACGTGATCTCTCTCGAGTTTTAATTGGGGCTCATCTTAGCCACTGCCTGGAAGAGCTCCGTAGATTCTGTGTCTCCATAAAGCAGCATGTGTCCTTTGCAAATGCAACATATGGCTGCTGTAGGCCACTGCTCTTTGCTGGCAAAAGTGTTCTTTAAGAACACAGATAAATAAAATGTGTATATATAAATGATATACATACATAATATGAATATATGTAATTTATATTATACAATGTCTAGCTGTTGACATTATAAATTAATATTTTATATAATACATAGATTATCATAGAATTTACAGTGCAGGAGGCCATTCAGCCCATCGGGTCTGCACTGGCTCTTGGAAAGAGCACCCTACCCAAGGTCAACACCTATCCCTATAACCCAGTAACCACACCCAACACTACGGGCAATTTTGGACACTAAGGGCAATTTATTATGGCCAACCCACCTAACCTGCACATCTTTGGACTGTGGGAGGAAACCGGAGCACCCGGAGGAAACCCACGCGCACACGGGGAGAACGTGCAGACTCCGCAAAGACAGTGACCCAAGACAGAATCGAACCTGGGACCTTGGAGCTGTGAAGCAATTGTGCTAACCACAATGCTACCGTGCTTCCCAAATACATCTTCATAACACTGCCTTAAGCAGTGTTGGCCTTGGCGTTCATGGAGGACAAGGCACACCAGAATCTAAAGTCAAACTCTTCATTCAAGGTGGGAGAATTTTTAGGTGGATGTTAAGTGAATAACAAAATATAGGGAATATCTTAAAAAATTAACTTGCGCTGTTCCAGGTTTTCAATTTGATCAAATGTCCCCCAACATTAAAAGGATTTGAATGAGTGGCTTTGAGAGTAAATAAATACAGGCGAGAGTTTCACATGAAGTAGTGAACAGTCTCTCGCTAAAAAATCACATCCCTTTACTCGCCTGGTTCATTAACAGGCACCCTGTATGTTCCAATAGTAAATACCGACTCCTTATCCAAACAAACTGAGATAGAGAGGCGAACAGGTTGTAAAGTTCAACGTAATTGAGCTTCATCACATTATCAATTAACATCCACTCATCCATATTCTCCGGGCCGCACGGAGGCACAGTGGTTAGCGCTGCAGCCTCACAGCGCCAGGGACATGGGTTCAATTCTGGCCTCGAGTGACTGTGTGGAGTTTGCATGTACTCCCCTTGTCTGCGTGGGTTTCCTTCAGGTGCTCTGGTTCCCCCCTCTAACAGTCCAAAGATGTGCAGGTTAGAAGGATTAGTCATGATCAATGTGTGGGGTCACAGGGATAGGGCGGGTTAGTGGGCCTATGTAGAGTGCTCTTTCCGAGGGTTGGTGCAGATTCGATGGGACAAAAGGCCTCCTTATGCTCTGTAGAGATTCTATGAATGGGATTGCACATTCCAATGACTGGCCTTATCGAAAACTGATTGAGCCTTGACCAAGGATGGAACTTGGCCCCTTTAGTTGTCAGCTGTGGCTTAGGGGATGGCCCTCTGAGCCAGAAGGTTGAGGGTTCAAGTCTCACTCCAGATATCTAAACACAGAGTCTAGATCGACAGTCCAGGTGTGTCAGGATTGGAGGCGTTAATTTTTTTCACCCTCTCGGGTAAATGTAAAAGATATATTCGAAAAAGAGTAGCGAACTTCGTCCCTTGTGTCCTGGCCAATATTCAATCCTCAATCGACATCAGTAAAAACAGACTATCTGGTCATTATCACATTGCTGTTTCATGGAGCTTGCTGCGCATAACTTGGCTGCTGTGTTTCATACATTACAGCAGTGACTACACTTTAAAAGTACTTAATTAGCTGTAAAAGCTTGGGGCATGCAAAGGTTGGGGAAGGCGCTATAGAAATGAAAACCTCTCTCTCTTACAGGGTGCACCGTTTGCCTAAGAGGCAAAAATGATTTTATCCTCCTCCTTCGACAAATGGAACCAAACAGAGAAAAGCTACATGAGCCAAATGAAAGGGCTGGGGGAAACTGGGAACGGGTTCCTACCGTGTCTGGGTCTCTCTGCACCTCCACAAAGGCGGAGTACTCCAACAGCCTGAGTTTAGACGAGGCGATGGTTCGGTCCTGCCACACCGGGATAGTTGCAGGAGGTGAGAGGGGGCCCATGGGCTCATAACCTGTGGAAGAAACAAAACAGCAAAAATTAAACTCAAATTGAGTCCCTCATTCATTGAATATTTGAAAACTAACTTTCAGTTCAGCAGAACGTTTCTGCATTCCCATGTGCAAAGGGCTGGAATGTTAGTGTGGTGTCCGAATGCTTAAGCCGTACGATGCGACTGCAGCCAATTTTCTTGTTGCCCACCGTTAGTCTGCCTCATCAATCCCACCGCTCAAGGTCAGCAACTAAGCCAATGGTGATTGTGCCTTAAAATACTGGCCTCTGCTGGCCTGTCAATGCCAGGTCAGATACCTGGCACCGGTCATTTAGGCCTGAATGGTAAGCCTACCCCACAACTGGGCATGCAAATCTGCTTTGAAAGAACCTTGTTAAAGATGAGAATAGGAGACTGTTTCTCATCACAACTGGGGGCAGATCAACTATCTGGAGGTGGGCATCCAGAATTATGAAACAGTTTAATCTGTATAATGGCAATGGGAAGAGAATAAAGTATCCTAATACCAAGATGTAGCCCAGATGGTTGAGGGAGACCTTCCCATATTATTGACTTTGTGGCTGCCTGAGGTGGAAGTCCAGCCAAAAGCCATCCCATTGAGGTGTTCCCCCCATTTCTGGTCCAACACAGGATAATGGCCCGGCTGTTTTCTCTACTTTTTTTTAAACTAAAGTTTTTTAAAAGATGGCCAAGAATGCAATTTCTCCATATAGCCACCTCTCTATTACTTACCTCGTACTGCAGCTATGGGTGCCTCTAAAGCTGCAAGGCCTTCGATTAAACCTCCAGCTTCGAGAGCCCATCTGTACTTGGATAAAAGCCCCTTCTCCATGTCAATTAATGGCTCATCCAAATCTTAAATTTAATCCATCTCTCACCAGAGGCTGGTTCCTGACCTGAAGATAAACCCAGCTCCTGTTTCCCACCTAACTGGTAATAATGGAGCCTTTGGTATCAGTAAATTACATCAGAGCCGATTTGTATCTCAACGTCCATGGCCCTGTAATCCTCCACCCCATTGACTAAGAAAAAAAACTCTATCCACCCTGGTTTTTAAAATTCATATTTGAACCAGCTTAGTTCCAGATTTCCCTTTTTGTAAAGAAGTGTTGCCTGGCATCATCCTGAATGGCTCAAATTTTAAGGTTAAGCCCCCTCCTTCAGGACTCTTTTTCCCGCACCCCCCCCCCCCCCCCCGACTCTTCAACACGCCCCCCCCCCCCCCCCCCCCCCGAGAGCAAATAGTTTGGCTCCTTCACATTTTTTAATCATCTTACACATCTCAGTCAGACCAGCCTTTAACCTTCTGAACTCGAAGGAACATAAGTCTATTCAACTTGTCCTCATAATTAACTCTTTTAATTCCAGTACCATTTTGTTCACGCCATCCCTTCCAAGACTAATGAATCCTTCCTGAGGTGCAGTGCCCAGTTGCGGTACTTTATGCTCTACACAGAGGTTGATAGATAAACAACATAACTTCCATCCCTTTGCATGCCATAGCCCTGGGTTCTATAAACTGAGTTAAACTGGTTCTAGCAGTTTAGTGATTTAGCAGTGTACATCCTGCACCACTTCCCACCCAAACTCCCAGATCAACTAATGTCATTGCACAGAAATCTTTGCTCCCACTGGCTGAACACACCAATTTTGGTTAAACTGTACCTTACTTAACAGACCCCACTCAAGGCAACAGTGTACTCACTCGCGATGGTTGGCGGTACCGCTGGTTGAATAGGGTATGGTGGTTGGGCGAAGGGCTTCACACTGCAAGAGGAACACGACAAGACACATGGGTTAGTGCCTGTGGACAGTACTGGCAGTGCAAGCAGTACTGCTGGACAGGGCAGGGAACACCACAGTCCCAGAATAATATAGCCCAACGTAGCAGACATTCTCCATAGTCCAATCCAAGCAACACATTCTGAGACGACACGCTGACATACTGGCCCACTTTCGGAACAGTCAGCCTCTGATCTCCGCCAAGCTAAACAGAATACACCAGTCAACACACAGGAGGGTGACCAAACCCCTATGGTCAAACAACTCTTCCCATCATCCTCTACAATGCTGCGGGAACAACATCTGCTATTCCCATGACAACCTTAGGGAGCAAATATATCTGAGATAAAGGATAGCCGATTGGGCAGTCACAGTCCGCTTGCACAGGGCAGTCAACCCTTGATGATTGTCTTAGGGTCTCCAGTGATTAAAGATGAATCTCGAGGACAGAAATTGTGGTATTATAATATCACAATGTAACCAAGGAGTAAAATAAGACAGCATTAAATTAATGTTTTTTAAAATACATTTTCAACTTAAAATTGTGAAGCTCTTTGAGACCTCTGCAATATAAAATGCAAGTTTTTCTTTCTATTTTAGTAATATTGGAGACAGAGTAAAAGCTGTTTGAATGAAGAATCAGGTTAATAAATCATCCACTGGGTCAAACAATGCTTTGTAATCAGTGTGGGGAGGCAGTGGATCACAAGGGTATACATGGCAGGAAGTCATGTGATGAAACCTCCTGGAATACATCCAATCAAGAGCTGACAATCCACTTGACTCAGTGACTTTCCTCCTGTGTGTGTGGGCCCATGAACTATCCCCCATGACCCTCGGAGAGTGGTCATTAAGGATGTCAAGGGATAAAAGAGAAGGAAAGGAATTAGTGTGATAAAAAATTACTTGTGCAAAAGATCAATGATAGATACCATGTTGCTCAGAGGAACCATTTTGAGTGACCCTCACAGATACTGCATAAAGAAAACACAAAACAGGAAAAGGCCACTTGGTCCCCTTGAGCCTGGTCTTGCTACAGAACATGCACAATAAATCCACATAGTTGACCTCCCTCTACACAAACGCTCCACGATACTCAGAACGTAATCAAATAGAACATCAGCATAACCATCCATCCTCACATCTCCACCATCCAACCCCTGATCTGCTGGTCCCAAGACAACACATTCCACCCCTTGTACCACCGCATTTCAGTCCCAAAACATGGAGGCATCCAAGAATTTCTTCTGTATCATGGCCTCTCTGGCTTTGTCACACATTGTCAGCCTATGTTGCTATAAAAATGAATTCAAAAATGAGCACCTGCACAATTCTGGCACAGTGAAGCAGATTTTGATAGTGAGTCAGCAATCCAGGGAAAGAAAGAGACACAAACGAGCCACGGGACAAAAAGAAATAGGACGGCAGGGGGGCAAAGGCACGCAAAGAGAACGAGAGGGACAAGGGACAAAGCCGCAGGGGACTGCTTGGAGGGCAAGCTGAAGCCGAAACCAAACTGTAAATAGACACTTGTACTATGGCTCTAGCCATACCGGGGATTGTAACATGTGTATGTCAACTAAAGTGGGGGTCACAGCCTCAGTGGGAGGGAAGACACTTGCTTGTAAATATATGTGCTAAGTTCTGTTTGTCTCTTTTTTTCCTGCGTGTTTTTTTTGGCAATATGTAACATATGAACTGTGAAACATAAGATGTGAAAACTCAATAAAAATATTTAATAAAACAATAGGGGTGCAACTACAGGTAGGGGGTCATTGTATCTAAACCTTGCAACTGAAAATCCTCATCATAGAGTTACCTGCAGGAGCAACTGGTTTTATATCCAAGTGTCTCAGATTAATTCCTTACTCCCAGCTGACAATAAGATTACCAATCAATTTGAAAGGGAATGTTGTGACCCACCTACTATTTTTAGTCACAAAGTCAAGGGACATGTCCCATAGTGTAAGCTGTCCTATAGTGTAAGCTGTCCTACAATGCTAGCTGCCATAGAAAAAAGGAGCAGTCCATTCAGCCCCTCTGCTGTTCATGGCTCTTGTGGAGAAAATGAAGTAAATCAGGGAGCAATGATCAGATGATAGCAAGCTTGGGTCTCCAGATCCTGGACCTTCCCTTCCATGTTAAAATTAAAAAACATTTTGAGGACTTGATGAAGATCATATAAGAATAGCGGTCTTGACTTCAGCACAGTGTGGGAGGCAGGAGGAAAGAGGTTCTAAGTCGGCAAATTAGAAACATCACTGGGAAATGGTAACGGCTCTCTGTGGAGGTATTGTTCCACAATGGTCAGCGTCTAAAGCCTGAAATTACCCCCACTGCTGTCCCCCAGTCTGTGGGTATTACCTTGGACAAATTCACTAGATACGAGGAGCCAGTTACCAACAGTTCTTCGCCTCTCCCACTGACAGAAAACCACAAGAATAGGAGGAGAGGCCACGAGATCAGTTGTGGCGGTGCCTTCATCATGCAACTTCAATCTGCCCTTACAAGGCAAAGGACAGCCGAGTGAGCTATACCAGGGCTGAATCTCCCTCAAAGGCTAGCGCCACTTAAAGTGAAAAGGAACCAGTTTCAATCTTATTTCAATTGCAAATGTTATTTTGATGCAAATGAAACTCACTGCAGTTGTGATTGGTTACTTAATGCTGATGAAAGGACTGAATTTTTAAAAATTCTTCATTGGGATGTGGGCATCATTGGTTGGGCCATCCCTAATTGGACCGAGTGGCTTGCTAGGCCATTTCAGACGGCAGTTAAGAGGTAACTACATTGCTGTGTTTAGAGTCACCTGCTGGTCACATCAGGTAAGTATGGCAGATTTCCTTCCCTGAACCAGATTGGTTTTTTTAAGAACAATCAAATCTGTTTTTTCTGGTCATCGTTAGACTTTTAATTCCAGATTTTTATTGAATTCAAATTCCATCATCTGCTGTGATGGGAATTAAACGTAAGTCCACAGAGCATTAGCCTGGGGTCTCTGGATTACTAGACCAGCAACAATACCACCATGCCACTGCCTCCTCAATATACTGTACATACTAATGGAAGAGTTGAAGTTTTGGGACCAATTTTTAGGCAAAATGTTAGGGGGTCACCCTTTACATGGGTGTTTTTTGAGTGACTTTAACTAAAACACACCTAACAGCTCTCAAACAAATCCACAAGGTAAATGGGGGAAATAACACTACCACCAAGCATTCAGTGTCTCTCTCTCTCTCTCTAAATTTTTATTAATGGAGCCTCCTCCACCATACCCCAGGGGAGGAATGGTGCTGCCAGCTGGGCCTATGGTTTTAATCTTGCTCAGGCCCGGCAGAAGGGCTGTGCAGATAGAAGATGCCGCACCGATGACCGCCAGCCCTTGATCAGGACAGGGGAATTGCACGAGTCAGCACTCGCGAGGGCCTAATTGGCCGGGTCTGCGAACCACAGCAAGTGATGAAATTTGAATTCAATTTAAAAATATTAACCATCACCCCCAGCCTTCCTTGTTCCACTATGATAAGAACACTACGATAAGAACTAGAAAGCAAGTCTTGACTTCTTTGACTCCAAGTTTATTGTGTTCAACAAACACTTCCCCCACATCACCACAGTGCCACCTGTATCCCTTTATAAATTGGTGCCGTCTATTAAACAATAAGTGCAGTCTATTAAACAATTAAGACCCCAATTCCAACTCAAGTAGAGAGGACCTAACTCTGTCCTAACATCCCTAGGGTGCAGGAGGAGGACACAAGATTCATTTATTTAATGTTCATTCTGAAAGCTGGCTCTGCATCCCATGTTGCCATGTGTGTCGATTTCCTCTTCTTCCGTTCACCAGTTTCTCCCCCAAAAGTCAGAATCAATCTTCCTGCCTTAACTGACAAGGAGGAAATAAACATTTTTTAATGAATTGCGGGTGCGAATGCAGAAATTTTACTTCGGTTCTGAGGTTTTTGGGCTTCGATCTCTGGAATTGTAGGATGGACCTTTACGTGAAGGACATGGCAAATTACAGTCTTGGAGGGCAAAAATAATCGTGGGGTCGACTTTTACACAAATATATCTGAATCAAATCCCTAGCCTGGGGAAGGGTGATTGATCTTACCTGGGGAGAGAGGAGGGCGATTACAACTGGCCTAGGCATCCCTGAACTAGAGAAGGATAAAATATAAACTCCTCCAATATTTCTGCTCTTCTTAACCAGCGAATGACTTTTACCAGCAATTCTAAATGCAAGTGGGTGCGGGAGAAGCGAGTGAAAACCTTACATATGGGAGGCTGAAGGCAGGACTAGTCTTGGCCTGGCCATTGCCCAAGTTGTCTGGAATGATCCATGAACAGCGGAGATGGTGTAGTGTGGGTGGGACTGCACCATTGAGAGAGAAGGTGGAAAAACAAAGAAAATTATTTAAAAAGGGGTGGGAGCAATCGGAATCGCCACACAATGTAACACTTTCCAACAAGAAAGATTTTATAGAAACTTTAATTGTAAATATTCAGATTTTTACATCAGACTTGCGCATTAAAACAAAACCCACAAAGGCCTCAAAGCCACGCCAGGGAATTGAGCTGGCTGTCAAACGTTAGCAGTCTATCTGCTAAGGGATCAGCATTTCAGACAGTGTAGCTCAGCCGATGAGACAGTGATCGATCCCCTCCCACCGAGTGAGAACAGCTCTCACATCATTCAAAATGTGGGGCCCACATCCCACAGCACTTTAGTTTGTTTAAGAGGGAAAAAAAGTGTAAGTGTTCACTTGCAAATTCTCTGCTGCGAGGGACTTTCCACCTCCCCACTCCCATTCCATGAAGATACCAACCTTCGTGTTTGTATTTCTCAATCCATCTGAGTCAATCTGAACACTTTCCATCACCTCTTATCCCTTACTGACCAGCCCCTTACCTATAGCAAAGGAATTGAAGAATTTAAGATGCCTCAATTTGGGAATGAATGAAAAATAGCATTTAGTTGGTGAATGCTAACAAATGTTTTTGAAGTGGCACTCAACAACTGCAAGCATTTTTTAAAGGGGACATGACCATTAAGTGCAGTACAGAGGGTGCAAGAAGATTAACACAAGAATGATGGCGTGGTTAACTGTGTGAAAGCTTTGTTCTGAGGATTCATTGCTGTTCAGTTTTAAAAAGTAGAACCTGTACTTGTGTCGTCACCCACACATCTGTAGTGGCTGAGCCAATGGTCTCCTATTAAAAGGGGACACTGAGCTCCCCGCAACCAATGGTCAACTCACGCAGTGGATTCCGAACCCAGGCAATGCAATAATAATAATCTTTATTATCGTCACAAGTAGGCTTACATTAACACTGCAATGAAGTTACTGTGAAAATCCCCCAGTCGCCAGACTCCAGCTAATGAACACTGGACACAGTCTGAGCACAAGCTGCTCCTGGAAACTCTCCAACACATCTGTGTCCCGTTTAAACACATTTTCCTAGAAATTTATGCAACGAGTTAGCATCATTTCACTGTGAGAAAAAACACTTATGGTCGACTATTAGGAGGGCTCCAGTGGAAAATCAAACATTAGGTGTTTAGACAGTTTTGGTTAAGGAAATCAGATGTTGCTGTGTGCTCACAGGATTCAATCACAAGGTGGAATAAGTTAAAAATGGATATTACACAAAAACTCACAATAATTGAAAAGGAGAAAGATGAAACATATTCCTCCACACCCACCTCCATGATAAATACAATCAAGAAGTCTTATTTGCCGATGTGTAAGCAGATGCCAATCACATGAATGATTTTACTCCACAGGCACTGCGGCTTTAGCCCCTGGTACGTATGCAATACAGTCAATCTTATTTTCGGCATTCTACATCCAATTGAGTTTCATTGGGTTTCTTTGTCAATTCCATTCTCATCAATGTGAGAGGACTGCTCCATTAACCAGTCTTCCTAGCGATGGGTAGAATTAGTGCCAATCATCAATGAGACCCAGACAGATAGCAGCCATGAAGGTCTCATTATCAATATGTCGCAGCCCGGACATTGAAGCAGGATGGGAGCAACGGGCCCATTTAGGCCCCCCCCCCCCCCCCCCCCCCCCGAGTTTGGAGTCAGAAGTTCTGTGTTCCAGCTAGTCTCTATCCTGCCGAGACTGATGCCTAGTTGCGATGGGATATGCAGAGGAGCAGTTTTTCAAGTTGGGCTGGGACTGATCCAACATCATGGTCAAAAGCCCCACTGGAAATTAAACACTGAAGCACATTAACTCAAAGGTTTGCAACTGTGATGTAAAAACGACTTGGAGAAATTCTGATAACAATTTTATAACCAAAGTCTAGGCCAGGGTTATTTACAATCATGTTGTTTCCCCCTGCGTCCCAGTCAGCAAGTCTCTAATTGAGCTTATAAACGTTACTAGTTTGGCCTTTGGCACACAAAACGCAAGTTTCTACAGCAACTGAACCCATCTGTTCGGGACCTGGATCATGTTCCTAAATTGATTTTCACGCACGATAAAAGAAACTGGAGTTGCAGGGAGGTTATTTTTTAAAGTCTGGAGCTAACAGAAATATCGATACTTTCAGCCAATTATTTTTAATTGCATGATCACCGAGTTTCTACTGAAGTGACTGCGAATTTTGTCGTGGTGGTACAGAAGCTGAGTGCTGTTTTGCCGGGGACGCACTGTGCTGCCAATGGTTTCTGACACACCCACCATGCTGCAGCCTCCAGAGGAGGGCGTCCACATAGTCATTCCCATCTGTGCGCCTCAGAAGGCCGATTCTGATGTTACAACAGTCAAAAAAAGACTAATGCAATGTCGGATCGCCAATTTGGAACATGAGGGTCCAAGCAACATATTCACATGTCACTCTCCAAGGCAACAGATGCAAAGTTGCAAGATGGATCCAACACCCACGCTACTTAAAAAGGGCCAGGCACCCAGCTTGCTGGCAGCCCTGAGCCCCTTTTTTTCTGCTGCAAATCTTTTTCTTAAACCTGTCTCCTCTCCAACATTAAGGGCACCATCCAACGGCCAAGTTGTGCCAAAACAATAGCTCACTGCCATGCAGCGTGGTTGTTGGAAGCCAGGGGACCCCGCTCCTGGGATCTACCTGGCTCGCCATGCTTTGTGAGATTCAATGGGCGGGATCACTTTTTTGGCAGTTAGTCTCACTCGAATGTGAGGATTCCTGAGGTGCCCGAGGCTTTGGATTCAATCCCTTTAAAAACGGCATCCCAATCTCCCATTATCATGGGGAGTTCCAGCGAGCAGAATTCCCCACTGTACAAAACGGGGCTATGTGAAGCCTCGGCTGCACCTTCTCCATTCAGGCCCCTTATTCAAAGCGATTTCTGTTGAATAGCCATGTGTTCGAGAAGTACGCGGCTAAACGCGCTCACTATGGGACTTTCTTCCCTTTTGGGAGATTCACGCTCTATGTGTGAGGAGCTCATGGAGGTCTTTCTCACTAAAGTCAATCCTATCCAATCAGCTGCCTCTAACCCTTCCATCCTTTCACTAGCCCACCGGACAAAACTGCCTCCGAGGATCACCCATTTCCCACTTCATCATCCTGACTCAGGACTCGCATCTTTCTCTCAGTTTCTCTCCTAATGACCCCTCCAAGCTCATCCTTTCCACGAGACCCACCTTCTGCTCCCTCCACCCTATTCCCACAAAATTGTTAACCATCCCCCTCTCCTTTGAATGTACCATCATCACTCATCTCCTCAAAAAAACACTTAACCCCATTATCCCGGCAAACAAACAACCAACCCATATTCACCCTCTCGTTCCTCTCCCATGTCCTTCAGCATGTTTTAATTCATTCACAGGATAAAGGCTGGTTGTGCCAGCATTCATTGCCCATCCTGAATTGCCGCTGAACTTTGGCTGGCTAGACCATTTCGGAGGGCATTTACGAGTCAACCACATTGCTGTGGATCACATGTCGGCCAGGACGGGCAGGGGCAGCAGATTTCCTTCCCTAAAGGGCATGAGAGAACCAGATGGGCCTTTACAACAATTGACAATGATTTCGTGGTCATCCTTAAGACTTTTAATTCTAAATCCATCTGACATTATGGGATTTGAACTTCGATACACTGGCCATCTGGATTACTCGTCCAGTAACACAATAACACTATGCCACTGCCTCCCCCTGTCAAACTAGGGCTCATCTTTCCCCGAACCCTGATTAGCTCGCTCCACCCAGGCTTCCACACATGGTTCCACGTGGAACTGAACAACTTGAATCAAAGTGATATCCTTGGCGACTATGACCGAAATGTAGCCATCCCTTCCAGAACAGTCTGCAGCCTTTGACAAGGTTGACCACGCCACCCTCTTGCAAAACCTCATCCCTGTCGTCCAGCAGAGTGGGACCGCTCCATTCTTATCCATCTAATCACAGCCAAAGAATCACTTGTAGTGGCTTCTCTTCCTGTTTGTGCAGCTTTAGAATCATAGAATGTACAGTGCAGGAGGAGGTCATTCGGCCCATTGAGTCGTCACCAGCCCTGGGAAAGAGCACTTTACTTAAGTTTACTTCAGCCCAAGGGCAGCATGGTGGCGCTGTGGTTAGTACTCCTGCCTCACGGTGCTGAGGTCCCAGGTTCGATCCCAGCTCTGGGTCACTCTCCGTGTGGAATTTACACATTCTCCTTGTGTTTGCGTGGGTTTCGCCCCCACAACCCAAGGATGTGCAGGGTATGTGGAATGGTCATGCTAAATTGCTCCTTAATTGGAAAAAATGAATCGGGTACTCTAAATTTATTTATTTTTAAATTAAAAAAAGTTTACTTCTGCCCACGCCTCCATCCTATCCTCGAAACAATAACTTAGCATGGCCAATCCATCTAACCTCCACAACTTTGGACTGTGGGAGGAAACCGCAGCACCTGGAGGAAACCCACGCACACACGAGGAAAAATTGCAAACGCCCCACAGGAATTGAACCCGGGTCCTTGGATCTATGAGAAAGCAATGTTAAGCACTGAGCCACCGTGCCACCCCACTCTGGCATCCCCTAAAGATCCTTAGTCCCCTCCCTATTTCTCATCTACACTCTGCTCCTCGATGACATCATCCAAAAGCACAGCATTACTTTTCACATGTACATCACTGACTTTAAGGCAGCAGGGTAGCATGGTGGTTAGCATAAATGCTTCACAGCTCCAGGGTCCCAGGTTCGATTCCCGGCTGGGTCACTGTCTGTGTGGAGTCTGCACGTCCTCCCCCTGTGTGCGTGGGTTTCCTCCGGGTGCTCCGGTTTCCTCCCACAGTCCAAAGATGTGCGGGTTAGGTGGATTGGCCATGTTAAATTGCCCGTAGTGTCCTAATAAAAGTAAGGTTGGGGGGGGGGGGGGGGTTGTTGGGTTACGGGTATAGGGTGGATACGTGGGTTTGAGTAGGGTGATCATGGCTCGGCACAACATTGAGGGCCGAAGGGCCTGTTCTGTGCTGTACTGTTCTATGTTCTATGACACTCAGCTCTACCTCATGACCAACTCTCTGGAATCCTCCACTATTGTTACATTTTCATCGGATACCAGTGCCCAATGAGCAGAAATTTCTTGCAATGAAATATTGAGAATATTGAAGGCATTGTTTTCCCGCTCCATTCCCATGCTATTGACTCTCCCTGGCAACTGTCCAAAGCTCAACCAGACTTTCCGTAAGTACAAACAGAAAATACTGGAAAAACTCAGCAGGTCTGGCAGCATCTGTGCAGAGAGACACTGTTAACATCTTGAATCTGTATGACTCCTCTTCAGACTTTTGGCAACCGTGGTCTCATATTTGACCCAGAGTTGAACTTCCAACAACATATTTCCTTCGTCACATATACTCCTGCCTATTACTTCGTCACATATACTCCTCCTCAGTAACATTGCTCGATTTTGCTCTTATCTCAATTCATCTGCTGCTGAAACCCTCATCCATGTGCATCTGTTCCAATGCACTATTGACAGCTCTCCCACATTCTACACTCTGTAAACTTGAAGGCATCCAAAGCTCTGCTGCCTTTATCTTAAAAGCTAGGCCCATTACACTTCTGCACCCAAAGGGTGGTGGGGGTTTGAAACTGTCTTCCATAAATGGCAATTGATGCTAGGTCAGTTAATTTTAAATCCGAGATAGATAAATTTTTGTTAAGCGAAAGGTATTAAGAGATATAGGCCAAAGGCAGGGAGTTAGGCCACAGATTAACCATGATCTAATTGAATGGCAGAGCAGGCTCGAGGGGCTGAATGGCCCACTCCTTTTCCTACGTTCCTATTATCGCTGTGCTTGCTGACCTTCCCAGCCAGACAACGTCTTAATTTAAAAATTCTCAACTTGGTTTTCAAATCCCCCCCAAAGCCCTGCCCCTTCCTATCTCTGTAATCTCCTTCAGCCCCATAACCCTCTGTTATATCTCTGCTTCACCAATTCGGGCACCTGTGCGTTCCCTATCTTAATTGCTCCCCCATTGGTAGCGCGTCTGCAGTTGCTTGGGTCCAAACTCTGGAATTCCCTCCCACATCACCGCCTCGCTTTGCACCTTTAAGGCGCTCCTTAAAACTTACCTTTTGGACCAAGATTTTAATCACCCGATTATTATCGCCATATATAGGTCAGTTAAAACCTTGTTCTATAATGCTCCTGTGAACTGCATTAGGATATTTCATTCTGTTAAGGGTGCTATATAAGCTGTTGTTGCTGCCACAGATTTGCCCATTCCACTATCCTTTGTCCTGTTGAAGCTTACTAGCCTCCTCACAGTTCATAATACTTCTAACTTCTGTCCCATCTGCAAAGTTTGAAATGGGTCCTGTATCCAGAGGTCTAGGTAATTAGGCATCAGGAAAAGCAGGAGTCCCAGCACTGATCCCTTGGTAACTCCACTGTACATCTTTCTCTTGTCTATAAAAAAAAACAACTGTTCACCTCTCCTTCCTGTTTCCTATTATTCCTTCTCTAACTTTCCTAACAAGCCTGTTATGCTGCACTTTATCAAATGCCTTCGGAAAGTCTGTGTGTACCATATTAATTGCTTGTAGCAGTAGCATTCAGTGCAGCTTCCCTTTAAGAAGGGCGAAGGGCAGACTGCCTTCAAGAACAAGAGTGGCGTTTGCACCATATGCTCTTAGCACAATGCCCCTGCTTAGTGCAGAGGAAGCCAGGAATCGGCGCGGCCTCATGCTATGGTCATCGTCATGAGGTGTTTGCTCCAAGTTGGCATACTCCAAAAGAACCGTTGCGTGCTGGTCATGGAAGAACAGGTTGCAGGTGGTCAGTGGGGCAGAACATGATCCACAGCAACAATCCAATTTTTCAGACAATCTATGTGCTTGTGTATTCACCACAGTGACTGATCTGAGGGAATGTGGGACCCGAGTCGCTGGTTCTTTTTTTGATGTTTTCCATTTCAGGGCCACTTTAGCATGGACATCTTTGCGTTGTGGTGGTGAGACCCACGCAGACACGGGGAGAATGTGCAAACTCCACACAGACCGTGACCTGGGGCCCAGGTCGAACCAGGGTCCTCAACGCCATGGGTTAGCCGTGCTAACCACTGTGCCAACTTGCCACCCTCAGAGTCTCTGGTTCTTAATGTCCTAGTCTCTTCTTCGCTGCCCTTCCTACAGTGCTTTTTCCCTTGGAGATACAGGCATTGTTGGCCCATCCAAGATTCCATGCAGGATTCTGACAAAGTTACTGGACTGAAGAGTCTTTGCTTTTCTTTCTCTTGCCAAATCTTCTTCCCTTCATTCCTGAATGGGCTGCAGTTCCATGTCCAATGACCTTTCCTCATGTGTCTCCCTTGACGATTTGATTGCTGAGGGCATAAAGAGGGCCAAGCCCCCTTTTGCCCACATATTGACTGCCCAGCAGGGTTCACCGGCGGTGATTTGAGATTGGGGGCCCTTCAGCTCCCTAGCCCAGGCTGTCGCTCCCAGCTGAGGTCTACTAATCCCAGCAAGTCGAATGGCGAGTCTTTGTACAGCTCACCAGGTAAACGGACTGAACCACAGGTTGAGGGGACTAAAGTTAATGAGGTTGGTTGCCGGCCAAGGCCAAAGGTGCAACATGGGAAACTGAAATCGTCAAAGGGGAATGATTTCGTGCCCAGGGAAGTGAATACTGGGGCAAAATGAACCATGTTAATAATAGCACAGAACTTTTAAATTGCTAATGGCCCAAATCCTCTCGGCTCTTGATGCTCAGAGATCAGGCGCAAGACCAAAGATGCAATTGGGACCCTGCAGAAGCCCCATCACACTGACCTACGTGGGAATTACCTGGGAAGTTTGAATTTCTGACAGGCAGTTCCCCTGCTCCCTGGGATCCTCTGCGAAAGACAGTTCCGATTTACTTATCCAAAAAGTTACCCAGAAAATGTTTGACAGGAAATCCTAGCTTAACTCCCGGATAACTATTGAACTGATTCTCCCCATTCACTCACACGGATTCCGACTCCTGCTTTGATCTCTTGGCTACCAGCTACCCCCTCCCCCCGCACCCCACCCCACACACACCAAACTGGTTGACCCTCCGGACCACGCTACCCCTGCCCAACTGACTGACTCCCCCCCCCCCCCCCCCCCCCCCCACCCCACACACACCAAACTGGTTGACCCTCCGGACCACGCTACCCCTGCCCAACTGACTACCCCCCCCCCCGCCCCACACCACAATCTGACTACACAACCACCCCCGACTGATCTGCCGCTCTACCACCTGCCCATTCATAATGTTCACACTGGACATTGAGCTTGCCTGCTGGTGGCTGATGCTGTTTAAAGTGGGTGCTGCAGTGAAGCACATCATTTCTAGAGAGGCCGGGCTTGGAAAGCCCAGCCGGAAACGTGGAGCAGAGTTGGGACATGGCAAAATACTAGTGGAGTGGCAATCCAATGATGACTGCCACTTCACAAAAAATCCAGGTCAAGATTTTTTAAAGACTGAAACCGCACGCAAGCCAGAAGCCTAGCTCCTGCGGTGTCCCAGACTTTGGTATTTAAACACAATATGACAACGGGCCGAGTTCCAAATAGAGAATCTTGGGCTGGATGGTGAGATGTTCCGTTTTGCCGGCAGCCCAGGGTTTCCGCGACGGCATGGGACTGCCCCACATTGACCGGCCGGCGTAAGGAAGCATCCTGCCGGCGGGGTGAAATAGAAATGTGACGTGGTGGGGCTGAGAATCCAGCCCCCATCACGGATATAGGATCAGTGAATATTACAAGAGTGGCCATAATTTTCATGGCCATCTCCTTAGCAGTAATGGCTGGTGACAGATTTCACTAATTTCAATGGATAGATATTACAGTCACAGGAATAAATATACAAACTCTCCTACTGACAGACGTATGAGACCAAATGAAGAGAGGCTGATTTTCATTGCAAATCGGGACAAGCAGCAAATTCTGCACCTTCTCCAGTATATAGTACGACCATTGCTCAGCTTGAATTGCTGGGGCTGAGAGGGAGAGGGTGCTGGGACAGAAGGGGGTAAAACGTGCAGCACAGGTTACAGACACAGGAACAACATATGCCAGTGGCGTGCCAGTGGCATTCACAATGCAGCCCAGGGCCAGTTACGCCTCACATCTTTCTCACCTGTGGCCCTCTGCGGATGTGCTGCTCCATGTGTCTCTGGGCATCCATCCACAGCCTGCCAGCTCTGGAATGTTGCTGGTGCCAGATATATATATAGAAAAAAAAATATAGAGCGAGAAAAAGACATTGACCCAAAATAAGTGATTGGCATCATTTTGAGAACACCAGTTAAACCAGCCTTCTCCCCTCACCCCCTCCTGACCCCAAACAGATCTCCGCATGTGACCATACCACAGATAGGCGAGTGCCTCAATGAAGCTACCCTGTTTAAAAAAAAGCACTCAATCCTTTATTTCACTTGGAACAATATATATATAATATATATATATATATTTTTAAAAACAACTTTAGATAAGAGAACAGATATTAACAAGCGCTGAATGTAAAACAGATTAATCGCTCATTGGCAAACCCAACATTCAGAGAATTTGGGATCCATCAAGATTTTTCCACAGACCGGAACAACCAGCAGAAGGGTTTAACTCCGCCAACCAAGTGTGACAGGACCGAGATTACACCGTTTGACGTTCTTTGTGAATGACACAGTTGACAAGATCAATGTCTGGGTTCAACCAACCCAGTTTCTGATTACAATTTACTTAAGCTCCAGAACAAGGAAAGTTGTTATTGGAAAACGCACTCCTCCTCCCCCACAATCAGGAGAACATTCACCTCCATTTCAAATCGACTGCACATTTTGGATGAGAACCAGGTGAACAATGTTATTGGTAACAGAGTTTTAGGTTGCTCGGATACTTACTCTTGAGAAGACCCAGGCTGCCCAGGAAGAGAACCAGGCCAAAACTGCAACAATAAAACAAAGATTTCACAATTAATAATAATGCAGGAGAAACAATGGGCTAGAAGATTCTACTCCCAGTTACTATCTGGTACCAGGTCAACCGATAGCAAGTTTATAGATTCCAGGGCCCACAGTGGCGCATCCTGCTAACATGGACAATCGAGGCTCCTGTGGAATGGGCATCTCTGAATCCCCCCTTTTGGGGAAAAGGGAAAAATATAGAGGGCTGGATTCTCCGTTGGTAGGATCCTCCATTTTTGCTGGCTGCGAACTCACACTCACAGATTTCCCAATGGCGCGGGGGTGCCCACAATGGGAAACCCCATTGGCCGGCTGCCGGGATGGAGAATCCCACTGCTGGCGGGGGCGCACCGCACCAGAAAACGGATGCAGCGGGACGGAGAATCCCGCCCAAGGTCTTCCAATATCAGTACTTTTTGACAGCGAGAGATCAATTCCTGGTGGTATCACAACCATTCACACTGTGTCAGCAGAGCATAGGAGTAGGACATTCAGCCCGTCGAGCCTGTTCCATCATTCAATACGATGATGGCTGATCGGGCAGCTCAATGGCTTTTACACCCACTACCCCTAATAGGAAGTGTTGAATGGGGTGTTAACCTTATAATTGCCATACAACACACAAAGCATTCAGAATAATTTTGCACCAGTGAGTAACAAGCATCCTAACTGCCCAATTCATTCCATATCTTCAACCAATCATAGTCACATTTATCGGATTTCAACCAACAGGGAAGGACAGCTGGTTAAGTCACAGCCAGTTAGTGACATTAGAGTGGGAAACTCTCCTAACCTGCTTGGCTGGTGACAATCCTTTTATGAAAGCCAATTTCCAGCAGAAGGGTTACTGATGCAATCGGATCCATGGTGAGCGACTAGTTTGCTTGTGGGCTTGGAGATGGTTTACTTTCAGGAAATAAATGGAAGGGAGAAAGGCTAAAGAAGTACAGGTCAGAGAACCGGGATGCAAAAAATGGCAGAACAAAAGTGACACCATGGAAGTATTTGACGAGAATTATGAGACGTGGAATTCTTATGAGGAAAGGTTCCAACTATATCTTGTAGCAACTCAAGACACCGGAAAACTTGCAGACTGCAACTTCTCTTAGCTCAGATGGGCAAAAAACCATTCATGTTATTACAAAACCTAGTCAACCCATCTAAACCAGGAGAAAACACCCACAAAGAGTTAATAACAATCTTGGAAGGACATTCTCTCTGTCTGCTGCAGCTGAAAGATTTGGTTTCCATCGTCGTGCTCAAGAGGAAGGGCAAAGCATTTCACAATTCGTAAACACAAGGTAAATTAGCCAAGTGCTGTGAATTTGATCAAACACTTGATGATACACTTAGAGACAGATTTGTCTGAGGTCTCAGAGATGAGGCCATCGAAATGGAACGGTTGACCGAAAATGCCTAAACTCCGAAATCTGTTTTGGAAATCGCTACATTCATGGAACTCGCAGCGAAAGAGGCTTTGTTGATTGGAGTAGAACAAAGGTTCATAAGATGGGAAACTGCTAGAAGCCGCTCTATGGAAAATCTGCCAAGTCTTTGTTGTGCTCAGGTGGGATATTCTGCAGGAGAGTTTTGGAGTAAGGAGAATAAATGCAAAATTTGTGGTAAATTAGGCCATATCACCAAGACATGATGGTCACATCAACCTTCATCAGGACAAAAGAAGTGCACCAGGGAATACACAGTTAAGTCTGCTGGCCGAGTTTGCCAATTAAGTGACGGAACTGAAGACTACTAGGGAACAATGTGTCAAGTCAGCTTAAAGAATTCAACACTATCAAGATAAAAACAGACACGGGCACTGCAGTATCACTCATACCTGAGACAATATACAGTCAGTAGCTAAAACATCTATCTTTGCAACCATCAGATGTCATCTTGAGGACGTACACTGTGCCACTGAAGGGATGCATCAAGGTGGATGTTATTGGCCAAAAAGCAAAGTTGCCTCTCCACGTTGTCCAAGGAAACTTTCCAGCATTGTTTGGTAGATCATGGTTGAGGAAGGTAAAGCTAAACAGGCCATCACAAACCAACCTGTTGAATCTACAAATGATCCACATCCACTTCTGAATAAGTATGCCAAGGTATTTAAAGAGTTACTTGGATCCATGACCGGAGTGGAAGTGAAGCTCGAGATCAAGGCAGGCGGAGTCTAAGTATCTTAAAGCACGTGCCCTGCCAAAGTGTAAGAAGAATTTGAGAGTTGAGACAGATGTCATTGAATCTGTTACCAACAGTGATTGGATGACGCCAATCATTCCTGTGCTGAAGAGGGATAGTTCAGTAAGAATATGTGGAGATTTTTTAAAAGAATCAACCCAGTATTGTGTGCTGACCATTATCCTCTGCCATTTATCTAAGATTTATTCGCTGGACTCGCAGGAGGCCAAACATTTAACAAAATAAATCTTTCGCAAGCGTATCTTCAGATGAATGTATCTGCTGAGTCATAACTTGTCATAGTGACACATAGGGTCTTTTTCGTTATAGGAGATTTCCATTTGGGATAACTTCAGCACCTGCTCTTTTTCAGAGATCCATGGATCAAATCCTGAGTGGGCTAACTGGTATGCAATGCTACCCAGATGACATTCTTATTACATGTTCAAGTGATGAACAACTTGTAAGGAATTTGGAAATTACTCTTGCATGTTTTCAGAATCACAATTTTAGAGTCAAGAAAGAAAAGTGTGATTTTCTTTAAGTCTTCTATCAACTATCTGGTTTAGCTCAGTGGGTTAGACAGCTGGTTTGTGATGCAGAACAAGGCCAGCAGCGTGGGTTCAATTCCCGTACCAGCTGAGAATTCTGAATTCTCCCTCTGTGTACCCGAACAGGTGCTGGAATGTGGCGAGTAGGGGCTTTTCACAGTAACTTCTGTGCAGTGTTTTTTTTTTTCTCTTTTTTTTTTATAAATGTTTTTTATTGAGTTTTCATATTTTATATATGACAAATTACAAGTTATTAGAGAGAGAAAAAAACAAAAAAAAAAAAACAAAGGAAAACACAAAAATTTTTTACATGAATATTTACAGGTAAGCATCTTCATAACAATAATTGTGGCCGCCCCCTTTAGCCAGCATACATATTTTACATTCCCCAATATGGCCGAGGCACATGTTTATAGGCATTTATTTATAGTTTGGTTTTGGGCCTTGGCTTGCCATCAAACCCCCATACCGAGCCCGTAGCCCCCCCCCCCCCCCCCCCCCTGGCTACCTTCCCCCGATTCCCGTCCATTTTCCCCTGGTTCTTGGCCACCCGACTATTCTTCCTCATGTACGTTGGCCACAAACAGGTCCCGGAACAGTTGCATGAATGGCTCCCACGTTCTGTGGAAGCCGTCGTCCGACCCTCGGATGGCGAATTTGATTTTCTCCATTTGGAGAGATTCCGAGAGGTCGGACAGCCAGTCTGCAGCTCTGGGTGGTGCTGCTGACCGCCAGCCAAACAGGATTCTACGGCGGGCAATCAGGGAGGCAAAGGCAAGGGCGTCCGCCCTCCTCCCCAGGAATAGATCTGGCTGGTCTGAAACCCCGAAGACCGCCACTATCGGGCATGGCTCCACCCTCACCCCCACCACTTTGGACATAGCCTCGAAGAAGGCTGTCCAGTACTCCACAAGTCTGGGGCAAGACCAGAACATGTGGGCGTGGTTGGCCGGGCCTCTCTGGCACCGCTCACATTTGTCCTCCACCTCCGGGAAGAACCTACTCATACGGTTTCTCGTTAAGTGGGCTCTATGTACCACTTTTAGTTGCGTCAGGCTGAGCCTTGCGCACGTGGAGGTGGAGTTGACCCTATGCAGTGCTTCGCTCCAGAGTCCCCACCCTATCTCCATCCCCAGGTCATCCTCCCATTTCCTTCTTGTTGCGTCCAGTACGGTGTCGTCCCTGTCTACCAGTCGGTCATACATGTCACTACAGTTCCCTTTCTCTAGGATACTTGCGTCCAGTAGGTCTTCCAATAGTGTCTGTCGTGGCGGTTGTGGGTACGTCCTTGTCTCCTTTCGTAGGAAGTTTTTGAGCTGCAGGTACCGTAGCTCGTTCCCCCCAGCTAGCTGAAATTTCTCTGTCAGTTCGTCCAGTGTTGCGATCCTGTCATCCGTGTATAGGTCCCTGACTGGCAGAGTCCCCCCGTCCTTCCTCCACCTTTTGAAGGTGGCGTCAGTCAGTGCTGGTTTGAACCTATGGTTGTTGCAGATGGGAGCCTTGTCCGACATTTTGTACAGGCCAAATTGCTGCCGCAGTTGGTTCCAGGATTGGAGGGTGGCTGTCACCACTGGGCTGGTGGAGTGTTTTTTGGGTGGGGATGGGAGTGCTGCCGTGGCGAGGGCCCGGAGGGAGGTTCCCATGCAGGAGGACTCCTCCGCACGCACCAACTCGGCTTCTGGCTCCTGGATCCATCCCCTTACTCGCTCGGCTGTTGCCGCCCAGTGGTAGAATTGTAGATTCGGGAGGGCTAGCCCCCCCCTGGATTTTGTTTTTTGTATGACCTTCTTTGGGATCCTAGCATTTTTACCCCCCCATACGAACGCCATGATATGTTTGTCCAGCGCTTTGAAAAAGGCCTTGGGGATGTAGATCGGAATGGATCTAAACAGGAAAAGGAACCTGGGCAGTACGTTCATTTTGATCGTCTGGACTCTCCCCGCGAGGGAGAGCGGGAGTGTGTTCCATCTTTGCAGGTCCTTTTTAACTTCCTCCGTCAGGCTGGTGAGGTTCCATTTGTGGACCCCTTTCCAGTCATGGGCTATTTGGATCCCCAGGTAGCGGAATTTATTTCGGGCTTGTTTGAACGGCAGGCCCTTTAGCGCTGCCCCCCCCCCCCCTTGCGGGTGTACTGGGAAGATCTCACTTTTGCTCTTGTTGAGTTTGTAGCCCGAGAAGGCTCCAAACTCTTTCAGGAGCGCTATGATTCCGTCCATGCTGCTTTGTGGGTCCGAGATATAGAGGAGCAGATCATCCGCATAGAGTGAGACTCTGTGCTCTCTACCTCCCCTTCGGATCCCCCTCCAATTTTTTGCTGCCCTGAGCGCGATTGCTAGCGGTTCGATTGCTAGTGCGAACAGCAGCGGGGACAGTGGGCATCCTTGTCTGGTGCCCCTGTGCAGCTGGAAGTATTGGGAGTTGGTATTGTTGGTCCGTACACTCGCCATGGGAGCGTTGTATAGGAGCTTTACCCAAGCGGTGAACCCTGTTCCAAGCCCGAACCGCTCCAGTACCTCTATGAGGTATTTCCATTCGACTCTGTCGAAGGCCTTTTCTGCGTCCAGGGAGACGATCACCTCTTGTGTTCTCTCCCCGGAGGGGGTCATTATCACGTTCAGCAGGCGCCTGATGTTCGCGGTAAGCTGTCTACCTTTGACGAAGCCCGTCTGGTCCTCTGTGACCACCTCAGGTACACAGTCTTCTAGCCTTTTGGCTAGGAATTTGGCCAGTATTTTGGCGTCTGCGTTCAGCGGGGATATGGGTCTGTATGACCCACATTCCGTTGGGTCTTTGTCTTTCTTAGGTATCAGCGAGATTGAGGCCTGTGCTAACGTGGGTGGCAGTGTGCCCCTAGCTAGCGAGTCTGTGAGCATCTCCCGCAGGTGCGGGGCCAGCGCTGTCGCGAATTTTTTGTAGAAGTCCGCCGGGAATCCGTCCGGTCCCGGCGCCTTCCCCGTCTGCATGGAGCTAATGCTCTCCATGATCTCTCCCAGTGCTAGTGGTGCTTCCAGATCCCGTTTTCTGCCCTCTCCCACGACTGGTATGTCCAGTCCATCAAGAAACCGGTTCATCCCAGCCTTCCCCGTTGGGGGCTCCGAGGTGTATAGCTCTTGGTAGAAGGCCTTGAAGGTTTCGTTAATCCTCTCTGGTTCTGTTTCCCACGTGCCTCTGGTACCTCTGATTTGCGCAATTTCCCTGCTGGCTGCCTGCTTTCTCAGCTGGTGTGCCAACAGGCGGCTGGCTTTGTCTCCGTGTTCGTACAGGGCCCCGCGTGCCTGGCGGAGTTGGTGTACTGCTTTCCTGGTGGAGAGCAGGTCAAAGTTCCTTTGTAATTCTTTTCTCTCCGCCAGGAGCTCTACGGTCGGGGCCTCAGAGTATTTACGGTCTACCTCCAGTATGGAGTCGACCAGCTTCTGCCTAGCCACCCTTTCCTCCCTATCTCTTTTCTGTGCAGTGTTAACGTAAGCCTACTTGTGACAATAAAAAAGATTATTATTAACTATCTGGGTCATCTCATTGAGAAAGACAGTTTACAATAAGAACCAAAGAAGATGGCGAGATCCTAGAAGCTTCAAGCCCACAGAATTTGACCCTGTTGAGATCATTTTTAGGATTGCTCATTTATTATGGCAAATTCGTTCCTAGCCTAACAATGAGGCTGAAGCTATTACGCACTTTGCTTTGTATCAAACAAGCTTGGCACTGACCAAAGAAAGTGAAAATGCTCATCAAAACATCAAGGAAATTTAAAGTAGTCGGAGTTATTGGTCCATTATAATCCAAAGCTGAGGCTACAGCTTGCTTTCATCACGCTAAGGAGTTGGTGTAGTTGCCTTACACATAATGCCCTCAGGAGAGGAACGACCAATAGCATTGCCTCTAGGACATTAACTAGTGCTGAGTTAAACTCTGCCGACCTATAAAAAGAAGCTCTGAGCATCATTTTCGGCATAAGAAAGTTCCACCATTTCCTTTATGGACATCATTTTACAGTATTGACTGACCATTGACCCTTAATTATAATCTTTGGGCCGTATAAGGGTATTTATTCCTTTTTTAACAGCTAGTTGATTGCAAAGATGCTCTTTAAACTTGTTGGCAGATGACTATGACATC
Source organism: Scyliorhinus canicula (assembly GCF_902713615.1). Taxonomy (NCBI): domain Eukaryota; kingdom Metazoa; phylum Chordata; class Chondrichthyes; order Carcharhiniformes; family Scyliorhinidae; genus Scyliorhinus; species Scyliorhinus canicula. The sequence goes on along the minus strand of NC_052160.1, from coordinate 90,189,584 downwards.
CAGTATCATAAGTCAGAGCAGTATGCAAATGTGAACACTTTATCTACACTGCCGCTGCAAGTCAAACAAGATCAAGAAGTCAAAAATAATCTGAAGAAAACTTTGTAATTATCTAATATGAAAAATGAAATGAAAAATTGCTTATTGTCACGAGTAGGCTTCAATGAAGTTACTGTGAAAAGCCCCTAGTCGCCACATTCCGGCGCCTGTCCGGGTAGGCTGGTACGGGAATCGAACCGTGCTCAAGGCCTGCTTGGTCTGCTTTAAAAGTCAGCGATTTAGCCCAGTGAGCTAAACCAGCCCTCTCTTCTGTTAAAAACATACTGGTAACTTCACCTCAAGTACAAAAGGTGCCAATCCAGTGATGGGGAACGTTATGGACATGGTCCAAAAAGACACTTTGACAAATGTGCACCAAAAGAATGCAGACCTCAAGCCCTGCATCACTATGCACCTTGACTTGACAGTTCGAAGTGAAGTTCTGTTATGGGGTAGTCCAGTAATCATTCCACGTGTCTATCAAACAGAATCCTTGACATCATGGTGTGGTGAGGATGAAAGAGTTGGGAGTAGCTACTTCTGGTGGCAGGATTAGATGCCCAAATTGAGGAGAAGCTGGGACCACGCCAACCCTGCACTACATTAAAGAATACTCTACACTTGCAACCATGGAATTAGCCTGCACCACCATGGCAGAGAATTCATATTGACTATGCTGGCCGAATTGAGGGATGTATGTTCCTGGTGATGGTTGAAGCACACTCAAAGTGGCCAGAAGTTGCAATCATGAAGTCCACAACAACCAAACAGACAATTGAGAGGCTAGATGAGGTTTTTGTAAGATTTGGCAGGCTGGAACAACTTGCGAGTGATAATGGGACTCAATTTATATCAACAGAGTTTGAAGATTATTTGAAGGGGATTGGTGTCCGCAGTATCAAATCTGCTCCTTATCATGCAGCATGCAAAGGGTTGGCCGAACGCTTTGTGTTATCACTCAAACACGCAGTAAAGGCATCGAGAGATCAAGGTTCTTTACCCAGATGTGTTGACAACTTTCTAATGTCATGTAGAAATTCTGTGCATTTAACATTGCAAAGCTCACTGGCGATGCTACTATTCAATAGGGAATCAAGAATGCAACCCAACCTCTTGACATCACCTACGACTTCGGAAATTGCCAGACGATAGCAACAAACACAAATGTTTGAGGAAAGCAAAGGTTGAAGAGTAGAGTTTTTAACCTTGGAAAACCTGTTTTGCTAGAAATTATTCGATGTGTGATAAATGGACACCAGCCAAGATAGGTTTGATATCTTACACAGTCCAAACAGATGAAGGATGGGTTTGGTGTCCGCATACTGACCAGTTATTAAGTGAATATACAGCGTCTTCACCAGAAATATTCACAACGGAGAGTGTGGACAGTGATATGACAGAACTGAGATCTATTACTACAGAAACTACTGATTCTGTCACTATAGAATTGTCAGTACCAACAGAGACAGAAACTGAATTAGTTTCACAAGTACCACAACAAGTGAACAGGAAGACACTTCCATGATCTTAAAGAGCCAAATTCCTGAACATTGGATATTACCTAAATGAGCCGAGACAGACATCCTTCAAAAAGTTTGTCTTACTGATGTATATGTATCAATAGCATGATGTATTGTAATGAATAGAAAAAGAAAAGTCATTGGCACCAAAGGAGTAAAAGGAGAGGGGTGCTATGTATTCACGTAACACTATTGGCTCGTGAAATGTCACATGATACGCAGCGACGTCAGCGGAGCATTTTGCGGGCCTTTGGGGAGTTCAACATCTTACCCTATGGAAGCAATATCTCTTAATAAACCCTGCACTATGTTTTAGCGGACTTAAAGCGTATCACCTCTACTTCTTTTTCTCTTTGCGGCAACAACAAATATATAACAATATTGTTTCTCCCATTTCTCTCTTGATGACATTAGAGTTGCCAACCAACCAGGTGCAAAACCAGCCAGTGAGAAGCTTCAGTCTTTGTCAGATGTCTCGGGGCAGTAACGGAAATCCGATAGATCCTTTACCTCTTTCCCATCCCAGAAGTACCAATGCCTACAGCCTCTATCCTGCCGCACTCCCCTATAACCGTGAGCTCTCAGCACGCCCTGGACATTGAATTCTTGCTAATCTGCGTGGTTCTGATATTCATAGTCTTGGTCAGCTGGGCTTCAGGAAGGACTATGACCAGTTTACAGCACAACCTATTAGAACAGGTTTAGGGCTGTGTCATAGATCACTAACCATTGCAGAGTGCTACCAGACAAATTCATTGCGATGATTTATTTGTTGTCATAGGTGTGCTTGCGCTGTGGGTTTAAAGATGTCTGTTCAATGGCCAATTAAATCCACACTGGATTGGTTTGGGCGGATTGAAGATAAGAAGCTACCCTTACCTATGATGACCGTAGGAGATTGAAAATTATAGAACATAGAACAGTACAGCACAGAACAGGCCCTTCGGCCCTCAATGTTGTGCCGAGCAATGATCACCCTACTCAAATCCACGTATCCACCCTATACCCGTAACCCAACAACCCCCCCCCTTAACCTTACATTTATTAGGACACTACGGGCAATTTATCATGGCCAATCCACCTAACCCGCACATCTTTGGACTGTGGGAGGAAACCGGAGCACCCGGAGGAAACCCACGCACACAGGGGGAGGACGTGCAGACTCCACACAGACAGTGACCCAGCCGGGAATCGAACCTGGGACCCTGGAGCTGTGAAGCATTTATGCTAACCACCATGCTACCCTGCTACCCGCAACAGAATAACAGGCAAACAATGCCAGTTTTATCATCTCCTACAAATGATGGCACTTCCAACAGTGTTGCACTCATTCAGTACCACAGTGAAGTGTCAGCCTAGATTTAGAGTTCAAATCCGTGGAGTGGGGCTTGAACCCACAACCTTCTGACTAAAGAGGTGAGAGCTTCAGCTGACACCACAAATACCCCCCGTGGTCATCAGGAGATAGACAAAAGATTTCAGCTATCCCATTATATCCCTGGCTCCTTGGACATCAACACACAGCAGGAGGCAATTAAAAGACACTTACCCTGGCTGCTGCTGGGTAGGGAGCTTGTGGGATGGGTGTTATTCCCAATTTACTCTGCATTGCAGTCGCTGAAACAATCTGTGCTGAAGACATGGCAGCCATATTCTGCAGGGCCTTGTCTTTTGAGGCTTGATCCTTCAAAAATATAGAAAGGTGGATTAGCAGAGCCGCGTGGGAAGACAAATGAAGGGAATACAAGGCTTGTGGTGGGAGTTCCGTGTGCCCCCCCCCCCCGGGCGTGTTCTGCGGCAGCGGCCCGCCCCTTGGCCGGAGACAGGATTGTCCGGTCCTGCCGCCTTCAACAGGTTGTCCCATTGTTCGCACCCTCTACCTTCGGGGAACTCGCTACGGAGTGGGGGGGGGGGGGGGGGGGGGGGGAAATCGCCGTTGACAGGAATGGCTGGAAAATTGCAGCCATGGGCAGTGAATGTGAAAATAAGCAAAGGTCTCAGAACACAGAGAATGGGAATGACTGGTTAAGGCAGCCATGTTATCTTGCATGAAGCTAAGGTAGTTACCGTGCACATTTCCCCTGCGTGACAATATAATTTAATTACATCATATCACCCAGACCCCAACAGAATCAATCCCATTCAAGCTATCAGAAATTGTTTTCTTTAATTCCACCTTTCTAAAAAATAAGACTCAATTATGCTGATCAATGTTAGTTACAGCACAGGGGGAAAGACGAATGTGTCTTTGATGGAGTAAGGGCTAATATACGATTCATGACCTCAACTATCTCACTGTGAGCCAGAGAGGGAGGGGAAATAATCATCTCGGGATCTTCTCTAACATTTTTCAGTGACCAGTGAATTCCATCTGTGCATGACCAGAACTTTGCTCCTCAGCCTGCGCCATCACATGGGAAGGTGTGGTGTGGAGAGCTGTGGATGGTCAACAAAATGGCCCAAATAGAAATGTTCTGCTAATTGCAAGATTTAAACTCTCTTTTAAAAAAACACTCCACACAATTATTGTCTGTGGAATGTTGGTGAATTCCTGCACCTCAGGTGATTAGAGGTCTTTGCCCTCCATTGTAAGACAACACAGCCTCTTTAACACCTTATTTTCTAATTAGTCGTCTATGCTGTGACTGCTCGGTTTTGTAATTTGTTTTTTGAAATGGTCTCCAACATGACAGCAGCAGCGACTGGTCATCCCTTTCCCCTTCTTCATTAGTGTTTGCAATAAATCCAATTTAAGCCAATCATTACTCTCAACAAAACAAAAAAACAACACCGAGTCACATCATGGAACCGAGTAGCAATAAGGCAGACAGCAGCAGTGCAGTGAGCGATGAAGTGGCATGTTAGTTATTACATGGGTCTAGAAGCCCTCAAGACATACCGAGTTAAGCCTTCAATGCAGGCTTACATCTTGTTTGCATGGCAGAACCACCTGCTTAAGCATGTGAGCTGGTGCTACATCCACAGAGTATTTCATGGAGATTCCAGAATTAAGAGCAGATGCCATAGTTTAATTCAATGACACCTTCAGCAGTAGTTTGCTGTACACTCACATGATTTGCATTCATTGCTCATTGTGTGGTGCATACAGCATGAGCAACTGTAATATACTGTTTGTAGTTCGGATAAGTGAATTAATCAGGTTAAAGGATAGCAACTGCACTCTATGGTTCATCTTGCATCCTTTACTGTCACAAATATCATTGCCTTCACACCACATGACTGGTAGGTGCTGGGGGAGGGGAGGGGGCGGGCTGATAAAGGGATTACTAGCAAGGTCCATATTCCAAGGTTACTGATGTGTGTTAAACCCTTACTATATTTTTAAGCTCAGCGGTTGCTTAGAGAAGTGAAATGAAATGAAAATCGCTTATTGTCACAAGTAGGCTTCAAATGAAGTTACTGTGAAGGTGCTTCGAAGGAAGTGCATCGTGTGGAGATGTTTGGACATCCTAAGACTTAGATCGAATCCAGCCCCGCTTGACAGGATAAGCGTCCGCCCACTCACTCTGCAAATCGTAAAGTGCACTTTGTGAAATGAGTGTGAAGCATTCTCACCTCAGTGGACACATCTACTGCCCATTTCTTTCAGAGAGGCCATGATGTGGAGATGCCGGCGTTGGACTGGGGTGAGCACAGTAAGAAGTCTTACAACACCAGGTTAAAGTCCAACAGGTTTGATTCAAACACGAGCTTTCGGAGCGCAGCTCCTTCCTCAGGTGAATCCCTTCACCTGAGGAAGGAGCTGCGCTCCGAAAGCTCGTGTTTGAATCAAACCTGTTGGACTTTAACCTGGTGTTGTAAGACTTCTTTCAGAGAGGCAACACTGGTGGTATGCTTGGGAAAATAAGTGTCACACTGGTGCACAATATTAAAGCATCTGGAGGTAGTTTTTTAAATCTAAATATCTTTTATATGACCAGAGAGTGCTAATACCTGGGCTTTCAAAACAGCAAAGTGTCCCATTTCCCACAACTGAAGAATTTCATCCCATGTAGTAAAAAGAGAGATAAAGTGACTTTCAAAATCAAGGCAAAAAGAGGAGGGGAAGTGAGGCTGGTTCACGTTATAATACGAGTTAGAATAAAGAACTATTTTTACTTTGGAATGCAGAGAACATGCAAGACAGCATGGTGGCACAGGGGTTAGCATTGCTGCCACACAGCACCAGGGGCCTGTGTTTGATTCCAGCCTTGGGCGATTGTCTGTGTGGAGTTGCACATGCTCCCCGTGTCGGAGTGGTTTTCCTCCCACAGTCCAAAGATTTGCAGGTTAGGTGGATTGGCTATGCTAAATTGCCCCTTAGCGTCCAAAGGTTAGGTCGGGTGACGGGGATAGGGCGTGGGCCTAGGTAGAGTGCTCTTCCAGAGGGTCAGTGCAGACCTGTTGGGCCGAATTACCTCCTTCTGTACTGTCAGGATTCTATGGTGTTTATGATCCTGTTCTGGTCACTAAATAGCCTCAATGCACACCATAGAGGGCAGCTAACACCTACAACACCACTTTGCTTATAAACTGTTAAATCTCAAGCTTCTCCCAGTTCTGGTGGAAGGTCATGAAGTTGAAACATTAACTCCATTCCTCTCTCCAGATGCTGGCTCACCTGGATGGTGGCTTCCAGCGTTTTCTGTTTCATATTTTAATCACCGCAACTTCAGCCCTTCTCTCAGCCTCCCTCCTGCACAGTCAAATTGTTAGCAGGATTGGGCAATTCAGCCCCTCGAGCCTGCTCCGCCATTCAATTTGATCATGGCTGATCTCCTCTCGGCCTCAACCCCACTTTTATGCTCGTTCCCCATAACTCTTCAACCCATGACTAATTAAAAACCTATCTCCTCCTTAAATTTACTCAAAGTCCCAGCATCCACTGCACTCTGGGGTAATGTATTCCACAGATACACGACCGTGTAAGAGAAGTGAGTTCTCCTCATCTCTGTTTTAAATCTGCTATCCCTTATCCTAAAACTATGACCTTTTGTCCTAGATTGCCCCACAAGAGGAAGCATCCACTCCATATATACCTTGTCAATCCACTGCACATCACCAAATTTTAAAGAGTGCAGATGATTGGAGGCTGGGATTCAGGGGAAACATGAAATCTTACCTCGCCTGCTTATAGTCAATGCACTCTAGAGTGAGCATTTTTAAAAAATTATGTAAGCAAAACACTATTCAAATCCCAAGAATGGTTACAGTTAATTCAATCCTGGGATCATTCTTATAGCACACAAGCTGATCAAAGTTTTGCCACTCGACTATAGAGATTTATCACTCTGGGTTCAGCTAAGATCCTGCTTTCCTTCCTGCACCTCAGCTCCAAGTGATCATTTAAGCCTGTTACCTTATAATCGTGAGACTGGACTGCACCACACTGACAGGGGCTTTTCAGCAAGGACATCTAGTACAGAATGTAGGAAAATTCAATTGAAGGTAGCACTGTTATGTACTGTACAATCAAACCATAGCAAAGCCTCAAAAATGGGAAGATTTGTTAAATAGGTAACTTGGCTGGTAAATCAACTGCCTATTAAGCAAGTCATAGCAACCAAGATGGTTTTAGTTCAAATTCTAATCTGTGCTGAAAAGGTTAATCTTGGGTGGCTGACTAAAGGGTGCTAAACTCCTAGGCCCAGATTCACAATACTTAGTGGAGCACCTCCCACAATACCAGTGTGATACTTTCAATCCCTATTGACTGCTTAAGCACAAGATTGCTCGTTTAGGGTCAATTTAGAGAGAGTTCCATGTACTCTTCAATAAGTCTAACTTTTGGAAGCCAATTTAACAGCAGTTCAGTTAGAAACTTACTTGTTACAAGGCCTACATTAAAAGGGAAATCAGAAATAATGGTATTATTTTACATAGACATTTTGTAGTTAAGGGCATATGATATCTATGCTCTATTAGAATCAGTTTTAGGTTAAACTCGTACTCTAGTGAGAGATGATGTCTGCTTTAAGCAGAAGATGCAATTATTGAATTTTACTAAACTGAAACTTCTTTGGCTGATTATCAACTAACCTGCCCCAGCAAGAGGAGGAATTCATGTTACTGAGCAACTCATTGGTTCTCTGTCAAACAGTAATTTATTAGTACTAATAGCCAACTAGAACTGGAGGGGAGGCAATGGAGGAGGATATTTATATATTAAAGCAGTTAAGGAATCATCTCTCTTTATTTCCAACTGGATCAAACTGGTGAAGGTGGTTGTCCAACACCAAAACAAAATGGAAACAGCCAGGTGGAGATAATGCAATGAGGTGATGGAATGGTCAGAGTGAGAGTGAAGAGGGGTTGCATTGTGAGTGAGGACTGGGAGTGATGAGCAGTTGAAGAATACACTGATGATGTCTTAATGGCTTCACTTTGAAACATAAAGTAAGTATTTAGTAGACCTTTCCATTAATACTTGTTTTAATGGGGCACAAAGTCTTTGTATATTCCAAAGCCAGGTATTATAGGATGAGGCAGCAGCCCATCAGATCTAAATTGTAATTTTGCCTATTGTCCATGAGCCACTAATCTGAAAGAACATCCCGGCTTTGTATCTTAAAATCCCGCTTGTGGTTCCCTCCCCAAATTCATCAACATTCCAGCATTTCTATATAGTTGTTGAAAATAAGCATTGTCTCTCATTAGATATATCTATTATTCAAAAGTGGTTCCAAGGGTTTTGCCTACATCACCTGACTCAAATCCATAAATTGTACTAATTAACTCTGGGTACCAAAACTGTGTCTGCATTTTGACAGCTCAAATTTGTCCTTTTTGTCCTACTATTACAGTTTAAAGTGTTCCATCTTTATCTTCTCTATATCCAATCAATGTTGCATTTTCCATTGTTTTCTTCCTCCTTTCCGAATACCAAATTATACATCCCTCTGAGAATTAGTCAAAGATCACCAATTTGAGCTCCTGTTGCAGACCATTCACTTTACTAATCTAAGAAGTTTTTACTGCTCTGACTTTTATTTGCTTGAGCCTATTCCTCCTCAAGGACTTGAGATATAAAAGTTGGGGTTGTTTTATTGTTTAAAAAGGAATAGTTCCCCCTACCTACAAACACAGCACAAAGGTAAAAGAGACAAGATCCCAGAAATGACCTCTTCCAGCCCAGGTTAAATTGAAGATATTCTTGGAACCTGTTAATGGCTCATGGTAACTTTTTATGCCTCGAGGCAAATGGAGGTTATGGACTTTTTCAATCCTAGCAGGGACAGTTTGTTTGCAACCTTTTGCACCCTGCAACGTTTTTGCACCCCATCTTAAATATGTGACCCTGGGTTAATCTGGTATCTTTTGCAACTATGAAGTGCTAAGTCCAATTGAAATGTACGGAAAGCACCGGGAACAGCTATAAGTCTACATGAAATTGGAGTACATTTGAACAAGTAATTTACAGGTTGGAATTTGGAGCCAGTTAAATGGGTCAGTGAAGTTTGCCAACATCCTTTGCAAAATGGCTTTGAAAGTGATCTATAAAGCAGCCTGGGCAAGACAGGTTTAAAAAGAACCATGCACAAACATGCACACAGAAATGGACAATATAATTCATTAGATACTTACCACATTCATTGCCTGGATTCAAGAAAAGCACATCATTAATGGGATTGAACACAATTTTCATTCAGTTAATCACAACAGTGAAACCTGCCCAAGTCACCTTGGTTCAACAGTCCTGCCTGTGGAGTTGGTCGGTCAAGTGAGCTCAAGCTGACTTTACTCAAAGGGGCCTGGCTCTTGATGGAGCAGACATCTGGCAATATAGCAAGAGATCTGGCCTTGGTTCCTGGTTTAAGAATAAATAATGCTTGCTTCCAGATTACACTTGAGCTCTGAATTTGTGCTTTGTTTAGGATACCAATTCATGGTTGCTTGAATCCAATAGATGTATGCCTAAAAATAATGATGTCTCATTTAGTGAAATCTTTGCCTTTTACATCAGCCAATGACTGCTCTCACCCCTGTTAACCTTTTGTATTGCCATATTTGAACAACGGGTTGTCAAAAATCATGGGAATTCCAGGTAATAAGTGATATTTTACTCCATAAAGAACAAGCTGTGATTGCTCTGTGTCTCAAGTGAGGAGGAATAATCAATCCAGTGATACTTATTCTGTTAAATTGCCTTTTAGAAATTCAAAGGCTGACAAAGTAAATCCTCGACGTTCTGACCTTTGCACTGTGTTAAAAGATGGGGCCACAAGCATATTTGTTTTTTATATCCCATTTGGGGTAGATTGACCTTGCTCGCAATTCTTGTGTTCAATTACAAAGTAACCTTCTTTTCCTATTTACATCATGACGTTATGTGCAGTGTTTTTGTTTTGTTGCACAAACTAATAGTGATCAGATCTGTAGAAAGATGAAGTGACCCATTGTTTTAAACAGTCAACAACATCCAGTTCTGAGGACTACTAACTTCATTTGTTGATGTAAGCTTTTAATAATTTCTTGTTGGAGAGTGAATGTTTCTAAGCAGGTTTCACTGGGCAGGCAAAACAAAATGCAATCAATGGTCGTGAGAATTTTTGATTTATACATGCATTACATCTTTAAGAATCCTAGTAATTCTATTTAAAAAGATTTTTTTTTTGAAGACTAGAGTTGAATGAAATTTTAGAAGTAGGGAGCTGGTAATAACTGGTCTGTGGAAGCACAACTTGCTCCAACCTCTGCCCCAGTTCCATTCTGAGCCACAGGTCTATTGTGTACCTTGTACATTTACCTCACTCCTAAACTTAAAGCAGTAGGAATTCTCACCCAACCAGTGAGCTTCTGTTTTGGATCGAAGAGTCCAACGAGATGCTTGCCAATAAAGCACAGCAGTGCTGTCACTGGCATGCTTACATTATATGTGCTTTGCTGGAGATGACTACTACTAGATTCAGAACAGATCTAGCAACTCAAAATTGGGCACCATGGAGATGGTTTGGGCCACCAGCAGCAGCAGCAGAATTGTACTCAACCACAATCTGTGTAACCTCATGGCCTAGCATATCCCCCACCAAGCCAGGGAATCAATCCTGGTTCAATGAATAAAGCACTAGGGCCAGGAGCATCACCAGGCACACCTAAAAATGAGGGGTCCACCTGGTGAAGTTACAACACAGGACTACTTGCACGCAAGCAGTGAAAGCAGCAAGCGGTAGACAGAGCTAGTGATCCCACAACTAATGGATTAGATCTAAGCTCGGCAGTCCTGCCACATCAGTTGTGAATGGTGGTGGACAATTAAACTAACAGCAGGTGAAGGATCCACAAATATCTCCTTCTACAATGATGGGGCGCCCAACATATCAGTGCAAAAGACCAGGCTGAAGCATTTTCAATAATGCTCAACCAGAAGTGCTGAGTGGATGATCCACTTCGGCCTTCTCCAGGAAACTCCAGCACCACGTTCGAGTTTTCAGCCAATTTTCTCTGCCATAAGAAATGGCTGAAGGCATTGGATACTGTAAAGACTACGGGCCCAGACAACATTCCAGCAATAGTACTGAAGACTTGTGCTCCAGAACGAGGCGTGCTCTTAGCTAAGCTAATCCAGTATAGTGACAACACTGGCATCTGTCTGGCAACGTGACAAATTGCCAAGGTATGTCCTGGACACAAAGCAGGACAAGTCCAACCCGGTCAATTACTGCCCAATCAGTTTACTCTTGATCACCAGCAAAGCACTGGAAGGTGATATTGACAGTGTTATCACTGCCTAGTGTTATCAGCAATAACCTGCTCAGCTCAGCTTGGGTTCCACCAATGTAATGCGGCATGAATCCCAGGTCCCGGGTGAGGCCGCACAATCACCAGGAATGTTTCCTTCCAGCTGGGGAACACTTCAGCAGTCAAGGGCATTCAGCCTCTGATCTCTGGGTAAGCGTTTTCCAAGGCGGCCTTCAGGACGTGCGCAACGCAGAATCGCCGAGCAAACACTTATAGCCAAATTCCGCACATGCGAGTACGGCCTCAACCAGGACCTTGGATTCGTGTCGCATTACATTCATCCCCCACCATCTGGCCTGGGCTTGCGAAATCCTACCAACTGTCCTGGCTTGAGACAATTCACACCTCTTTAACCTGGGGTTACCCCTATCTCTGGATCTGTAAAGACTTAATTACCTGCAAATGCTCGCATTCTAAGCATTGTCTGGCATCTTTGAATTTGTCTATATATATGTTTCTGGAACATACATCTTCTTTCACCTGAGGAAGGAGCAGTGCTCTGACAGCTAGTGTTTGAAACAAACATGTTGGACTTTAACCTGGTGTTGTAAGACTTCTTACTATTCTCAATGGCATCACTGAATCCCCTGTTTTCAACATACTGGGGGTTACCATTAACCAGAAACTGAACTGGACTAGCCATACAAAATGCATTAGCTACAACAGAGGGTCAAAGGCTGGGAATTCTGAGGAGAGTAACCCACCTCCTGACTCCTCAAAGCCTGACCACCTTCCAGAAGGTAGAAGTGTGACGGAATATTCTCCACTTGTCTGGATGGGTACAGCTTCAACGACACTCGAAGCTTGACACCATCCAGGACAAAGCAGTCTGCCTGACTGGCAACTCATCCACCACCTTCAACATTCACTCACTGTCCACCATTGATGCACAGTGGCAGGAACTTCTGTCATATATAAGATGCACTGCAGCAACTGACCAAGACACCTTTCAAACCCATGATCTCCACCACATAGGACAAAAGTAGCAGATTCATGGGAATGCCACCACCTGTAAGTTCTCCTCCAAACCACTCACCATCCTGACTCGGAAATATATCACTGTTCCTTCACTGTCACTGAGCCAAAATCCTGGAACCCCCTCCTTCAGAGCAAAGTGGGTGTATCTACACCACATGGACTGCAGTGATTCAAGAAGGCAGCTCACCACCACCTTCTCAAGGGCAATTGGGGATGGACAATACCTACTGGACTTGCCAGTGTTTCCCACATCTCAAGAAAGAATAAGAAACAATTGGGTAAAGTCTCCTCTTAATATCATGGCCATAGCAATTGGTCTGAAAGCAGAACTACGTGAAGATACAAATTGATCTATTTTGTTCTGGAAGGTTTCATTTTGTGCTGGGTGATTAAAGCATGTTAATTGGACTAACTTCAAAACTGATGTTAAAATGCACAAATTCCAATGAGACTGTAAACCTTGCTGTGTAGTCCATTCGTACGTGGTACTTTGCAGGCATTTGTTTTTAGTACAATTTGTAACTTGCATTTATACAGTAAATATCTTAAAACATTGAACAATTTTTTTTTTTACTTCAGTCACTTGTGATGGTGAACATAGCAAACTTGTACAGAGCAAGATCCCACAAGCAGATTAATAGTCGATGACTGGGAAAGAACAGCTGTCTATCGGGAGAACTGCTTTTCACAATGTTGCGTAAAGTGTCCAAATGAGGCTCCTGACCAAGGAAATAACTGAGAATTAAATGAAGGCAAAATTGCCTGGAGAATGACACTGTAATGATGCAGAACCCCAGCTGTAATGAATTAGACGTTCAGTCTAGGTCACAGGGCCAACTCTCTGGAGTGGGGAGTGAATGTGCCACTTTCTGATTGGGAGAAAGTTTGCTAATGGTGTGGGAAGCAAGGGTGCAGAGGAGATTCACCAGCATGTCGTCTGGGATGGAGCATTTGAGCTATGAAGAGAAGGTGAATAAGCTTGGGTCATTTTCTTTTGAGCAGAGAATGTTAAGGGGGGAACCTGACTGAGGTGTATAAGATTGAGGGGTATGGACAGGGTGAATAGGAAGCAGCTGTTCCCCTTAGTTGTAGGGTCAATACGAGGGGACATAATTTAAGGTGAGGGACAGGAGGCTTATAGAGGGGATTTGAGGAAACGTTTTTCACCCAGAGGGTGGTGGAATGCACTGCCTGGTAGGATAGGGAAGCCATGGGGTTGGTTTTGCACAGTGGGCTAAACAGCTGGCTTGTAATGCAGGTTCAGTTCCCTGAACAGGCGCTGGTATTGTGCCGACTAGAGTAACTTAATTGAAGCTTACTTGTGACAATAATCGATTATTATCATTAAGAGGTGGGAAACCTCACCACCTTTAGAAAATACACGTTGAGCACTTAATGTCACAACATTCAAGGCTGTGAGCAGTGTCAAAGTACTAGAAAGTGGATTGGGTTTAGTATCATTGTGTCGGTGCAGACTCGATGGGCTGAAGGGCCTCTTCCGTACTGTATGACTATGGCTTAACAGCTGTTTTGTAGGGTACACCAAAGGGAGTTAGTTTGTTTTAAAGATGGGAGTTAACTGTCTCCACAGTGGAGAAATAACTGGGGGGGGGGTTTTGAATGTGAAAATTGATGTGTTGCTTTTTGACTAGGATGGTTAATGTATCTGCCTAATGTAAAGTACCTTTTTTGCTTCTTCCGGTGTCTTTCATCCCTACCCCTACATATTACCACGGACAAATCCTCTAAATTTATGACATTTATAGTTCAAGTCTGCACAAAACTTTGACTGCATCTTTTACACAGAATTGTTGCAACGCAGAAGGAGGCCATTTGGCCCATTCACACTCTACTTAGACAGCTCTCTGATAGGTACAGGTTACCACAGGCTATATAAGCAAATGTCACTTGTCCTGTCAAGCCCCAGTGGTTTCTCTAGCTGTCCAACAGTGATGGTGCTGGCAATCGCCACGCAGAGGGTTTAAACTAACTTGGCAGGGGTGTGGGAACCAGGAGGTAATATTGGAGAGGAAAGACAAGGTGCACATGCTTTGGGAGAGATGAGCGAGAGTATTAAAATCAGAAATGGTATAATGCTGGGGGGGTCAGAGTAAAAGTGAATGTAACCAGGTCTAACTTTGGTTTACTTTTAATATGTGAAAGTACAGATTGCTTCGTGGGAACATAATGTCACGCCGAGAATGGAGCTCTGGCTCAAAAAAGAGTAGGACTAGGTATTAATTATTCCTTGGATAGATGTTCAGGAAAGATGGGGGAAGGCGTTTTGTGTGGGTTTCCTCTGGGTGTTCCCATTTCCTCCCACAGTCTAAAGATGTGCAGATTAGGTGGATCGGCTATGCTAAATTGGCCCCTCCGTGTCCAGGGATGTGCAGGTCAGATTAAGTGGAAAGGATGGGGGAGTGGACCTGGGTAGAGTGCTATTTCTGAGGGTTGGTGCAGACTTGATGGGCTGAATGGCCTCCTGCACTTTAGGGATTCTGTGCAATTGGGCTGAAAAAAAATCAAGGTGAAGAAATGAAATTGTGGTGAGTGCCCCTGCCCCACATCACATGAATATTCTCAAACAGGGTGATACTGTCTCCAATTATTTTCTGATGGTCACAATTGCAATCAACCAGTGCTCTGACTATTTCCTCAGTGCAGTCAGAACTCCTCCTGCAACTCTGAACATAGACGTTGGTGATGTGATAGAGTATTCTATAAAGAAACTTTTACGAAAGATTGAAGTAGGGCGTGCAGGGTTTTCTTCATGGACCATGTAAATTCACACCTATCGTGCCATGTATTTCCTTTAATCTCCACTGTAGTTTAAGTCACCAATAGACTGTTGACCTTTCAATTTAACAAAATAACCAGCCTCTGCTGATGAGGTGGGTCCAATTGAGCTTCTGGTTAATAATGATCGCCCATGTTACCCTGCCCAGAATGTCAATGGTGCCAAGAGGTGGGAGGGGGTGGTCAGGCTTTTCCTAGTCTATAAGACTGGTGCAGCGTGCTCACATGAGAGAGAAAGGAATAGAAAGATTTTCCTGTAAGGTGGGAGAAAGCTCATGTGGAGTGTATGGACCAGTTGAGTTTTGACTAGAATTATTCAGAAATGACATGCACCATTGGACTAAGAGGGGACTTGCTTGAAGCCCCTCAATAAACATGTGCCTAAGGGAGCCCAGCTGCTGGTCCTGCTGCTGTGCTGTTTTTGGAAGATTCCCACTACCCCCGAGGCACCGGCTGTGGTGTTCCTCTGAAGCTAATCTGAGAACTGATATCAACCAGTTGAGATGGCGCCTTGTAAGGCAAATACTGCCCATGCAACGCTGCAGTGTATTTATTGAAACAAGTGTAGTTTTTGTTTATACAAGATAATATTACAGGCCAAATAAATCATGGCCAACTGTTTGTAAAAATAACTCTGATTTAGCACTTTGATTGGATGATGCATTCACCCTTTGTGTGCCTTTCCTTTTAAGCGATGAAAGTCTTGGTGCAGCAAGAATGTACAGAACAGGGGCTCCTGTGATTTACTGCAGATCAGATGTTATCACTGTACTCAGTTCCAACCTGATTTAAGATCATCATCTGACGCTCTAATGGGGGTACGTATTCCTAAGTGCAGGGATGTCCAAACACTGAACCCAGCGATTATCTGCAGACCTTGGGCTCTTGAGAATCCAGTCCTAGTTCAGTTACTAATTCCACTAATTTAAATTTTGTGAGCTTGGAGATTTTGGATAGATTAAACTGCTGAAATGGGATCTAAACATAAAGCTTGAGTGTTGAGCAGGAGGCTCACTTGATTGTGCCGTCTAAGAGCTGGTAAGATTCTAATGCCCAGGCATTGTTTCCATGTTGAAGGTTCAACTCCAACCTTCACCTGGAAGGAAGCACAACCTGAGCAATGGATGGGAATGGGATTTTGGGCCTTCTGCTGGGAACATGAGGGAATGGTCCCTGCCACTGGAATTAAGTGGTCTGAGGTGCGTGGGGATGGAGAGGTTCAGAGGGAATGACAGAAAGGGGAAGGTCTAAGGTTCCCTTGTCAATTCCAGAAGTTGCTCTAGCCGACACAACCATCCTGGGTTGCTTCAGGCTGCACCCTGCTCACCCCACCCCCGACTTCACATTTGGGTCTGTCAGGAGTTTGACCCAGATTCAATTCCAGCCGTGGGTCGTTGGAGTTTGCACATTCTCCCATTGCCTGCGTGGGTTTCCTCCTGGTTCTGTTTTCCTTCCACGGTCCAAAGATGTGCAAGTTAGGTGGATTGACCACGCTAAATTTCCCCTTAATGTCCAGCAATGTAGGGTTATGGGGGCGGGGGGCTCGGTAGGGTGCAGACGCGATGTGCCGAATGGCCTCATTCCGTAGTGTAGAGATTCTATGGAGGAGTTATAATTGTCTCATGATTGTTTTCAAATATCAAGCTTGCCTGTGATGGGCACCTATCCCAGATCCTAAAACAGTGGCGGGCGAGAACACAGCGAGCAATATGTTTGGCTGCTATTTTAACCTGTTGCTTGGGTAGGATTAAAATTGGGAGCTGAAGAACCTGCGGGCACCCTCTACTTCCAGCCTCCTGAGACAATGTTGAATCACTCACCAACTTCTGAAGTTGCAGCAAAGGCTCCTGACTGCAGCCAGGGACTGGTGAGGGGTCCTGAAAGCCTGGCCATTTGGTTACAATTTCAGCCACTGGTGCTGGTGAACTGGGTTCCTCCAGGCTAGACTAAAGACTTTATAATGGTCATTACTCCTGTATGATTTTGTGGATCTGATGATCTATGGATTATAAGATTAAACCCACCGTCTACTCTTACATTTGCTTAAAACTATTCTGCCTGACTCTGTCAATGTCTAAATTTGAAAGGAATGCAAGTTTAAAAAATATGATATCAAAATGCCAGAGTCATATTGCTGATTTGGACTCCAGTATTAAACCTTTTTGAAGTGAATGAGACACATGTGATTGATTATGTCCGTGAAGTCCTGAAGAGTTATTGCTTATATAAGCCTGGAGATGATCTTGCAGTCTTCAACCTATTCCAGAACTTTAAACTAGGCTGTGAAATGGAAGGGAGGAGGTTAGTTTCAAGCTGCAGGCATTTAATAATGTTGATACACCACCATTCATTGTTAAACCTGTGCACATCTGAGTTTTATCTTGAGTTGATGTCCACATAGGATAAATGACACTGAACAAAACCATGATTATAAAGTGTAATGTTATTTTAGTGCGCAAGAATTTTGATGTGCTTTGGTGCTAAGCAGCTGCCCTTGCACAAACTGCTACTGTAGAAATCATTATGACACTGGGTCAGGGGGGGATGGAAGGGGAGCACCTGCTTGAATTCCTTTGACTCGTGGGAAGGTGAAGTCTCAGCTGACACGGATGAAGGAAGGGTTTCACAATTCATGGGGGCTGTTTATTATGCACTTCTGAGAATTGGTTGCCACCGAACATTGTGGGTGGGGGGGGGGGGAAGAGGAGAAAGTGGGGGTTGACAGTATTGTTGTATTTGGTTACGCTACATTGGTTAGCATTGATGCCTACGGCGCTGAGGACCTGGGTTCGAATCCCGGCCCTGGGTCACTGTCTGTGTTGAGTTTGCACATTCTCCAAGTGTCTGCGTGGGTTTCGCCCCCACAACCCAAAGATGTGCAGGATAGGAGGATTGGCCACGCTAAATTGCCCCTTAATTGGAAAAAATAATTGGGTACTCTAAATTTATTTTTAAAAAAGTATTTGGTTACACTGTTTATGGATGGCACCTTTTTTTTTAACCTGGCATGTACAGGTTGATGTTTTGGTCTGTATGTTTAACGGGGTGCTTGGGGAATTGTTATTGCATGTGTTTTTTCTTTAGTTGTTATTAATGAAGATGAGGAAAATAAAAGATGTAATTTAAAAAAAAATTTTTAAGCAATCGGGTGGCCGTGCAAAATATGACATCAGACCAGCCTCCGAATATTCAACTGGTGTTGCACAAAACCAGCATCCAATCCAGTATTGTCCATTTTGCCCCTCGAGACTATGGTGGCTCGGTTGGTGGCATCCACACCTCTAGTCACGAGCTTCTGGATTCAAGTCCAACTTCGGTATTGAGCAAGTGCTGCACTGCAAGTTTGGCACATCTCTCAGATGAGATGTTAAAAGATCAGGTAAACATTAAAGCTCCTATACCACTGTTTGAAGACAAGCGGGTGAATTTTGGCCAATGTTCATCCCTCCAACATTTTACATTGCTGTTGTGGGAACTTGCTTTACTCAAATAGGTTGCCATGTTTCTGACATTTGACTACTCTTTGAAAATATTTAATTGCCTGTAAAAGTAGCGATGGGCACTACAGAAATGCAAACACCAGTTTTTTTTTTCTTGATCTGCAGGATCATCTCTACCACTGTCCAAGGATTCCTTCGTCACAATAACTGGTGCCCTAACACTTCAACACAAGTCATGTGGGATCACATAGTTGTACTAACCAATCCCCTGTGTGTGTATGTTCTAAACAGTTGCCTGAAATATCAGCCCAGATTGGTTACCAATGGTTAGCAATAACTCCACTGATATTTTAAAACCTGCAACTAAAGCTTGAGAATTTAAAAATCTGCATTCATTTTGGGATTAAATGAAATTGTGTTCTTTGAGAAAAGTATCTCTAGGATTTTAATCTTTGTGTAATACAAAATTGACTCTGTCTCTAATATTATATTACATTCCTACACTGCAACTTCCTTGGCGTCCGTGAAAAGTTTTAGATAAATGGAAGTCTGCACGAACATATACTGTGGATACGAGGTTCTATGTATCGGTTGCAGCTGCCAGTTAAACTGGGGGGGTCATCTTCTTGTGCAACGACATTTAGCTCATTCCACTTGTGCTCTTGCACAGCACAAGTGCTTTGCTTGACAGGGGCAACATTACCCAGTCTTTGCACTTCTCCTTTGGCAATCTGTTACTCCAATGTAGCATTACACAATTCAGCTCAATGAGTTGAGGTGTTAAGGTGTTGGAAGGGTTTTGAAAGAACATGCGTGGATATTCGCCTGCTTGTATCACGAGCCTTACTGTAGCACTTTTAAACAAGCTGTTGGGAAGAATTTGTAGATAAATCCGCTCGAGATTGAACAGCAAGTACGGAAGATTTTGTGCATACTCAACACTACAGATGACTTTTGTGGGTAACAACTTCGCAGCAACTGTTCCTTACACTAATTTTGCAGCTTAAAAAAATTTCTCCCTGGTGTCTTGGCCAATATTTATCACTCGACCAACATTGCTTAATTCTGATCATTGTTATTTGCTGTGTTGATCGTGGAGCCATGCTGTGCCCAAATTTGCTGCCAACCTTCCACATTTCAAAAGGTGCTACATCGACCGTAAACCAAACTGGGATGTGGTGAAAGCTGCTATATAAATGCAAGTGTCTCTTTTTGACATCAGTTTTGTGCTCTGGGTTTTGCATGGAGATGAATAGTCGACTCGGTGCACACAAAGGAATGTGTGCTCCTCCCATCTTTCCTTTGTAGTAATCTTTATTCCCCTTCACTATTCATTCTAGCTACACTGTATCTAAACCTTATTTCTACTAGTTTCTCCATCCTTTTAAAGAGTAAGAACAAAGGTCTCAAGCATTCCCTTCACTTGTGCCTGTGACCTAGTTGTCCCATGTAATAGAACAGTCTGACAGATCCAGTGTGGGACATATAATAAAAGTTGCCTGTGCATAACCAGGATTGTGATTCCTGTTAAAAGCGGTGATGAACTCTTCCAATGAAGAGGTTAGCCTGTGCCAGCACTGACTGATCAATTAGGCAGCAGCATAAAATGAGTTGGATATGCATAATCCCCTTCGCCCAAGAGTGGGCATGTCTTTGGGCAAAAGGAAACAACCTCGAGATCAAAGCCTCATCTGATTTAATGCCCTCATTGTAGGAATGATAATAGAACCGGCTTTTTTCTTGAAACTCTCATTACAATAGCAGTTGCAAATTGGGACCTTGGGAAGTGAAAATCCAAGGTCACAGGGGCAAACAATTTCTCCATTGAGTGTTCAGAACCTGCTGCAATGATGACAATCTGGAACATCGTACCACTGATGAATTATGACTTACTCCTCCCTGCGGTGCATTCTGAGGCGGGTGGTAACACCCTGGTTAACTGGCAGGGATTTGAACACAGGAATCCAGGTTTGTGAGCTGGAACTCTTATCATGGAGCAGCATAAGTGGCTCAAGTATATCTCCAGTGGGCTGTATTAATGAGAAAATTAAATTTAATCTGGTAAAAGATGCTTAAAAAGAGGAACTCTTCCCTTTAAAATGGTGACTTGGGTTGAAAGTTTGTAATTAAAGCTTGTTAAATCCATATGAAGGAGGATCCTTCTCAAACATTTTATAAAGGACACTGGTTAACTGGAATTCCAAGTCCAATTGTTACCAAAACTCTTTAAATTGGACTCCAATCTACTGAATGCAGAAAATACATAACGTCCCGACAGGACTCGATCTTTCGACTTCTTCCTCTGTTGTTCTTAATTCCTTGGTTTAAGAAACCAGGAGCTTTAGAGTATTTAGAAGGTGGACAAGTCCAGAGAGTAAAAACAGGCCAAAGTTTAGAATCAGCTTTTTAGTCATGCAACATTCTGGAAATGTTTAGGGAAAAGGAACAAATGAATGAGTATGTTGAGAGGGGTTAAAGCAAGATCATGCTTGGGCACAGCGCAAAGAGAGGAGGGAGGTTGCCTGTAAAGTTAGTGCATCCCCCAATAAGTCAATATTATTGACCCTTCCTTGGACATTGAAGTGTTGGTTGTTAAGTTCAGCCAGTGGTCAGCTGCTAGGTGTTTTTGTCCAGTGTAAGTGCAGAGAGACATTAAGAGTAATAGATGTTGAAATTTCTCCATTTCAAAAGAGATCCATCCCAACTTATTGACCAGTAACAACATGAAAACCAGAAGACCCAAAAACTGGAAGATGAGTTGTCATCCTAAATGAATCCTTGTACCTAGAGTTTCTTCTGCTTTGTGCAGTAAACTGGCCAATGGGTCTTCAACAAAGGTGCTGTTTTATCAAACACTGAGGTGTTGGCTAGGGGGGGCGGGGTGGTTTCCGGGGGGGGGGGGGGGGGGGGGGGGGGGGGTTTCATGTAATATAATTGTGAGGAATAATGCACCATTCATACCATCAGAGAACAAACACTGTGGGAACGGATCACTCCCTGCCATAGAGCAACTCTTGCTCATCCATCTATTAAAATTGGCAACATTTAAAAAAAAAAACTTTTTCACAGAATGTGGGAGTGCCAGGCCAGTATTACCCAACCCTAATTGCCCTTGAGAAGGTGGTGGTGAGCCGCCACCTTGAACCACTGCAGTCCGTGTGGTGCAGGCACACACACAGTGCTGTTAGGAAGGGAGTTCGACCCAGCGACAGCTAGATAGTTCCATGTCAGGATGGTGAGTGATTTGGGAGAGAAACATGTAGGAGGCAATGTTCCCATGTGTCTGCTGCCCTTGTCATTAGAGCCGAATGATAGTTCTAACCAATGACACAGTGGATTACTGATAAATGTTGGTTTGAGAAATGACTCCACTTGAGGGTCTATCTCCTCACTGGAGATTAAAGCAGAGCTCACAGTGAAGATTGGCTCACTCAGCTAGGAGTGGGCTTCATGTCAGCACTCTCTCTGGTGCCTGATGTCGATGGATATCCAGACCTTACTGATGCCGATGGAATGGCAAGCACAGTACAGATAAGGCGAATGGAAACGAGTTAGTGAAATGAAGGAGGAGGGATATGAACGTGACACAACCTTTTGGAAAAGAGAATGAGTTCTTTCCAATTTGCCTGTCGTTCGAGGGAAATCTGAAGATGCAGCTCACTGTAGTTTGGTTCCCCCTCATAAACACTCTCTTTAATGATTCAAAAAGTGAGTCAGCAGCACTCCATGATCAGTTTTTCCAAACTTTATTTTTGGGATGTGGGTGTCACTGGCATGGATACATTTGCTGCCCACCTGTAGTTGCGCCCGAGAAGCTGGGAAGGGAGCTGTCACCATGAACCGCTGCATTTCG
This sequence comes from Scyliorhinus canicula, assembly GCF_902713615.1. Classification (NCBI taxonomy): domain Eukaryota; kingdom Metazoa; phylum Chordata; class Chondrichthyes; order Carcharhiniformes; family Scyliorhinidae; genus Scyliorhinus; species Scyliorhinus canicula. Next base: position 90,167,220 of record NC_052160.1, on the reverse strand, counting down.
GTTTACGTCCACCCACAGGTGGGACGTGCTAATTATCAACCAAATCAGTCCAAATTTTGGGGGGGGGGGGGGGGGGGGAACGTATTTCTCCTCGGCTCTGGTTGCACATGGTAATAACATCTGGAGCTTGGAGTCTACAGCAACTGCTTGCTACAAACTTCAGACAGAAAATCTGTGTTCCATGATACTATTTAATTCTGTTTAAACATAAATGGGATTTTGTTCCTTATTTCTAACCACTGAACCACTCTCTCTTCACCCATGCTCCCCCCCCCCCACCCCCCAAACCACCACCCAACGTCCACCCACAACTAAGGGATCTTCGTTAAATGGAAAACCCTTTCGGTCGGATCTTCATAATGACTTCAGCTTCCCTCATGAGTAAGAGGGAAGGGAATCAATGCCATCAGTCAGAAATTTCCACGATCAACAATGCTAGTGTGCCAACTGCGGATACGTTGATGTGTCAGAATCTGGTGGTAGGAAATAAATTGATTGGATTCTGACCTCTTTCTACACTGTGACCCCAAGACTCCCCTCACACCCATTCAGCTGAGCTCCCAATCTCCAGCTACATTGGAGAGGCCAAACAATTAGCTCGGAGAATAAAAACTACGTCCAAACAGAAAATTGAACTGCTGGTAAGGCAGGAAATAGGATTTTTGAATGTAGAAGTGGGGGGGTCATTGTCCACCCTCATGAAGTTGCCCTTCAAGCCATCCAACTGTCGACCTCAAATTCAGGAGCGCCTTGTCCAATCAAACTGCACAATCAAACTGCACAGTTTCTGGACTTGCCTTGACCTCCGGGTTGAAGGTGAATAAAGATAATTTGGGGTAGATGAAGAGCATCATATCATGCACGAAGAAAAGTCTGACTGAATCACTGATTCAGTCTTGTTATGCAATGATTCCTAAAGGACTTCCTCACTTCTCAAACTATTGGTAATTTAGCAAAAAAAAAATGCAGGAAGCAGTTTTTAAACGAACAGAACATAAGAATTAGGAGCTTGATTAGGCAATTCAGCCCCTCGAGACTGCTCTGCCATTCAATACGATCATGGCTGATCCCCCATCAGCCTCAACCCCACTGTCCTGCCCGTTCTCAATAACTCTTCAACCCATTAATAATTAAAAATCTGTCCATCTCCTCAATTTTACTCAATGTCCCAGCATCCACCGCACTCTGGGGTAGCCAATTCCACAGATTCGCAACCCTTCGAGAGAAGTAATTTCTCCTCATCTGTTTTAAATCTGCTACCCCTTAGCCTAAAACTATGACCGGTGCTAACCACTGCGCCACAGTGTTGCCCCATTTGCTTCCTTATTACCTGCTGTCCCTCATACTAGTTTTCTGAGATTCGTGCATGAGGACGCCCAGATCCCTCTGCACTTTGAAGCACTCTCTCCATTTAGGTAAAAATGGCGTTTCCATTTTTCCAACCAAAATGGATAACCTCACACTTATCCACATTAAACTTTGTCTGCCAAATTTTGTCCACTCATCTCACCTATCTAAATCTATATGTGATTTTCTTACTTCCTCATTTCAACTTGCTATCCCAACTATTTTAGTGCCGTCTGCAAATTTGGCTATAAAACCTTCCATCCCTGTGTCCAAGTCATTTAAATAGATTGTAAATAGTTGGGACCAGAGGACCGAACCCTGTGCCACCCCACTAGTTGCATCTTGCCAACCAGAAAAAGACCCATTTATCCTGACTTTTTGCCTTCTGTCGATTAGCCAGTCTTCTCTCCAAGCTAATAAATTAGCCCTAATCCCATGTGACCTTTTGTGCGGCACGTTATCAAATATCTTCTGGATATACAACATCTACAGGAAAGTCATTATCCAGTTGGTTTGTTATATCGTTGAAGAACTCTTACGAATTAGTTAAACCCGATTTACACTTCATAAAACCATGCTGACTCTGATGGATTGCGTTTTGACTTTCCAAATGTCCTGTTATTACTTCCTGAATAATGAATTCTAGCAATCTCCCAATGATGGCTGTTAAACTAACTGGACCATAATTTCCTACTTTCTGCCTCCCTCCCTTTTTGAATAAGGACATTACATTAGCATTTTTACAATCCACTGGAACCTTTCCTACATCCAGGGAATTTTGGAATATTATAACAAATGGATTCACTATCTTCGCTGCCACTTCTTTTAAGACCTTAGGATGTAAGCCATGGATGTTTTTTCCCCCTCTTACAATCTTTCTTCCTTTCTGGAATATATTTTAGTTGGGAGGAATTGAATATCTCCTTAAACAACTGCCACTTCTCATCATCTGTCCAAACTTTTAGTCTTCCTGCCCAGTCCACTAGGGCCAAAACTGTTCTCATGCCTACATAATTACGTGTTTAACTCCAGAAAGGTAGTGTGGGACTCCAGTTTCTCACCCTCAAACTGAATTTTAAATTCTACCATGCCATGACCACTCTCTTCTCTGGAGGATCCTCAACAGTAGTAGGCCACAAGGCCATTAAACTACAACATAGAACATAGAAAAATACAGCACAGAACAGGACCTTCGGCTCACGATGTTGTGCCGAACCTTTTGTCCGAGATTAAGAACAAATTAATCTACACCCCATCATTCTACCGTAATCCATATACCTATCCAATAGCCGCCTGAAGGTCCCTAATGTTTCCGACTCAACTACTTCCACAAGCAGTGCATTCCATGCCCCCACTACTCTCTGGGTAAAGAACCTACTTCTGACATCCCCCTATATCTTCCACCATTCACCTTAAATTTATGTCCCCTTGTAATGGTTTGTTCCACCCGGGGAAAGAGTCTCTGACTGTCTACTCTATCTATTCCCCTTATCATCTTATAAACCTCTATCAAGTCGCCCCTCATCCTTCTCTGTTCTAATGAGAAAAGGCCTAGTACCCTCAACCTTTCCTCATAAGACCTACTCTCCATTCCAGGCAACATCCTAGTAAATTTCCTTCGCACCTTTTCCAAAGCTTCCATATCCTTCCTAAAATGAGACAACTCTTCTTTAAACTGCAATTCTCTACCATTCGCTCTTTGGTAACCGTATTTCCCAAATTAATCTCCCTCTCCCCATTTTGAGCACTTCATATAATGTTTTTTATGCATTGGGTATCACTGGCTAGGCCAGCGTTCATTGTCCATCCTTAGTTGCCCTCAATGGTGGTGGTGAGCCACTTATTTGAACCACTGCAGTCCCTGTGGTATAGGTACACCCACAGTGCTGTCAGAAAGGGAGTTCCAGGATATTGACCCAGCGACAGTGAAGGAACTGCGATATATATTTCCAGATCAGGATGGTAAGTGGCTTGGAGGGGAACACAGATGGTGGCAGCTGTGAGTTTGGAAAGTGGTGCCTAAAGATCCTTGGTGAATTCCTGCAGTGCATCTAGTCGATGGCACGTATTGTTGGTACTGTGCGTCAGTGGTGGAATGAGTGCCCAGTTCAGCTTCTGGTCAATGATAACCACTTGGATTGATAGTGGGAAAATCTGTGATGGGTCGATCTCTTGTTGGAAATGGTGATTGCCTGGCACCTGTGTGACACTGTTGACTTGCTACTTATCAGCTCAAGCTTGAATATTGTCTGGGCATGTAGACATGGAACTGCTTCTGCATCAATGACCTGGTTCTCGCACCTTTAGTCATATTCCTCCCCCACCTCCTCTTAGTCTGACTTCATCTATCAGGCGGAAGAGTTGTTCCTTATCCAGAGTGCTTGCTACTGAACTAGGTCACCTCTCATCTCCAGTGCGTAAAAAATATTACACGTTGCATTGTGAGATAGAAGCAATATCTCAGTTAATTCACTTCACCACAGAATAACGACACAGTATATATCCCTTGTAGACCAGCTACAGTAATCGGGAGGTCAGGCTTGTATAAAACTTCAAAAGCAGCCTGGTTTCAATAGACGCGACTTGAGTGGAGGAAAGACCTACAGCGGAGGAAGGAAGTGGAACTAGATTGCAAGAAGAAAGTGGCACGTTAGGGAGCCTATGGAAGCAGGAGATTGCACAAAGAGGAGGGGCTTTAGTTAATAAAGCAGAAGAAGCAGGTTAGCTTGCAATTTCACTGCACACTGCCACAAAGCCAAAATAAAAAAAAGTCACCCCATAATTAGCGAGAGAGGAGCAGAGGACTGAACCTCAGTATAACACCGTTCTGATAACACCGGGGGCGGGGCGGGGCGGGCGGGGGGGGGGGGGGGTTTCCAGTGGAAAGATAACTTGCAAATTTTAGTACACCTGGGTCTAGCCATTGTCTTTGTTAGACTCCCGTACACACGGCCCTTCGAGGGGAGTTCTTTGCAAGTCTGTCGCCAGTTCACTGAATGGGGAGCGTGATCACAAAATGTCTTTTGCTTGTCTTCGTAAAGGTAAGTGGATTGGCCCAGCAGTGGATTTGGCACTTGACACAGCCAGGAAAACGAAGCATTAAAATCGAAGGTTTTGTGCAGTGAGATTTCTGCAGCCTGATTGGGAAGCCCGCAATAAAGTGACAATGCCCTTGGACCAAATCCCCTGAACCTTCAATCTCTCCAGAGCCAGTACGTTAAATGTCAACACTGATCTCTCGAACAGGCTGTCGGGTGATGTGGACATTTCTGTTAGATTAAGGTAACATGCCAACATTTGAATGAATCCTTTTAACTTCCACATTAAATAGCTTGATATTGGACTTTTGAGCTGTTGATCATTACAGCCGGGCCAGTAATGGATGTTGTTAAATGCATTATATAGAATTATAGCATAAAGAGGCCATTCGGTTCATGTGGTTTCAAACAAGCCCCCCCCCCCCGCCCACTTCATGTCACTCTTGTCAGTGTATCTCAGTCACCCAAGTATTTAAGCTGCCCGGTAAATCCATATGTGCTATTCAACACAATTACTCCTTGTGGTAGCAAGTTTCACATTTCACTCTCTGGGAGGCATCAGTGACTTAGTGACCCCTACTTTAATTCTCTCCCACAAGTGGAAATATCTTCTCCACATTTACTACCCCATCAAACCCCTAGGAATTTACAGATCTCTTTATGAGGTCACCCCTCGACTTCTCGCTTTAAGAGAAACCTGGGATCAATCTCATTCGGAATCCCCCCCCCCTTCCTACCCAGGGAATGAAGAGCGAAAAGGAATCTGACTTTATCATGTGCGTTAATCTTAAACCACTGGAAAACGGCGAGCAGTGTACACCCGCAGTTTCTTGGATGTGTGAATCAGTGAGTGAGGCTCCGGGCTGGGACAGGCTTAGAAAAATTAGCTTTGCACTTGGGTGAAGAATGGCTGTTTCCCAGAGGTGCTTTCAGCAGGATTGCCAACCCTCCAGGTTTGGCCTGGAGTCTCCAGCAATTGAAGATCAATCCCCAGAACACTGTTGTGCGCAATACTGGAGAAAAATCGTCAAGATGTTCAAGAAGATTTGCTTTTTTTTTGTCACTTTCTTGAGCTTTTCTATTTACCAGGCAAGTATTGATAATGGGATAAAAGGACTGAAAATCGAGGATCATCCAATGCACCTTTTCAATTATTAATAAAAGGTGGGACATTACAAGGATGGATGCAAGCACTAAAATAAGCAAAATACTGCCGGGACTGGAATCTGAAACTGAGATTTCTGGGAAACTGTAGGGATTTACCAAAGCTGCCAGATCTGCTGAGTTCTTCCTCTGTCCTCGTGACAAGGATGGATGTTATTGGTGGGTTAAATGGCTGGAGTGTGGGATCAAGTCATGCAATAAAAGCTCCAGGGATACATTTAATCCCAGTTGGCAGCAGCTCTCATTATCAGCCTACTGATACACATGGGACTGCATCCCGGAGTGACCAGATGGCCCAAGGGTGGGAATTAGAGAAAGGAGGGTCTCACGGGCCATTGGCAAAACATCGAAGTTTCAACAGAGAGTGAGAAATCCTGTTTCACAAGCGGCATCTTTGTTAGGCTGCCACTGAAAGTTCAGCCTCCTCTCTCCAGCTGTGAGACCCACCCAACATAACCACCCAACTGACAGCAAATTCACAAAGGATTTGGACAAGCACGCTATCCAGGCACTACACTAGTCTATTCACAATTTGAAGTAGTCTCTTTGGCTTTCCAATGCCATTTGCTCTTTGCCAAATGGGGATAAGGTGGTGAAGGCTAGGTAGTGGCAGTGAAATACCCCACAGAAACCCAGGTCTACACAGATATTCTGACTGTCCTACTCAGTTCTAGAATATCCTACAAATCATTAAGCTGGTTTTAGAGGAACCCTAAAAGACCTCAAAGGGCTTTTTTGTTAAGAAAAGTTAGTTACTCTCGCAATATTGGGTTTACAAATATATGGGTTTAGAGAGCACACTGCTGGGCCTGGTACCAGTTGCAAATGTGACCCACCCTAATTGAATTGTGTTCAGTTTGAATTTAAACAAAGCTGGGCAGTTAACTGTTCCATGCTGCATTCTCCATCAGCACTCTCTTTTCATGCAGCATAAATTGTTGTTCCCCCGTTACTGTTGGACAATTCGTGTGAGCTACCCTACTGTTGGACAATTCATGCGAGCTATCATGATGAGTGCACGAGGAAAAGCTTTGATAGCATGTCTTTTTTTCCCAGCAATTGTTGAGGTGTGAAAAAGGGATTTAGGTTTGGTGTTATCAGAACTTTGTACATCTGCTGTTCAGCCTCAGCCAGCAGCCAACCACAAGGCCAAAGCAGAGAAGCGCATACCTTCAGCTTGGACTGAATCTCACGAGCTTTCCTTCGGGCAAGAACCTGCATATGACTAGACACCTGCAGGAAAGAGCAAAGGGGAAGAAAAAGAAGAGCCTGTAACCATGGAGATGAACGTCCCCCGGATTCATGCCGGCTGCACATACCTTGATGCTTGCTTGGTATTCTCGTACTTTCTTCCTGGCTAACACCTGTATGTGACTAGACACCTATGTCAACGAGATAATTTAAAGACAAAAAACACAAATGAAAGATGATGCTTCTGTCACGAGTGAACACAGTGCTTATATTATTAATTAGTTAATTAGTTAGTTAGGGCATGCAGAGCCAGACCGTCCATCACCAACTTTCCCCTTTTCCCCCATCCCTTCTCAAGCTTGCGTATAAACTCTATAGCTGCAAACAGTCATGCAACGACAGCCAAGTTGCTTTCTGGCAGGCAATATTCCTTGACCCTTTCCTTTGTTCTCAAAGTCAGTGCCAGCATTTATTGATATTTGTATGCATTAATGAGTCTTCTGAGTTACCATAGAGCTGCTCCACTCGAAGTAATTCAATTGTTCACTAGCAACTAATTCAAGATTATAAGTCAGGTTCGTGGTGTGGCTCACTTACATGTGCTAGAAGCTACATCTATTCTTACGCTGGGGCCTGTCCCTCTGCAGGCAATAGGAACATGTCCAGGCATTGCATATTTTTTGAATGAACAATAAAGCTCTCTAGTGCATTTGTCAATGCAACATCTCAACCAATCAGTGTTCCCTTGCTAACCAATCAGCATGTACCAGCATGCAGTATAAACTGTTTTTTCCCATGGAGATTTGGTACTCTTGCGAATCTGACCTGATGAGTGCAAGACAAAACGCTTTGACAGCAGGTCTCATTTTTCAGCAATATTCAACTTCATTTAAGTTATAAAGTAATGAACTAACACAGCGTGATAGTTTCAAACAAGTGGGATCTTCCTTCACCTAATGAGTCTGGTGTCCTGGCAGGAACTTGGGTCACTTGAGAAGTCACCAAAGCTTATCACAATCCAATGGGGCCCTCCTGTACCCAGCATTCTGAGGTATTGTTCCACATTCACTGCCAGCCCTCCTAAAACATAGCAACATTTTGCCATTTTAGTGAAGTGTTATTTAATCAGAATACAGTAGGGAAAAGAGGCTATTCAGCTCTTTGTACCGGTGGTGGCTCTTCCAATCAGTCCCATTCCCTTCTTCTTTCCCCATCGCCCTGTGATTTTTTTTGTGTTCAAGTAAGTGAACTACCTTAATGCTCTAAAGCATATATGTCAAACTCGAGGCCCGCGGGCCAAATCCGGCCCGCGGTGGAATTATCTTTGGCCCGCCAGATAATATCTAATTACTTAAAAAAAAAATTTTAGATTAGCCAATTATTTTTTCCAATTAAGGGGCAATTTAGCGTGGCCAATCCACCTACTCTGCACATTTTTGGGTTGTGGGGGCGAAACCCACGCAGACACGGGGAGAACGTGCAAACTCCACACGGACAGTGACCCAGAGCCGGGATCGAACCTGGGACCTCAGCGCCGTGAGGCGGTTGTGCTAACCACTAGGCCACCGTGCTGCCCTAATAATATCTAATTACTATTAAAGCTGGCCCCAGCAATTGAAGCGCCTATGGTGTATGATATGGCTGATGCCGAGTTTATTCAGGTATAGTGTGAATCACAAAGTGTTGGCCTGTGGGAAAAATGTTTTCATTAGAAATTACTCTGGAAAAGCTCCAGATAAAGCAATAAGAAATAAATGCAACTAATTTTTTTATTTATTTAATATTTAATGTTGTTTTTATAGGCAATAACCTAAGCTTTATTAGTTCCAGGTTCAATAAGTTCATTTCAATAAGTTTTGCAAAAAAAACATTGAACCAGTCCGGCCCTCGACTTGTCCCGATTTTTTAATTTTGGCCCACGGTGTAGTTGAGTTTGACACCCCTGCTCTAAAGGATTACTTTCCCTCTTCCTCCACCTCAGTCCTACACAAAAGCAGGGATTTGAATGTTAGGAAAATGGTTAAGACACCAACAAGTATTAACCTCGCCGATTGATGGCTTCAGGCAGGAACCTCCTAGCAATCAGTTCTTCAGGCTTTGACTAGATCCAAATGTTTTTTTCTGATATTGGAGTTTACTCCTTTCCAAAGTAGGAATGGTTGAACAATTTTTAAAGATTGCTGCTCTCCGAGTAGGCTCTCGATCATGATTCCTGCCATTCCCGGCCGAGGCAATCACAGATCCAGAGTTCTCGGCTGCCCAGAGAGCAGGGGCTGTGGGTAGGCCGTTCCCAGCCGGCACACCCCCTGGGTCCCACCCGCAACCAGCAGTGTTAAATCGATCAAGGAAATCAACTTTCTCATCCTTCATCTTAAAACACCTCTCATCTGGAATGATTGCAGCAAGGACCTGGGGGCAGGAGTTTCCATCCCTCCAGGATTAACCATAGGCCTCCAGGGATTGGAGATCAATCTATTGTGTGCAATCTTGGTGAAAATTCATCAGATCGGGATATTAAAAAAGATTGGGTTCTGTTTTGTCATTTTTATTTGAGCTTTTCTCTTTACCAGAAAAATATTGAAATTGGGAGAATAAAAAGAGCTGATAATTATCCAATTTGGTAATGAGTCGCTTTGTTTTTGTCCAATCGGTGTGGGGAGGCAGTACATCATAAGGATGGATGTGTTGACCAACTAAAGGTTGGAGTGTGGGGACAACTCGTGCAATGAAACCTCCAGAAATAGATTTAATCCAGTGGGTAACCCTATCTAGGAAGGAGTGTTCACCCCCACTGTTGTAGCAACTGTTGCCTCATCCAAAGGGTTATCAGGATAACATTGCTCATCACGCTGTTCTATGTCACAGCTTGACCAAATCCAGTAGTCCCCAGGGATGAAAGACTAAGGGTGAAATTTACCAGCTGTTCATAGAACATAACAGCGCAGTACAGGCCCTTTGGCCCACGATGTTGCGCCGTCCTGTGAAACCCCTCTAAAGTCCCTCTACACTATTCCCTTATCGTCCATATACCTATCTAATGACCATTTGAATGCGTTTAGTGTTGGCGAGTCCACTACTGTTGCAGGCAGGGCATTCCACGCCCTTACTACTCTCTGAGTAAAGAACCTACCTCTGACATCTGTCCTATATCTATCTCTCCTCAATTTAAAGCTATGTCCCCTTGTGCTGGACATCACCATCCGAGGAAAAAGGCTCTCACTGTCCACCCTATCTAATCCTCTGATCATCTTGTATGCCTCAATTAAGTCACCTCTTAACCTTCTTCACTCTGACGAAAACAGCCTCAAGTCCTTCAGCCTTTCCTCATATGATCTTCCCTCCATACCAGGCAACATTCTTGTAAATCTCCTCTGTACCCTTTCCAATGCTTCCACATCCTTCCTATAATGTGGCGACCAGAACTGCACACAATACTCCAAATGCGGCCGCACCAGAGTTTTGTACAACTGCAACATGACCTCATGGCTCCGAAACTCAATCCCTCTACCAATAAAAGCTAACACACCGTACGCCTTCTTAACAACCCTCTCAACCTGGGTGGCAACTTTCAGGGATCTACGGACATGGACACCGAGATCTCTGCTCGTCCACCCTACCAAGAATCTTACCATTAGCCCAGTACTCTGCCTTTCTGTTATTCCTTACAAAATGTATCACCTCACACTTTTCTGCATTAAACTCCATTTGCCACTTGTCAGCCCAGCTCTGCAGCTTATCTATGTCCCTCTGTAACTTGTAACATCCTTCTGCACTGTCCACAACTCCACCGACTTTAGTGTCATCTGCAAATTTACTCACCCATCCTTCTACGCCCTCCTCCAGGTCATTTATAAAAATGACAAACAGCAACGGCCCCAGAACAGATCCTTATGGCACACCACTAGTAACTGGACACCAGTCAGAGCATTTCCCATCAACCACCACTCTTTGTCTTCTTCCAGCTAGCCAATTTCTGATCCAAACTGCTAAATCACCCCGAATCCCATGCCTCTGTATTTTCTGCAATAGCCTACCGTGGGGAACCTTATCAAACGCTTTACTGAAATCCATATACACCACATGAACTGCTTTACCCTCATCCACCTGTTTGGTCACCGTCTCGAAGAACTCAATGAGGTTTGTGAGGCACGACCTACCCTTCACAAAACCATGTTGACTATCTCTAATCAAATTATTCCTTTGCAGATGATTATACATCCTATCTCTTATAAACCTTTCCAAGACTTTTCCCACAAGAGAAGTAAGGCTCACTGGCCTATAGTTACCGGGGTTATCTCTACTCCCCTTCTTGTACAAGGGGACAACATTTGCTATCCTCCAGTCCTCTGGCACTATTCCTGTAGACAAAGATGACTTAAAGATCAAAGCCAAAGGCTCAGCAATCTCCTCCCTAGCTTCCCAGAGAATCCTAGGATAAATCCCATCCGGCCCAGGGGACTTATCTATTTTCACACTTTCCAGAATCGCTAACACCTCCTCCTTATGAACCTCACGCCCTTCTAGTCTAGTAGCTTGTATCTCCGTATTCTCCTCGACAACTTTGTCTTTTTCCTGTGTGAAAACTGACGAAAAATACTCATTTAGCACCTCTCCTATCTCCTCGGACTCTACGCACAACTTCCCACTACTGTCCTTGACTGGCCCTACTCTTACCTTAGTCATTCTTTTATTCCTAACATACCTATAGAAAGCTTTAGGGTTATCCTTGATCCTACCTGCCAAAGACTTCTCATGTCCTCGCTTGGCTCTTCTTAGCTCTCTCTTTAGAGCCTTCCTGGCTAACTTGTAACTCTCAAGCGACCCAACTGAATCATCACGTCTCATCTTCACATAAGCCTCCTTCTTCCTCTTGACAAGTGATTCAACTGCTTTAGTAACCCATGGTTCCCTCACTCGACCACTTCCTCCCTGCCTAACAGGTACATACTTATCAAGGACACGCAGTAGCTGTTCCTTGAACATGCTCCACATTTCCATTGTGTCCATCCCCTGCAGTTTTCCTCTCCAGGCGATGCATCCTAAGTCTTGCCCCATCGCATCATAATTGCCTTTCCCCCAGCAATAACTCTTGCCCTGCGGTTTATACCTATCCCTTTCCATCGCTAAAGTAAACGTAATCGAATTGTGGTCACTATCACCAAAATGCTCACCTACCTCCAAATCTAACACCTGTCCTGGTTCATTACCCAGTACCAAATCCAATATGGCCTTGCCTCTTGTTGGCCTATCTACATACTGCATCAGGAAACCCTCCTGCACACATTGGACAAAAACGGATCCATCTAAAGTACTCGAACTATAGTGTTTCCCGTCAATATTTGGAAAGTTAAAGTCCCCCATAACAACTACCCTGTTATTTTCGCTCCTATCCAGAATCATCTTTGCAATCCTTTCCTCTACATCTCTGGAACTTTTCAGAGGCCTATAGAAAAGCCTTAACAGGGTGACCTCTCCTTTACTGTTTCTTAACTCAGCCCATACTACCTCAGTATTCGAGTCCTCATCAAATGTCCTCTCAGCCACCGTAATACTGTCCTTGACTAACAATGCCACCCCTCCCCCTCTCTTACCACCTTCCCTGAACTTACTGAAATATCTGAATCCCGGCACCTGCAACAACCATTCCTCGCCCTGCTCCATCCATGTCTCCGAAATGGCCACCACATCGAAGTCCCAGGTACTAACCCATGCCGCAAGCTCACCCACCTTATTCCGGATGCTCCTGGCATTGAAGTAGGTGCACTTTAGACCACCTTCCTTCCTCCGGTACACTACTGCAACTTTGAAACCTTACTCATGACCTCACTACTCTCAGCTTCTTGTGTCCTGGAGCTACAATTCAGGTTCCCAATCCCCTGCTGAACTAGTTTAAACCCTCCCAAAGAGCATTTGCAAACCTCCCCCCGAGGATATTAGTACCCTTCTGGTCCAGGTGTAGACCATCTCGTTTGTAGAGGTCCCACCTACCCCAGAATGAGCCCCAATTGTCCAGGAATCTGAAACCCTCCCTCCTGCACCATCCCTGCAGCCACGTGTTCAACTACTCTCTCTCCCTATTCCTTGACTCGCTAGCACGTGGCACGGGTAACAACCCAGAGATAATAACTCTGTTTGTTCTAGCTCTAAGTTTCCACCCTAGCTCCCTGAATTCCTGCCTTACATCCCTATCCCTTTTCCTACCTATGTCGTTGGTACCTATGTGGACCACGACTTGGGGCTGCTCCTCCTCCCCCTTAAGGATCCCGAAAACACGATCTGAGACATCGCGGACCCTGGCACCTGGGAGGCAAAACACCAACCTCTCGTTCCCACAGAATCTCCTATCTATCCCCCTAACTCTGGAGTCTCCAATGACTAATGTTCTACTCCTTTCCCCCCTTCCCTTCTGAGCAACAGGGACAGACTCTGTGCCAGAGACCCGTACCCCATGACGATGGGATATTCCGGCCCCAACAACGGTGCACGGGCTGCCGGGCATCAAGGGATGCAGTCAACCGGTAATTCCGTTGACAACGGCGGGACAAGAAAATCCTGCTGGGGGCTGCCTCTGCCGCTGAAAAACACACAGCGGAGAGATCTCAGGGAAAACATTCCCGGGGTCTAAAAATGTTGGAGGGAGAAAAGGCCAGTTGACTGACAACCAAGAAACCAACCAATTAGCTAATGGAGCCTATTTGCTTTTTAACTGGGGTTGCTTTGAGAGAAAGGAGTGTGGGGACGTGGTAGTAATGGCATGATGCTTTCAGTAACATGTCCAACCAGAGTTGATAACCTTCAACTTATCACAAGTCTGTGAGCAGTGCTATAACTGACCCAGCAGAGCAGAGTTAGTTCGCTATGGAAAATGCTTGGATGATCCCTCCCAATTATTCACCTGCAAAGTCTCAAGTCCAGCTCATGTGGAAGACTTCGATATGTTTGGCTCCAGGAATAATGATCGTCATCCTCACTATCATAGATTGTTGTAATAAACCCATCTGGTTCACGAGGCAAGGAAATCTGCTGTCCTTTACTGGTCTGGCCTACATGAAATTCTGGACCCACGGCAATGTGGTTGACGCTTAAGTGGCCTCTGAAATGGTCTTGAAGATCATCCAATTTAAGTGCAAGTAGGGATGGGCAACAAATGATGGCCTTGCCAGTGATGTCCATATACCATGAAGCACAAAAAGTCACTGAACCAATTTCCAGTTTCGATAGATTAGACAAGCGGTGAAGCAGAAGTTATTAAATGTCCTCTGCTACCTCACTGCTAGCAGCCTAAAATTGCTCCTGGATTCCACTAATCTCACCCCACTTGGAAACACTTGGATCAGATACAGGGCCAGACCGAACCGGACTCAGAGCCAGATCGGACCGGAATGGAATAATTAGCAGTCTCAAATTCGCCGCAGCAGTTCCAGGTGACACTGAATCAACACATACAGCATAAGGCACACCCAATCACAATGCGGGCTCCTCTGACCGAATCTACTCCTATTGATGAGTCAGTAAACAAAGTAAAGTTATTTTCGTAGTAATTTTTTTCAGAAAATATTTGGTAAACCTTTTCGATAATATGCAGAGGATGAAGAATGAAATAGTGGAATTCCTTGGTCACCATTTAGATGGTACACATTGCTGCCACTGTGTGCCAGTGGTGAAGGGAGTTAATATTGTAGCCATCTGGGATGGCTACTTACAACCAGGAACAGGGAAGGTCACAAAGCATAGCGGGAAAAATGGACAATGCGAGATTCAGGCAGGCTCAGAGCCTGAATATATATTTGTGAATGAGGAACCCAGACGGTATCGAAACCCCCAACCGATTAACATTTGATGGCCCGTCTCCGCCAGACAAAGGACTGATACTTGAGCGACCGATACAACTCCAGACATTTCAATGCCACTCCCTGAACTAGGGAGGCATAAACAACAGGGTCAATGACCAGCCATCATTGGTTTATTGTTCCCTTTATTGGTTCAAATCGAACACAGTGATCAGGAATTACCCAATTAGTGGGGTCCAAACTGAAGGACCGCCCAAAAGAGAGCAAAAAAACCCCCAAGGATAAAAAGAGAGACCACCATGTGTTCCACCTCTCTTGGACCTGGCGCTCCGGCAACGTCTATTTCCAAGTGCAGCGCCACCAGAAGCAAGTTCAAGTTCAATGCCCGCTACCAGACTCGAGCCTAGCTGAGCAGCAGTTACTTCCACAGACCCAATAGATACAGATCAAAACAACGGCCACTGTTCCTCTGACCTAAGCCGGGTGACTGAAGTTAAGTACAGGTTGTCATAGTTGATAGGTGTAGTTTAACTAGTGGTGTTTATGTTGCATGATTAATTGTGTGTGTAAATAAAGTACCCTTGATCTTGAACTAACTAACTGGTGTTTGGCTCTTTGACCGATAGCTGGTTGAATCTTGTAGTGGTATCATTTGATACCTGGCGACTCTGAGCAATATAATATAGATATCCAAAGAAAGGAGGGCAACCTCATTGACTGCCATATTTACAGTAGGTAAAAAAGGCAACAATATTTAAAGCAAGGAATGGGATGCTGATCAAGCTTTCTCCTGGATGGCGTTGAGTTTTGAGTATTGTTGGAGCTGCACTCATCCAGCCAAATGGAGGGTATTCCATTACACTCCTGATCTGTGACTTGTAGATGGTGGACAAGCTATGGGAAGTCAGGAGATGAGTTACTCACCACAGAATGCACAGTCTCTGGACCTGCACTTGGAGCCAGAGTATTTAAATTGCTGGCCCAGTTCAGTTTATGGTTAACGGTAACCCCCAAAATATGTTGATAGTGGTGGATTCAGCAATGGTAATGCTGTTGAATGTCAAGGGGAAATGGCTAAATTCTCCTTTGTTGGAGATTATCATTGCCTGGCACTTGTATGGCATGAATGATACCTATGGGGCAGCGCCTAGAGCCATTTAAATGGCAAGAGTGGGAATGCTTAGGGATTTTTTGATTTGAAAGTGGATGGATCTCCAGGACTTGATTAAACCTATCACAAGCTGTTAAGAGAAATGAAGAAGGGTGCAAAGTGGCGCTGTGGTTATCACTGCTGCCTCACAGCGCCGGGATCCCAGGTTCGATCCTGGCTCTGGGTCACTGTCCGTGTGGAGTATGCACATTCTCCCCATGTTTGCGTGGGTTTCGCCCCCACAACCCAAAGATGTGCAAGGTAGGTGGATTGGCCATGCTAAATTGCCCCTTAATTGGAAAAAATGAATGGAGTACTCTTAAATTTTTTTTAAATGAATGATACCCGTGACTTAGCAGCCCAAACCTGAATCTTGTCCAGATCTTGATTAATGTGAGAAGGTGCTGCTTGAATAGCTGAGGAGTTATGAATAATGCTGAACAATCAGCGAACATCCCACATCCATGCTTTTGACCTTTTGATGGAGGGAAGGCCATTGATGACGAAGTTCGAGATGGCTAGGTCGAAGACACAACTCTGAGGAATTCTTGCAGTGATTTCCTGAGGCTTAATTTGATTTGATTTATTGTCACATGTACCGGTACAGTGAAAAGTATTTTTCTGTGGCCGAGGGAATGTACACAGTACGTACATAATAGACAAAGAGAATAATCAACAGAGAACATTGACAAATGGTACATCGACAAACAGTGATTGGTTACAGTGAGGAACAAGGGGCCAAACAAAGCAAATACATGACCAAGAGCAGCATGGGGCATCGTGAATAGTGTTCTTGCAGGGAACAGATCAATCTGAGGGGAAGCCGTTGAGGAGTCTTGTAGCTGTGGGGAAGAGACTGTTCCTATGTCTGGATGTGCGGGTCTTCAGACATCTGTTCCTTCTGCCTGATGGAAGGGTCTGGAAGAAGGCAATGGCTGGTGGGAGGGGTCTCTGATAATGCTGTCTGCCTTCCTGAGGCAGCGGGAGGTGTATACAGAATCAATGTGGGGTGGCAAGCTTGTGTGATGCGCTGGACTGAGTTCACCACACTCTGCAGTTAACTGCGATCTTGGACCAAGCAGTTGCCATACCAAGCTGTGATGCAGCCGGATACGATGCTCTCTATTGCAGATCTGTAGAAGTTTGTGAGAGTCGATGCAGGCATGCCAAATTTCCTTATATTCCATAGGAAGTGAGACATTGTTGGGCCTCCAGCAAGCACAATTATCTTTGTGCGAGGTATGGCTCTCAATAATGAACAGTTTCCCATCTCCACATGCTGCCTTGGTGTCAAGGGCAGTCACTCACTTTACCTCAGGAATCCAGCTCTTTTGTCCATGATTAGACCAAGTATACAATGAAATTATGGAGCTGAGTGACCCTGGCAAAACCCAAACTGAGCATTAGTAAGCAGGTTATTGCTGAGTAAGTATTGCTTGATAGCACCGTCGACGGCCTCTTCCATCACTTTGCTGATGATCGAGAGTAAACAGATGGGGCGATAATGAGCTGGATGGGGTAGGGCATACTGGGGCATTTTTCCACACTGTCTCTGGAACAGCTTGGCTAAGGGTGAAGCTAGTTCTGGAACACAAGTCTACTTTGCTGGAATGTTCTCGGGGCCCATAGCCTTTGCAGTATCCAGTGCCTTCAGCCATTTCATGAGGGGCTGGTTTAGCACAGGGCTAAAGAGCTGGCTTTTAAAGCAGACCAAGGCAGGCCAGCAGCACGGTTCAATTCCCATTCCAGCCTCCCTGCACAGGCGGTGGAATGTGGCGACTAGGGGCTTTTCACAGTAACTTTGTTTGAAGCCTACTTGTGACAATAAGCGATTTTCATTTAATTTCATTTCGCATGGAGTGAATTGGCACCTGTGATTGGATTGGATTGGATTTGTTTATTGTCACGTGTACCGAGGTACAGTGAAAAGTATTTTTTTGCAAGCAGCTCAACAGATCATTCAGTACATGGAAGAAAAGGGAATTAAACAAAATTCAAGAAAATACATGAGAATACATAATTAATAGGGCAACACAAGATATACAATGTAACTACATAAGCATTGATATCAGTTGCAGGGTGTAGTGTTAATGAGGTCAGTCAATAAGAGGGTCATTTAGGAGTCTGGTGACAGTGGGGAAGAAGCTGTTTTTGAGTCTGTTCGTGCGTGTTCTCAGACTTCTGAATCTCCTGCCCGATGGAAGAAGTTGGAAAAGTGAGTAAGCCGAGTGGGAGGGATCCTTGATTATGCTGCCTGCTTTCCCCCGGCAGCGGGAGGTGTAGATGGAATCAATGGATGGGAGGCAGGTTTGTGAGATGGACTGGGCGGTATTCACGACTCTCTGAAGTTCCTTGCGGTCCTGGGCCGAGCAGTTGCCATACCAGGCTGCGATGCAGCCCGATAGGATGCTTTCTATAGTGCATCTGTAAAAGTTGGTAAGGGTTAATGTGGACATGCCAAATTTCCTTAGTTTCCTGAGGAAGTATAGACGCTGTTGTGCTTTCTTGGTGATAGCGTCGACGCGAGTGGACCAGGATAGATTTTTGGTGATGTGCACCCCTAGGAATTTGAAACTGCTCACCATCTCCACCTCGGCTCCGTTGATGCTGACAGGGGTGTGTACAGTACTTTGTTTCCTGAAGTCGATGACCAGCTCTTTAGTTTTGCTGGATCTAGTTGCAGAGTGGAGAGCCAAGTCCTAGGTTTTGGAGCTTTGATATGAGCTTGGCTGGGATTATGGTGTTGAAGGCGGAGCTGTAGTCAATAAATAGGAGTCTGATGTAGGAGTCCTTGTTTTCGAGATGCTCTAGGGATGAGTGTAGGGCCAGGGAAATGGCGTCTGATGTGGACCGGTTGTGACGGTATGCGAATTGAAGTGGGTCAAGGCGTTCCGGGAGTATGGAGGTGATGCGCTTCATGATCAGCCTCTCGAAGCACTTCATTACAACTGACGTCAGGGCCACCGGGCGGTAGTCATTGAGGCATGTTGCCTGGTTCTTCTTTGGTACCGGTATCATGGTGGTCTTCTTGAAGCAGGTGGGGACCTCGGAGTGGAGTAGGGATAGGTTAAAGATGTCTGTGAATACCTCTGCCAGCTGGTATGTGCAGGCTCTGAGTGCACGACCAGGGAACCCGTCCGGGCCCATCGCCTTCCGTGGGTTCACTTTCAGGAAGGTCGATCTGACTTCGGAAACTGTGATGGTGGGTATGGGTGAATTATGGGCTGCTGGGGCACTCGACAGCAGATTGTTGGTTACCTGCTCAAACCGAGCATAGAATGCATTAAGTTCATCGGGGAGGGGTGCGCTGCTGCCAGAGATACTGCTCGGCTTCGCTTTGTAGCCCGTTATGTTGTTTAGTCCTTGCCACAACCGCCGAGTCTGTCTGTGACTCTAGCTTAGTTTGATATTCTCTCTTGGCATCTCGGATGGCTTTGCGGAGGTCATACCTGGATTTCTTGTATAGGACAGGGTTGTCTGCCTTGAATGCCTCAGATCTGTCCTTCAGTAGGGAGTCAATCTCGCGGTTGAGCCATGGTTTCCGGTTGGGGAACGTACGTACTGCTTTCTTTGGCACGCAGTCGTCCACACATTTGCTGATGAAGTCTGTGACGGTGGTGGCATACTCATTTAAGTTAGTCACTGAGTTCTTAAATATGGACCAATCCACTGACTCTAAGCAGTCACGCAAGAGCTCTTCTGTCTCCTCGGACCAGCACTGCGCAACCTTCTTAGCTGGATTCTCCCGCTTGAGCTTCTGCTTGTAAGCCGGGAGAAGAAGCACAGTCTTATGGTCTGATTTCCCAAAGTGCGGTTGGGGGATGGAACGGTAGGCGCCCTTGATTTTTGAGTAGCAGTGGTCAAGAGTGTTGTCGCCCCTGGTGGGACAGGAGATGTGCTGGTGGAATTTTGGCAGTACACTCGAGGTTGGCTTTGTTGAAATCTCCAGCCACAATAAACAAGGCCTCCGGGTGTTCTGTTTCATAGTTGTTTATGACTGTGTACAGTTCATCCAGCGCCTTCCTCACTTCAGCCTGGGGTGGGATGTAGACCACTGTGATAATGGCTGAAGTGAACTCATGTGGAAGATAGTATGGGCGGCACTTTAAGGTCAAGTATTCCAGGTCTGGGGAGCAGTAGGTCGCCAGGGTCACCACATCCAAGCACCAGGAGGAGTTCAGGAGGAGTTGATGAGGAGGCAAACCCCTTCGCTTTGCCTGAAGATGCCTTGCGGTCCGCCCGGTGAATTGAGACCTTGGGACCTCAGGAGAAGATGGAGCTCGATTGGTGACTCAGCACTTCTGGCTGAATACTTTTGCAATTAACCTTTGCACTAATGTGCTGGCCTCCCTCATCTTTGAGATTGGGTGGGGCAGGATGGTGGCCTAGTGGTTAGCACAACCGCCTCACGGCGCTGAGGTCCCAGGTTCGATCCCGGCTCTGGGTCACTGTCCGTGTGGAGTTTGCACATTCTCCCTGTGTCTGCGTGGGTTTCGCCCCCACAACCCAAAAATGTGCAGAGTAGGTGGATTGGCCATGCTAAATTGCCCCTTAATTGGAAAAAATAATTGGGTAATGTAAATTTATAAAAAAAAAAAAAATTTTTTTAATCTTTGAGATTGGGGATGTTTCTGGAGCCTCCTCCAAAGAAGGAGATTATGCAGGTTAGCTGCTTAATTGTCCATCATCTATAACTGGATATGACAAGACTGCAGAGATCAGATCCGACTCATTGGCTGTGGGATCATTTAACTCTGTCTCTTCAATGCTGCTTAGCATACTTTCGTCCTTTGTTGTAGCATTATCAGTTTGACAACTTATTTTGCAGTATGGCTGGTACTGCTCCTGGCATGCCCTCCTGCACTTCTCATTGAATGAGGGTTGCTCCCCGGGCTTGATGATAATGTAGAGTGGGGGATATGCTGAACCAGGAGGTTACAGAGTGCGGTCGAGTACAATTCTGCTGCTGTTGCTGATGGCCCACAGCACCTCATGGATGCTCAGTTTGGAGCTTCTAGATCTGTTCAGAATCAATCCCATTTAGCACGGAGGTAATGACCTACTGCACGATGGGAGGGTACCTCAATATGAAGACAGAACTTGGTCTCCGTAATGACTGTGAAGTGGTCACCAATACTGTTATGGACAGATGCTTCTGCGACAGTTACATTTGCAAGGATGAGGTCCGGTAGGACTTTCCTTCTTGTTGGTTTCCTCCTCACCTGCCACAGTCCCAGTCCAGCAGCTATGTCCTTTAGGCTTCAGCCAGTTTGGTCAATAGTGGTGCTTCTGAGCTCCTCTTGCTGATGGGACATTGAAGACCCCGTCCAGAGTACATTCCGTGCCCTTGCTACCTTCAATGCTTCTTCAAAATGGTGTTCAAAGTGGAAGAGTAGTGACTCATCAGCTGGGGGGGGGGGGGGGGGGGGGGGGGGGGGGGGGGGGGGGGTTGGTGGTAACCAGCAGGATGTTTCCTTGCCCATCTTTGATCTGAGACTTCATCGTGTCTGGAGTCAGAACTCCCTCCCAATTGAATACTATTGTATTGCTACCTCTGCTGGGTCTGTCAAGTTATATCCAGGAGTGGTAAGGACGGATTCCGGGGCATTGGCTATAAGGTGTGATTCAGCGAGTATGTCTATGTCAGGATGTTGCCGGACTAGTATGTGGGACAGCTCTCCCAATTCTGGTACAGGCTCCCACATCTAACCCAGCGATTTGGTCAAGTTCTCTCACCCGGGTGATCAAGCCTCGTCTACTGATGGGAAGTCTTTTTTTTTAAATAAACAGTTCGAAAGCTGCCAAAGTTTGACCTGGAGTCACGGTCAATCTGTGGAATTCTATAGACTTGCACTGCGAACCTTACAGCCGGGGGCCTGTTGGTGTCAATTTGTTTAAGTCTGAACCATCTGCTAATAGTGGTCACCTCTCAATGACAAGACATGGTGCTCCAATAAAGCACCAAATGGCAACAGGAGATTGTTATCCAGTGCACTGATCTTCCTGCATTCTACCTCCCTATGGTCTATGGTTAGAGGACAGAAGCGTAATTCATCGTCTCCCAGTTGGATTCCAAATCCAGAATTTGGGAGGAGATGTTTCACTCTGCTGCCTCACTGCTCGTATATTGGGATTTTTACAAAATTACAGTTAGAGAATTACAGAACATGCCATACAGTCTGTCCCTTCAGGAGAGGAAGGGAAATAATTTGGGGGAATAAAAAAAAATCTGTAGCCTAGATTTAAATTCTTTTTTAAAGTAAGTTTCTAAAAATATATAGCAATTTGAAAAATATTTCAAATATTTGCTGTGATTTGGCATTTCCAGTATTAAATTGTAATAAAACATAAGGGGGCCATTTGGCCCATCGAGTGCACTGACCCTCCAAAAGAGCACTCTAACCTAGGCCCACTCCCCTGCCATGTTCCTGTAACCCCACCTAATCTTTGGACACTAAGGGACAATTTTAAGCATGGCCAATCCACTTAATCTGCACATCTTTGGACTGTGGGAGGAAACCGGAGGAAACCCACATAGACATGGGGAGAATTTGCAAACTCCACACAGTCACCCAAGGCCGGAATTGAACCCAGGTCCCTGGCACCGTGAGACAGCAGTGTTAACCACTGTGCCACCGTGCCACAAATTTCCACTACTTTGAGGACTGACATCACCCGTGAACGGTCAAGCTCTAACTTGAAGTTTATACCAACTCATTCTGAACTCCCACACCTCAGGAAAATGTTCCTCGCTACTGACCAAATTAAATTTGTTCATCAGCAAGGAATTGGGTGGTAAGATTGGACATACACCTGCATGTGATTATCAGGTGTGGTCCAATTAATTTGGCCTTAAACTACAAGAAAGGAGCTCACCCTGAACCTACTAATAGTCCTGCACCCCTTGTAATCACTGCTTCTCTATCCATTTTCTCAATGCCCCGATTGTTTGAGGTTTTTTTTAAACAGTTTGATCATTCTTCTTGTTTCAGAAAAAGAATTAACCATTACAATAATTTTTAGCCTGAATAGCTGATGGTCTTCTCTGACTTACAGCTACATGGGTGCTAGATGCAACAAACATTAGCACAGTCTCATTCAAGCTCCAAGCATAAGACACAACATACAACAACACCTGTATTTAGGCACTAATTGGTAATGCCACACCGACAGGCTTGAAGATGGTGTAGGAATTGCAAAGATGACACCAGAAATAGGGAGAGTTCTGGAATGAGGTTGAAAATGAAAATAACGGGGCAGCACGGTGGCGCAGTGGGTTAGCCCTGCTGCCTCACGGCGCCAAGGTCCCAGGTTCGATCCCGGGTCTGGGTCACTGTCCATATGGAGTTTGCACATTCTCCTCCCGTGTTTGCTTGGGTTTCGCCCCCACAACCCAAAGATGTGCAGGGTAGGTGGATTGGCCACATTAAAATTGCCACTTAATTGGAAAAAATGAATTGGCTACTCTAAATTTATTTTAAAAAAGAAAATGAAAATTAAATGAAAATCGCTTATTGTCACAAGTAGGCTTCAAATGAAGTTACTGTGAAAAGCCCCTAGTTGCCACATTCCGGCACGATAGGAGGATTTGGCCAGTGCTGCACCTGATCTGGGACTTCTAATGCGAACACCGGCTGTCTGAATTGGAGTGTAATTCTAATCTTGATAGCCCTGGAGGGGAGATGGTGCTGTATCCATAGAATCCCTACAGTGAAGATGGAGACCATTTGGCCCATTGAGTCTGCACTGACTCTCTGAAAGAGCACCCTAACTAGACCCAAACCTCTGCCCTATTCCCATAACCCTGTAAGCCCCATCTAACCTTTCAATACTAAGGGCAATTTAGCATGGCCAATCCACCTAACCTGCATCCCTTTGGACTGTGGGAGGAAACCGGAGCACTCGGAGGAAACCGGAGAACGTAAATACTCCACAAAGTCACCTAAAGTCGGAATGGAACCCTGGTATCTGGCGCTATGAGGCAGCAGTGCTAACCACTGTGGCACCATGATGCCCTGTCGTGACTGGACTACTAATCCAGACGCGCTGGCTAACACTCTGGGGACTTTGCTTCGAACCCCAACAGCAGCTGGTGAAATTTAAATTTGATAAATAAATCTGGAATTGAAAGCTAGTCTCAGTAATGGCGACCGTGACAACAATCATCGATTGTCGTAAAAACCCATCTGATTCATTAATGTCCTTTAAGGAAGGAAATCTCGAGCACGGTGGCACAGTGGTTAGCATTGCTGCCTACGGTGCTGAGGACCCGGGTTTGAATCCCAGCCCTGGGTCACTGTCCGTGTGGAGTTTGCACGTTCTCCCCGTGTCTGCGTGGGTTTCACCCCCACAACCCAAAGATGTGCAGGGTAGGTGGATTGGCCACGCTAAATTGCCCCTTAATTGGAAAAAATAGTTGGATATTCTAAAAAAAAATTTTAAAAGAAGGAAATCTGCTGTCCTTACCTGCCCTGGCCTACAAGTCACTCCAGGCCTGCAGCAGTGTGATTGACTCTTAACTGCCTTCTGAGGTGGGCAAGCCATTCATTTAAAGGATGATTTGAAGTGGGCAACAAATGCTGTCTTCCCAACAATTGCCACATCCGAGGAAAACAATAATCACACAACCCCATTCCCAAGTAAAAAATAAATCTCGTATTCGCTTTGTAGGTTTCTGAGGAAGTGACCTACAGGAAATAATGCATCAGGAGTAAGTAGAGTAGGATTCATTAAAGTTTATGTCTAAGTTTCCCTGACTGGACATGTTAGAATATTACTCGGAGTGAAGGTAGACTATTTGGCCAAATCACTCCTATCCCACCTGGTCAACCTTGGAATAATTGACTATTAAAGGACGACAGTTCTCTCCTTACAAATTACATTTAAGTGTTTGCGGCAAGTATCTCAACAAAGCGCCTCTGCCTCTCGTTACCCACCATGCTGCCCATTGCCCATTCACCATGCCAGCCTTGAAGCAGCAGCAGCCATGTTTCAGCACAAGCCACCCCTTTCTGCCCCAAAGCAAAGCTTCCCAGGCCAGCTTTACCTGCTTCCTTGTACGTGTTTTGCCAGTCCGCAGCTTGATGTATCTCGCGATCAACTCATTGCGGCCTATCGGAAAGGAGAAAAACAAAATTAAATCAATCCTTCAATCATCTCCATTGTTGTCAAATGCAAATGCAACAAACAGCAGAAACAAACTGACTCAACACAATAACCCTGTGTCCCCCCTTCAAAGGCCACCTAAAAGTCACCAAATCGCAGAGACAATCTGCGTAGAAGGGTGGCAAGTTGACCAGGGTTCCCAGTGTGGGGTTACTACCCGGTGATTGGCTTTGGACAAGGCAGAGATTGGATGAGGCCAGCATCATACGTGGGCACCCTCCTCAATTGCCCAAAAAGCAACCAACCCTCACTGTCCCGACAACCCGAATCAGATACATTTTTATGGCCACAGCTCTTTTAGGGTCGAGCATTCGCATCCAACATCTATCTTTCTGGAGTTTGGTGTCCTAAACTGTTGAGATTAAGACATAGCTCAGCAAGGGTTTCCAGGTAATCCCCTGTACTTGGGTTCAACTTATTTGAGGTTCGGCAGATTTATTTTCTCTTAATGAAAATAAATCTGTATCCTACAGTCATATTGGATCGACAATAACATTAGTTCGTTGGGGAAACTGCTGAATCAGAAACATCACCTAGACTAGCAACTGTCACATCCCCCTGGGCTAGGGTACAGTCAATTCCACCCCCCCCCCCCCCGACCCGGAGTCGCAACACAAGAGAAATTAGCCCAACAAACTACAGTCACCAAATTTGTAAATGTAACACACACAGAACCTTCCATTATTTAACAGTAATATAATTCAACTGATAAAAAAATCTAACTGACTACCTAATACTCTTTCTGAGCCCTTCCTCCCTTTCCAACCCACCCCACTCTATACACACACACAAAATATTATAAAGTAAAAAGGATAAAAGATCTTAGATGCACGATGATGATGACAGTTAAAGTCTTTCAGGAGGTAAAGCTCTTGCTTGGATACTCTGCCTCTGGTGGTTAGCACAGCTGCCTCACAGCTCCAGGATCCCAGGTTCAATTCCGGCTTTAGGTGACTGCCTGTGTGGAGTCTGCACGTTCTCCCCCTGTCTGCGTGGGTTTCCTCAGAGTGCTCCGGTTTCCTCCCACAGTCTAAAGATGTGCAGGTTAGGTGGATAGGCCACGCTAAATTGCCCCCTAGTGTCCAAAAGGTTAAGTCGGGTTACGGGGTGCCACGGTGGCGCAGTGGTTGACACTACTGCCTACCGCGCTGAGGACCCAGGTTCGATCCTGGCCCCAGGTCACTGTCCTTGTGGCGTTTGCACATTTTCCTCCGTGTCTTCATGAGTTTCACCCCCACAACCCAAAGATGTGCATGGTAGGTGGATTGGCCACGCTAAATTGCCCCTTAATTGGGAAAAAAAAATTGGGTACTCTAAATTTAAAAAAGGGTTACTGGGATACAGGGATAGGGTGGAAGCCTGGGTTTAAGTAGGATGCTCTTTCCAAGGGCGGTGTAGACTCGATGGGCCGAATGGCCTCCTTCTGCACTGTAAATTTATGATTCTATGATCCTTCTAAGCTCAAGAAGGTTTTCTTGGCAAGGCTGTCTACTTGCTTTGTAAATTCAGGATCATCTAGACTATATAGTAAAGATGTGCCAGACACTCTCTGGTTGAGAGAGAGCGAGAGAGTTCCTTCTTCATTCAAGGTATAAACAATTTTGTCCAGCTCTCTCATAAGAACATAAGAACTAGGAGCAGGAGTAGGCCATCTGTCCACTCGAGCCTGCTCCACCATTCAATGAGATCATGGCTGATCTTTTGTGGACTCAGCTCCACTTTCCGGCCCGAGCACCATAACCCTTGATCCCTTTATTCTTCAAAAAACTTTATCTTAAAAACATTTAATGAAGGAACCTCAACTGCTTCACTGGACAAGGAATTCCATAGGTTCACAACCCTTTGGGTGAAGAAGTTCCTCCTAAGCTCAGTCCTAAATCTACTTCCCCTTATTTTGAGGCTATTCCCCCTATTTCTGCTTTCAGACACATCCTGCAGGAACCAATCACTAACTGTTGCCCGCCAGAATACTGTCCCTGGCCAACCCACAGGTTGCCAGCAAGCCAATCGAACCAACTTCTTCCAAGGAAGTTGCCAGCAAGCCAATCTAACCGTCTTCCTCAAAAGCTGGTTCTTAAGATTCCCTCGGTGCCAAAGAGACTTTCTCCTCTCTAAAGACCAAATCCTGGAACGCACCATCCTGACTAGCAGGCTGCCTCACCTCAAGTCCATTGCTTAAAAGGTACATTCCGATCAAGAGTCCACGGACCAAAAATCATAAAACAAAAGAAATGGGAGCAAAGGGAAATCAAAAGGAAGGGCTCTAACACAATGGGGTTGGAATTTAGACTTCCAGTCCTAAAACTGCAGAAAATTGGAGAAATTAAAATGTACTCAGCAACAATCAGCTGACATTCAACGAATACAAAGGGCAGAATTTTCCAGTCCTGCCACTGATGGGCATCATTGTGGGCGTGACAGGAATATTTGGAAAGCCCCTCTCCAAATGTTCCCATCCCACCCACAACAATGCCCATCTGTGGCACGACTGGAAAATCCCAGCCAAACCTTTGGAAGAGTGATATTAATAAGAGAAGCCTTTTTAAGGGCATCACGGTAGCACAGTGGTTAGCACAGTTGCTTCACAGCTCCAGGGTCCCAGGTTCCATTCCCGGCTTGGGTTACTGTCATTGTGGAATCGGCACGTTCTCCCAGTGTCTGCGTGGGTTTCCTCCTGGGTGCTCCGGTTTCCTCCCACAGTCCAAAGACGTGCAGGTTAGGTGGATTGGCCATGCTGAATTTCCCCTTAGTGTCCAAACAAAAGGTTGGGTGGGGTTACTGGGTTACACGGATAGGGTGGAGATGTGGGCTTGGGTGGGGTGCTCTTTCCAAGGGCCAGTGCAGGCTCGATGGGCCGAATGGCCTCCTTCTGCATTGTAAATTCTATGATTCTATGATAATCAGAATCGGTTCTCAGTGCCATACTTGGGTCCAGTTAGCAGAAATTTGCATTTAGATGCATTTTGCTGCAGCTTGGTTGTTGTCACCTCTCACTGATTGCAGATACCATCATTTTCAAAATCACACCACGGGTTTTAGTACGGAATGATCAGTGGCTGAACAGGAGTAATTTAGGTTAACAATCCTAATGTTTCTCGGCCTGCAATCTAGCAAAGAACATAGGTATGGCAGGAGTTTCTGGCTGTCTGTCTAGAGAGGAAAAGGAAAATGTTAACTTCCAAACCAGTCCCCTGCTGGCTTTAGGCGATGGTGTTTGGCCGGTTACAGCAAGTCTGTGTGGACCAGCAGAGGTTCAAATGGTCCGACTGAAGCAAACCCCAGAAATCCTTCCCGTCCAAATAGCTTGGAGATGAGTCAATTGGACTCCCAGGTGTTCTGTAGCAGCTACTTCCTTCTCAGTTCCAGAAGACTGGCTGTTGTGTTGTTATTTCCAGCATGATCTACGGTGTTTCTGGTGGTGTCCGCTACATAAGTGTCTGTGTGCTCACGCCTCTACATGGCGAGTAGGATAAATTGAGCATTCATCAATAGCACAGGAGCTGTAATTTGAGAGCTGAAAGGAGCTGGTGACGGAATAGTCAGCATTAATTGGTTTGGCCTCCTGACAGTGAGCACCAGCCTAAACACCGTGCCCTGCCCAATCAAACAGAGGTTAGCTCACCTATTTTGAACTGCCTTCGCTTTTAAGCTGAAATATCCTCTACAGGTGTCAGCCGTGGCTTAGTCAGTAACATTTCTCCCTCTGATTTCAGAAGATCGTGGGTTCAAGTCCCACTCCGGAACCTGAGCACATGGTCAGAGCTGACAGTCCCGGCCCAATGCAGAGGAGTGCTACACTGTCGGAGGTGCTGTCTTTCGGATGCAACATGGTTGGCATGGTGGACGGATTTGTGGGAGGCCGGAGGGGGTGGCCATCTTGGATGAGCCCAGTTTAGAGAGGGGGAAGGGCAGCTGGGTAGAGTCCGAGTTGGGTAATGCTGGCGGATTTTGGGATAGCGAGGAGGCAGAAACCTCGAGTAAGATTTGTGGCATGGAATGTCCGTGGGTTGAAGGGGCCAGTCAAACAGTCCCGGGTGTTTAAGGACGGATGATTTTCCCGCAAGAAATGCAATTGCGGCTGAAGGACCAGATGTGGCTGAGGAAGGGGTGGGTGGGGCAAACGTTCCACTTGGGGTTTGACTCGAAGCCGGGGCGAGGCGATCTTCTTCAGCAGCAAGAAAACGGTGTTTGTGTCGAGGGAGGTGTGGGACCCAGGAGGTAGTTTGTGATAGTTAGTGGAGTGTTAACGGGAGTGTTGATGAATGTGCAAGTGCCCAACTGGGACGATGTTGAGTTTGTGAAGAAGCTGTTAGGAGCTATTCCAGACCTGGACTCTCACCAATTGATTATGGGCGGGGTTTTATTTGTGCAATGGAGGCTAGGATAGCAATATCTAGTTCCAAGTGAAGGGGAGGTTCGGGAATGGCGAGGGAATTATTGGAGTTCATGGATCAGATGGGGATGGTAGACCTGTGGAGATTTAGGCACGCAGGGGAGAGAGAGTACTCCTTCTCGCAATGTTCATCCGCCTTATTGACTTTTCTGTGATGGGCAAGGTGGTGTTATTGGGGGTTGTGGAGAGGGAGAACGCGAGGATCATGATCTCGGATGACGCTTCGCTTCTCTTGAATGTTATGTTTAGGTCGGATGTTAGGCTTAGGTCGTGGCGGGTGCAGAGATCAAGGTGAAGGTTGGATTCGGCACTGTTGCTGAACAAGGAGTTCTGTGTTAAGGTGGCAGCGTCGATCAAGAATTATGTGGAGAGCTCAACGGCCATATTTCGGGAGGCTCTGAGTGGTATGGGGGAAATCATGTTGTTTAAGGCCCACAGAGATAGGACTGAGAAGGAGGAGAGGCAACGGTTGCTGGATAAGATAGTAGAGGTGGATAGGAGATATTGTGGGGCCCCCACTAGAGAGTTACTGGTGGAAAGAATGAAACTACAGGGCAGTTTGATCAGTTGACAATAAGGAAGGTGGTGGGGAGCTTTGACAGGGTGCAATATGAAAATGGGGAGAAGGCGAGTCATCTGCTTGCCCATCAGTTGCGGAGACAGGCAGCATTAAGGGAAATTGTGCAGGTCAGGGCAGCAGGGGTGGCGGCGGTGGTGCTGTCAGATCCGGAGAGAATTAATGAGGTGTTTGAGACCTACTATCGAGCGCTGTATCGGCCGAGTCCAGAGATGAGGAGACAGGTATGGATCAGTTCCTGAATGGGTTGGAATTCCCGGAGTTGGAGATGGGGAAGCAGCAGGCGTTGGAGGAGCCACTGGGGTTTCAGGAGGAAATGGAGATGCAGTTGGGAAAGGCGTCAGGTACAGACAGCTTCCCGGAAGTTATGAGGAGACAGGTATGGATCAGTTCCTGAATGGGTTGGAATTCCCGGAGTTGGAGATGGGGAAGCAGCAGGCGTTGGAGGAGCCACTGGGGTTTCAGGAGGAAATGGAGATGCAGTTGGGAAAGGCGCCAGGTACAGACAGCTTCCCGGAAGTTAAGAAATAATTTGCGGCAGGTTTACAAACCATTTGTGGCAAAGTTGGCTCTCTGTCTGCAAGGATGAGCCTTATGCAGTTTAAGGTGGTGCATTGGATTCATCAGAATATGGTCCGGATGAGTGGGTTCTTACCGGGAGGGGGAAGAGGCGGGGGCCAGCAAACCATGCTCACATGTTTTGGGAGTGTGCAAAATTGGACAGCTTCTGGGAGGCGGTGTTTGAGAGTTTGTTGGGGATTGTGGGGTACAAGATGACACCGGACCCTATATTGGTGATTTTTGGGGTGCTGGGGATGCACGAGAGAAAGGGACCGATATCATGGCCTTCGCCTCTCTGGTTGTCCGGTGCTGGATTCTGTTAAATTGGCAGTCGCTGTGTGGTCAGGGAACTTAATTGAGACTCTCGGTTGGAGAAGATAAAGTTTGTCCTTAGGCGGTCGGTGAGGGGCTCTTCGTACGGTGGAGATTGCTTCTGTCCATGTTTGAGAATTTGTTCATCATGGGGGGGTTCAGGGTGTTGGGGATTAAAAAAGGGGAAATGAACAAACTATGTTTTATGTTTTGTTGGTGCTACGTGGAAATTTGTTCGAGTGGGTTTTCGATAAAATACATATAAAAAAATATACTTAAATTAAGGTGTCCAATGGCTAAAGGCAAGGGGCTGGATTCTCCGCCGGCGGGATGCTCCATTTTGCCGGCAGCCCGAGAGTTTCCCGATGGCGTGGGGCTGCCCCGCAATGGGAAATTCCATTGACTAGCTGCCGTAACGGAACATTCCGCCGGCAGGGTACAGCAGAAATGTGGTGCGGAGGGGCGGAAAATCCAGCCCAACATCTTTGCATTGAAGCCTGAGTGTTTGGAGTGAAATTGGGTCCCTAGCGTAATTTGTATTATTTAAAGGGAGTAACTAACAAGCTTAATGTGAATGGAAGTCATTGCAGTGGAGTTCGCCTCATGATATGCTCCTCCTATGCTATGTGGGAAGTCATGGATACTTCAAGTGTCCTTGGCAACCACGTGTGCAGGAAATATGTCCAACTGTAGCTACTGGCTAACCGCATTTTGGAGCTGGAAAGGTGGGTGAACTCACTGGGGACCATTCGCAATGCTGAGCAATCCGTGGACAGCATATTCTGTGAGGTGTTTACACCGTAGGTAAAGGTTGTTCAGGAGAGGAATGTAGTGCAGGAGACCATTGTGACAATCCCCCTCTCTAACAGATATACCTTTTGAGACACTTTTGGGAGGGTGGGGGGGGGGGGGGGGGGGGGGGGGGGACTTCTCAGGGGATTGCAGTGGAGCCAAGTCCATGACATCATGAGTGGCCCTGCTGCAAGAGAGGGGAGGAAGACGACTGGCAGGGCTATAACGATAGGGGAACAGACAGCTGCTTCTGTGACTGCAAAAGAGACTCCAGGAGGGCATGTTGTCTTCTTGGTGCCAGGGTCAAGGATGTCTCGGAACAGTTGGAGGGCATTCTGAAGGGGGAGGGTGAACAGCCAGTAGTTGTAGTACACATCAGTGCCAACAACATAGATTTTAAAAAAGGGATGAGTTGCTACAAGTAGCATATAGGGAGTTTTGACATTAAAAAGTAGGACCTCAAAAGATAGTTCTCTCATGATTACTAATAGCGGCATGTGCTAGTGAGAGTGAAAATAACAGGATATACCAGATAAATACGTGATAGGGAAATGGTGAGGAGGGATTCAGATTCCTAGGAGATTGGGATCAATTCTGTGGGGCAGGGCATGGGGTTGGGGGGGGGGGGGGGGGGGGGGAAAGAGAAGAGGTGCGTAGAGAGAGACATGGCTGCAGGGTTACCGAGGATGGGAGCTGAACATCCAGAGGTATTAGGAAGGACAGACAAAAAGGGAAAGGAGGAAATCAAAGCAAATACTGAGGAATTATATTAGCTCAGAAACTCGTGATGTAGAATCTGTTTGGGTGGAGATAAGAAACAGAAAGGGGCAGAAAGCGTTGTTGAAGGTTGTCTACAGGCCCTTAAATAGTAATGGAGATAGAAGGGAAGGTGTAAACAAGAAATCAGAGCTGCATGCAATAAGGATGCAATTGTAACCATGGGTGTCTTTAATTTACATGGATTGGACAATCCAAACTCACAATGGTATAGTGGAGGAGGAGTTCCAGGAGGTGTGTACGTTATTTTTTTTTAGACCAATATGTTGAGAAACCAACCAGAGAACAGGCTATTCTAGACTGGGTACTGTGCAATGAGAAAGAGTTAATTAACAATCTTGTTGTGTTGGGTTCCTTGGGGAAGAGCGACCATAATATGATTGCATTCTTCATTAAGATTTCATTAAGATGAAGAGTGAATCCGAAACTAGGGTCCTGAAACTCAATAAAGGGAACAGAGGGTATGAGGCGTGAATTGGCAAGAATATATCGGGAAATCTTACTAAAGGGGTTGCTGGTGGCTAGGCAATGGCTCATATTTAAAGAATGTTTGCGTGAATTACAACAATTATTCATTCCTGTGTGGTGCAAAAATAAAAGAGGAAAGGTGGCTCAACCATGGCTCACAAAAAAAAATTAAGGATAATATTACATTCAAAAAAGAGACATAAAATTGCCAGAAAAAGCAGCAAGTTGGAGGACTTTCGAATTCAGCACAAGAGGACAAAACGTTTCAAGAGGGGGAAAATAGAGTACGAGAGTAAAATTGCAGCAAACATGGAAACTGATCATAAAAGCTTCTGTGAATACGTGAAGAGAAAAAGATTAGTAAACACAAATGTAGGTCCCTTACAGTCAGAAGTCAGGAAATGATCATGGGGAGAAAGAAATAGCAGAAGAATTGAACACATACTCTTCACAGAAGAGGGCACAAATAACTTCCCAGACATGTTAAGGAACCAAGGGGCTCGTGAGAGAAGGTAGAATTGAAGGAAATCGAGACGAGTAAGAAAATGGTGCTGGGGTTAAAGACTGACAAATCACCAGGGCCTGATAATCTACATCCCAGAGTATTAAAGGAAGTGATCCTGGAACTATTGGATGCATTGGTGGTCATCTTCCAAAATTCCATAGACTCTGGAGCAGTTCCTACAGATTGGAGTGTGGCAATGCTAAGCCCACCATTTAAAAAAAAAAAGAGGGAGTAAGAAGGGAGAATTACAGACCAGTCAGCCCTACATCAGTAGTTGGGAAGATGCAAGAATATTATAAACAACGCGATAACAGAACATTTGGAAAGCATTAACAGGATTGGGCAAAGCCAGCACAGGTTTATGAAAGGCAAATCAAGCTTAACAAATCTACTTGAGCTTTTTGAGGATGTAACTAGTGGAATAGATAAGGGGGAATCAGTGGAGGTGGTGTATTTGGACTTTCAGAAGACTTTTGATAAGGTCCCTTGTAAGAGGTTAGTGTGTAAAATAAAAGCACATGGGATAGGGATAATGTACTGGCATGGATCAAGACTTGGTTGACAGATGGGAAACAGTGGAAATAAATGGGTCTTTTTCCGAGCCACAGCTGTGAATAGTGGAGTATAACAGGGATCAGTGCTTGGGCCCCAGCTGTTCATGATATATATATATATATATAAATGACCTGGATGAGAGAACCGAATGTAACATTTCCAAGTTTGCTGACGACACAGAACTGGCCGGAATTGTGAGATGTGAGGAGCTTCAAGGTGATTTAGACAAGTTGAGTGAGTGGGTCAATACATGGCAGATGCGATACAAAGCGGCTAAATGTGAAGTTAGACACTTTGGTGTGAAAAACAGAGAGGAAGAGTATTATTTAAATGGTGATATATTGGGAAGTGTGGATATGCAAAGGGATCTGGGTGTCCTCGTACACCAGTCAGTGAAAGTGGAGAGGCCGGTACTGCGAGCAATTAGGAGGGCAAATGGTGTGTTGGCCTTCATTGCAAGAGGATTTGAGTTCAAAAGTTAGGGCATCTGACTGCAGTTATACAGGGCCTTGATGAGACCACACCTGGAGTAGTGTGTGCAGTTTTGGCCTCTGTACCTAAGAAAGGTGATATTTGCCAAAGAGGGAATGAAGCAGAGGTTCACTAGGCTGGTACAGGGGTTGGCTGGACAGTCGTAGGAGGAGAGATTAGATCAACTGCGCCCGCATTCACTGGAATGTAGAAGGTTGAGAGGAGATCTGATTGAAACGTAAAAATTCTAACAGGGTTGGACAGACTAGATGCAGGGAGGATGTTTTCCCTAGTTGGAGAATCTAGAGCTGGGGACACAGTCTCAGGGTATAGGGTAGACCATTTGGGACTGAGATGAGGAAACATTTCTTCATTCGAAGGGTAGTGGAACCTGTGGAATTTTCCACCACAGAAGTCTGTGGAGGCCAAGTATTCAAGAAAGAGACAGATAAACACTTAGATTTTAATGGCATCAAGTTTGTGTTGGGAGAAAGCGGGATGATAATGGATCATGATGATCATATTAAATGCTGGGGCAGGCGCAAAGGGCTGATTGGCTGCCTCCTGTTCCTAGTTTCTATGAATTTCTTCTTTGAGGGTAGTGAATCCATGAGATCCACTCCCTGCTCTCTTTGACCCCATTGCCACAACCGCTGACCAGCCAACGTCCCTCGCTGGTCCCCATGCTAGCTGACATTGGTCAACAGCTTGCACCACCTCTTTTTGAACACCATCATTATTCTTCCCACACAGAACCCACGGACTGTTCAAACCCGTGTCACAAATGTCATGTTCCATGATTGGGACCATGGTGTGTTCTCCCTCACCTCCTTCACCACTCTTTTATATTGGTCATCCTCCTCCAATGCCTCAGCTCTAATAACTTGCTGAGACTGTCCTCCGTTGTTTCTACACTTACCTCCACAATTGTAGCTGTGCTTCTCTTCCCACCCCTACACTACTCGTTCTGAAATCCCCAAAAGCTGTCCCCTCACCCCTCAACATCCACAAGCTGGTTCATAGAATTTACAGTGCAGAAGGAGGCCATTCGGTCCATTGAGTCTGCACCAGCCCTTGGAAAGAGCACCCTACTTAAGCCTATCCTCCATCCACCCTCCATCCTATCCCCGTAACCCCACCTAACCTTTTTGGACACGAAGGGCAATTAATCCACCTAACCTGCACATCTTTGGACTGTGGTAGGAAACCGGAGTGCCCGGAGGAAACCCACGCAGACACGGGGAGAAGGTGCAGACTCCACTCAGACAGTGACCCAAGCCAGGAATCAAACCTGGGACCCTGGAGCTGTGAAGCAACAGTGCCACCACTGTGCTACCGTGCTGCCCTTACCGTGCTGTTATTTGATGAAATCTTATACAGATGTGTGATCAGTCTCCACCTGTACACCATAATAGCCCCCAGCCTTAGTCACCATCAACCCTCAAACTCTACTCCTATACACTATCTCTAATACCCAGCCATGGTTAAACATTGGTATGTGGCTCCTACTACAAACTCTATCGTCAGGCTGATTGAAGATGCTTTCTGTACAAATACCCCCACTTTCCACCACCCAATCGCCCAGCTCTGCCTCGTCACAGCTCATCTGCTGCTGAAACCCTCATCCAAGTTTTTTGTCGCCTCCAGACTGACCTATTCCAGCATTCTCTTGACCAACCTCTGACCCATCAGCCCATCCAAAATAACGTTTTGTGTCTTACTCTTTGGGACATCATACTCCCCTATTATCCTTGTCCTTACTGATCTACATTGTATCCTGGTTCTCCAACGCCTCCACGCCTTAAATCCTCTTAGATTCATCCATGACCTCACTGCTCTCAAATCTCTGTAACACTCTACAACCCATAGCTGTAGTTTCCCTGCCTTCTTGTTACTCAGGCTCTGGCCATTTGTGCGCTTTGCTCCATTTATCAACCACTCCCGTCCTGCGAACTCCTTCACCCACATACGCACGTGTCCATCATTGGTAGCTGTCCTTTTGTTGACAAGTCCCCACACGCTGAAATTCCCTCTGCCAAGTCTCTCCACTTGTCTCTTGCTTCCTTGCCTCCTTTAAGATCTACCTTAAAATCTACCACTTTGAAGAAGTTTCCAGTCACCCCTCCCCATAGCTCGCTCTTAGTTCAAAGTCCATTCAGGTTCAAGGAAAGCACCGATAGTTGGAGAGTGTGTTTTCAAAACAAAATGGTTAACCAAGCATAAGGTTTACATAGCGAATGCACCTATGAATTTTCACTTGGATCTCGAGATGAAAGTTGAGGAATATGGGGCAAGTTTCTCCATTCCCGCAGCTGGCCAATGGGGTTTTCCATTGTGGCCATCCCCACGCCATCAGGAAATCCGGGGGCGTGGGTGCGCTGCCGAAGAAGCGGAGGATCCCGCAGATGATCTTTTGTAAACCCGAGGGTTTGTGAACAGTAACTTTTGGGAGGATGTGCGGGTCCTTCGGGCGGTGAGAGGTGATTTAACAAAATGGTTCCAGAGGTGAGGGAATTTAGCTACAAGGTTAGGTTGGAAAAGTTGGGATTCCTCTCCTTGGAGCAAAGGGAGATTGAGGGTAGAATTGACAGAGATAGGGCAGCATGATGGGGCATTCATGGAAGCAGTAATGATTAATGATTTCAGAATGAAATTGGATAGACGTTCCAGGGCTACATGGATACAGAGGGCTAGCATTGACTCAATGGCCTCCTTCTGCGCTGTAAACGACTCTCTAACTTAATTGACTGATCTAGCCCTCTAATCAGAGCTTTTAAATGCAGAATTTACTGCTTCACGGTCGTGATTTGGATTGGTGATTTTTCACAGCAGCCACTTCAGAGTACTGTCCGCACAGGAACAGAACAGAAGAGATCTTCATGCAGTCACAGCCAATAAAACAACTGCCGCGTGGTCTTTAAAAACCCAATGCATCAAATGTGAATGGTGCCAGGGAGGCCCGGCCAGGCCAACCACGCCCACATGTTCTGGGCATTCCCCAGACTTATCGAGATCTGGACAGCCTTCCTCGAGGCAATGTCCAAGGTTGCGGCGGTGAGGATGGAGCTGTGCCCAAAGGTGGCAATCTTCGGGGTATCGAAGCAGCCAGAACTACTCATGGGGAAGAGGGCCGATGCCGTTGCCTGTGTGTTTCTCTAATCGCCCGCCGGAGAATCCAGCTCGATGGCGATTAGCAGCACCACCCACAGCTGCAGACTGGCTGGCAGATCTATTGGAATTTCTCCATCGGAGAAGATCAAGTTCACCATCCAAGGGTCAGAGGATGAATTCCACAAAGCGTGGAGGCTGTTCACCAACTTGTTCCAGGACCTGCTTGAAGCCAACAGCCAATAGAGCGGGGGGCGGGGGGGGGGGGGGGCACACAGGAGCCAACGGGACCATATGGAGCAGACAGGAAAGGGATTGGGGAGGAAGGGGGAGCAGAGACGGATAGGGAATAAGGAGAGGGAGGCTGGAAAACAGTCGATTTAGAGACCAGGGGCCTAGAACAAAGCCTCAAGAAAAGGAACCCCCGTGTTTGCGTGGGTTTCGCCCCCACAATCCAAAGATGTGCAGGGTAGGTGGATTGAACACGCTAAATTGCCCCTTACTTGGAAAAAATTGATTGGGTACTCTAAATTTAAAAAAAAAGAAAAGAAAAGAAAAGGAACCCCAAGGGATGCAAAATCAAGATAGGGAGAGAGAGGAGAGAGGAAAAGGGGAGACGCCAAACAACAAAAAGGTGGGGGGGCGGGGGAGAAGGGGAGGGCACCGCCCACATTTAAATAGCAGATAATTGCCAATTGTACAGTGAAGGGCCGAAGAAAAGACCCTGAAACAAATTAAGAGGGTGGGGGTCAAAGTGGGGGGGGGGGGGGGGGGGGGGGGGGGTCGGCACTGAGGTAACTGAGATACATTGTACCCAGCGTATTTATCCTTACTGAATGTATAGTGTATAAAATGTAAAAACTTCAATAAAAACATTTTTTTTTAAACCCCAACGGATGGCGAGTTTGGAGGGGAAGACCAGCAAATTTCAGGGGCATTCCGATCATTGATCTTATTTGTTATTTGTGGGAGATTGCTGTATTTATTTTTATAAACCGTACTTGGGGAATTTTTTAAAAACACTTCAAAGTGTTGTCACTTTTGGAGTGGCGTTTGAATTCTCAGGTCTCGTCACGGAGACGGTAGAATGTGCCTGATGAGCAGACTTAATCCATCGACCTGTATCCAACATCCACACCCAGCGACAGGAAAAGGTCAATATGGAGCAGTGCCACATATCTGCAGGTCCTGCCTGCCAGGGCCACTCACACAGATGCCATGTCTACACTTAAACAGTTGGCAATTCAGCTTGTGCAATTAAAAGGCCTGTTTATTATTATTTTTAAATCTCATCCTTATTTACCTTTAGGGAGGGTAGGCAACAAAGTGGGTGTAACGTGAACCGCACGCCGCTGTCACATCGGAGCCTGTGGTCCCACCACACAAGCATGATGGACTGACCACTGCAGAAACGTAACAGGCACAAGAAATATTACATTCCTGAACGTCGCCGGCTTGATGGACACTGGAGCCAATCCCAGCTTTTAACCTTTTGTTGAGTGGAGCCAAAGAGCTTGAATAATAACAGCAGTGCAGAAAGGGCTGGCTCAATTGGTCAAGTGGTTTGTTATTAGCCAGCAAATAGCATTAAGGTAAATGAACCACGCTATCTCTCAGAAAAGTCGAAAAACACTCACCGTACAACAATTGACTTCAAAGCAAAGCGATTGCTATTATGGAGGCTAATATGGCAGCCATTTTACACAAAGCTGGGGGGGGGGGGGGGGGGGGGGGGGGGAGCGTGTGTTTCTGGTTGAGGGAAAACATTACCACCACAGGATTTTATCAGTGCATAAGTGGAAGAGTGAATATGTGTTTATGTAACACCTTTTACAACATCGGGGCATCCCAAAGCCGGTTGCAGCCAATGAAGTACTTCTTTGTAACGTATGGCAGTGCCGCAGCCAATTTCAGCACAGCAAGCCCCCAAAGCAAAAGTGAGACAAATGACCAGATCATGTGATTTAATTACGTTGGTTGACAGATGGATATGGGCAAGATACCGGGGAGAACTCACCTACTCTTTTTCAAAATTGCGCCACCTAACTGAGCAGACAGCTAGCTCAGTTTTACATCACATCCAAAAGACATTGGACCCGATTCTCCAGTCCACCAGCAGCGTGTTCCTCGATCACATGCCCTCACCGGCAGCAGGATTCTGCGTTCCCGCCACTTGCCAATGGGATTTTGCATCGTGGCCACCCCACGCCGCCAGGAAACCTGGGGGCAGGGGTGCGCTGCCGGCGGAATGGAGATTCCTGCCTATTATTCAATAGTACTGCGATGTAATGTCAGCCGGAAGGCCCTGAAGTGGGATTTGATCTACGAACATCTGACTCCGGGATGACAGCGCTGTCCACTGAGTCACATCTGACACCTAATGCAATGACATCATCAATATCAGAAAACGTGAACTCCGCTGTTTATTTAGTGTACGCTAATCTGTAAATGTGCCGACTGTCAAGGAACTGTAGCACAGCAGCCCAGAAAAATTTGATTTTAAACTCTAGAGATGCCACCCATGGTGAGCCGTAGACATACTGGAAATGGCCTCTGTCCTGGTGGCTAACTTTTCTCATCAACGTGGCTATGATTCCCCATTAAGGGGTCTGAATTACTGATGTCTTGCGTCTGATGATTGGAACGATGACTAAACTTTGTACTTACAGAGCATGCTAATCTGGCAGTGTCATCCATCAGAGCATCATAGAATTTACAGTGCAGGGGCAGCACGATGGCGCAGTGGTTAGCATTGCTGCCTCACGGCATCAAAGTCCCAGGTTCAATCCCGGGCTCTGGGTCACTGTCCGTGTGGAGTTTGCACATTCTCCCCATTTTGCGTGGGTTTCGCCCCCCACAACCCAAAAGATGTGCAGGTTACGTGGATTGACCCACTAAATTGCCCCTTAATTGGAAAAGATTAATTGGGTACACTAAAATTTTTTTTTAAAGAATTTACAGTGCAGGAGGTGGCTATTTGGCCCATCGCGTCTGCACCAGCCCTTGAAAAGGGCACCATACTTAAGACCATCTCCACACTTTCCCCATAGCCCAGTAACCCCACCTAACCTTTTGGGCACTAAGGGGCAACTTAGCATGGCCAATACACCAAATGTGTCCATTAAATATCCATTGATCAAAAACGATAGCCACAAAGTGAAAGAAGTGGGAAATAAGGGAATCAACATGGGGAGTATTCAGGTAGGGGACATGTGCATGCGGAGGAAAGCTGCAAACAGAGCCTTGTAGAGCACGGTTACAATTTATGGAGTGTGTACAGTTGTGATTGCTCATCAAATTCCACATTCACACACAAACATTTTCAAATTCCTCTAGCACTGAAAAATAAACCACAATTAACCTCAACCTGACACTCTGTGTCAGGAGGCACATTCTTGCGATCTCTCATACATGGCTGCTAATTGAAAACAGGCTCCGAAGGTCCTACACTGACACTCTCCAATCTTA
Source organism: Scyliorhinus canicula (assembly GCF_902713615.1). NCBI lineage: Eukaryota > Metazoa > Chordata > Chondrichthyes > Carcharhiniformes > Scyliorhinidae > Scyliorhinus > Scyliorhinus canicula. Next base: position 90,126,388 of record NC_052160.1, on the reverse strand, counting down.
ACATCAAACTCTCTGTCCTTGCAAATAAATAAATCTCTCTTCCAGGTTGTAAAAAAGAAACCACAGTTGGCTGGAGCCAGGCTATCCTCTCTCTAGTCGCATCTACAATTGTAAGGGTCACTCGCTTCCCCGCACTCTGTCTTTAAACTTAGACTCATTGCGCCAAGTCCTACTCAAACCGATTCTTCCCCTCAATCTCAAGACCACTTCTGTCTGACGAACTGAGAAACTGTTGGATGGAAAATAAACCAAGGCCCAAGTAGAGGTTGGTGGAAATTCTCAGCAATTCTGGCAGTAAGTGTAGAAAACGGAGTTAACAATTTGAGTTTGTTTGGCTTCTCATCAGAACTGAGGGGGAAAATGTGTTAGATACGACACTCTAGTTCTGAGAGATCAGAACAATGGTGTAGCAACCTTAAAAACAAAAGATAGATGGCCAGGTCTGCTGGGGGAGGAGTGATTTTACATTGAGACAAGAATGTAGGAGATAGATTTTTTAAGAGGTTAAGATGGAGGAGAAATATCACAGTATTTTAAATTTCCATACATTCTTGTCTCGATGCAAAAACACTCCTTCCCCTCCCCCACATCTGCTCATCTATCTTTTGTTCTCCAGTTTACTTCACTTTTGTTCCAATCTCTCCCGGCTACAGTTTAGTATCGAGCACCTTTCTCCAGTTCTGATGAAGACCCAAACGGACCCGGAACCGTCAACTGTTTTCTCTCCTTACAGATGCCGCCAGGCTGGTTGAGTTATTCAGCATCCTCTGTTGTTTCAGATTCCAGCATCCACAGTAATTTGCTCACTAAAGTACAAATGAATTTACGACAGGCCCAAATATGACACGAGGAAAACCCTAGGTGTGGCGACTACGAGAACCGTAGGCCCAGATTCAGTTATTCAATCAAAACATTTAATGATATGTGAAGTTGGGCATGCACCTCAAACTATTACATTTGAATGGAAATCCAATTTGCATTGGAATTAATCAATACTATTTGCTCTGACCATCCCCTCCAGCAAGTTTGTTTCATAGATTAACAACTTATTGAAATAAGGTTTCTGTACTGGATAAGGTGAAATAGCTGGTTACGGTTGACAGTTTAAAAGCCCCTACAGAACCCTAAATACAGCAATCATATCAATATCACTTCTCAACCTTATCCTTTCTGATAAGAACACACCCAATTGCTCCTTATAATTAAAAAAATCTTTCATGGGATGCGGGCATCATAGGCAAGGCCAGCATTTGTTGCCCATCCTTAATTGCCCTCGAACTGAGTGGCATTTTTAAAAAGAGTCAACCACATTGCTGTGGATCTGGAGTCACATGTAGGCCAGACCGAGTACAGATGGCAGATTTCCTTCCCTTAAGGACATTCGTGAACCTGATAGGTTTTTACGACAATTGACAGTGGGTTCTGTGGTCAGCACTAGATTTTTAATTCCAGATATTCATTGAATTCAAATTTCGTCATCTGCTGCGGTGGGATTTGAACCCAGGTTTCCAGATCATTATCCTGGGTGTCTGGATTACTGGTCCAGTGCCAACACCACTACCCCCGCCTCCCATGTTACGCCATCAATTATTCATCATCTTCTTTTCTGTGTCCTTTCAATAACTGCAATATCTTTCTATGGACAGTGGCGACTTGAACTGTATTCTAAATACAACTGAAGCAATGCTTTATAAAATGGTACAATTGCCTCATCATTTCCCTTCAATACTGGCATCCCAACATCTAACTATCATTGCAATAGCTTCACTTTCTTCACAATCAGGTTCTCCAGAGTTTCCATTCTTCCCTCCTGTGCACCTCTTTTGCATTTTGTCACATTGAATGTTTATCTGCCCAGTTCCCCAGAACATTCAACGCCTCCTGTTATTTATCCTGAAGAGACTACCACATTCCTTAGCTTTGCATCACCTCCAGGTTTAGCCACTTGTGTTTACGCACTCCTAGCTTTATATAATTTATGGGTACCAAATGGCTCAGCTGGTTTAACACATCGACCTGTTCTCTCTCAGCTGTTGAATCCAATTCTTATTACTCTATTGGCTGCAAGGGTGCCTGTGTAAGCTGAGACGCGGCCAATGACTGCCATTATTGAAGTGATTGGTAATCTCCGAGGCTAGTGTGGAGAATAACCCAACACAATGCAGTAAGGGCCATCTCCTGAGCGTGGTTTAGAAAGTTTTACTTGACCCTTCCCCAGCCAGAATGGCTTTTTCAGGAGGAGGGGAAGAAAATTCCAGATTTTCAATCCCCCAGTGCCTCCTGCCATCGCCCGAGAAGCCTAGCTCGCATTTTAAGGTTGTGGCCCAGTGTTCTACACATGTCCACGAGTGCAAAAGCTTCTGCACTCTCTATTCTATCAACCCGTCTTGATTATCCACCTAAGAAACTCTGCATTATTGGCCGTGGGTTCTTGTGTGGCTGATGAGCCTGATCTTAGAGTCGGATCTTCGACCGTAGATGGCGTTTCCGGGAGCTGGGATCGGTCCTTGGTATTCCTTTCTCAGTCTCCTTTTCCGGGCTTCCTCCGCCATTTGGTGTCCTAGAAGAATTGTGTCCCTCCAATCAGGAGGCTGCTCCAAGTAGATCTCTTCTGAGCAAGGATCTCCCAGGCCTTAGTGTCTTTGAAGCCCTTCCCTTGTCCTCCCCTTGTTTGGGAGCCTGCCTATCCCATAGTTGGTGCCAGGCAGTGCCAGCAATTGCCTCCACAGGAGGTGAAACTCACTCCAGCTTCCCTGCTCCAGATCATTATTCTGAGAACTCTGCTGGGACATATTAGACACACATAGACATCTGGACAGACATCTTCTAAGGGCAGGATTGGGCTCTGCCGCAACATGCCATGTAATTGAATAGCCTACAGCAGGGGTGGGCAAACTTTTCCGTGCAAGGGCCACATTCAGAAATTCACAATTCACAAAGGGCCGCATAGTATATTAAGTAAAATAATTACTTCACCCGGTTATGATTCTGGGCGCCTCATATAGAACATAGAACAGTACAGCACAGAACAGGCCCTTCGGCCCTCGACTTTGTGCCGAGCAATGATCACCCTACTCAAGTCAACGTATCCACCCTATACAAGTAAGTAACCCAACAGCCCCCCCCCCCCATTAACCTTTAAAAAAAAATTTTTTTTAAAAAATTTAAAAAAAAAAAAAAAATTTTTTTTTTTTTAATGACTTGGTGGGCCGCAGAAATACCTTTGGCGGGCCGCATGCGGCCCGCGGGCCGTAGTTTGCCCATCCCTGGCCTATAGACATTTCTGAACAAAACCTTTATGTGAAGACTAGTGAGTTATGAAAGATGCCATTTTGGCTTTCTCATCTCGGAATCAAAGCATCTACACCATACTCCAGAGGCTTGAGCATGCACCACCCCAGATGACATCCCTACATAGCCCCGAGGGACAATGTTTGACCTATGACCCCTTTGTCAGCTAACCCAACAGTGCAAGTATTGCTAGAAGATACAAACAATAACTTGCATTAATACATCACCTCTATTGTTGCTTTACATTGCAGGAATGTTAACAAAACTCGATGGCAAGCTTTAGTCAAGGTGGTAAGATTTAAGGAATATTTTCTATTCATTTTCAAGACATTGGCATCACTGGCTGGGTCAGCATTTGTTGCCCATCCCCAACTGCTCTAGAGAACATAGTGGTGAGCTGCCTTCTTGAACTGCCACAACCTTTCTGGTGTAGGCATACCCACAGTGCTGTTAGGAAGGGAGTTCCAGGATTTTGAGCCAGCGACAGGAAAGGAACTGGTTCAAAATCCTGGACTGTATGAAATGCAGAGTGGATTAAAGTTGGGATTTCCGAGCTTAGATCCTGGCAGTTGAACCGAAGGCCATCAACATGCGGATGATTTGTTCGGTTTGTTCCCGCCATTATTTAAATCTGCCAAATGGAAGGGTAACTAAGAGGGAGGGAAGGCCCACAAACTGCAAAATCTTTCAGTCAAGCACACAGCCTTCAGCTATCTGATTCTCTCCAGAGTCACATGCAACCTCATGGCAATTCTTTTCGACTCAAAAGACACTTTTACAACTTCCTATACAGTGGGATGTTGAGTTGCCATCTCTTACCACAAAGAGCGGAGCATGGTTGGATTCAGACCAAACTCAAAATGTCTTGTATTTTAAATTTGAATCTCCCATACGCTCCATTGTACCCCAACCAAGGTGACATTGTTTTTAGAAAGGCATTTACAGAGCCAGCGGAATGTGCAAGGAAACCACCACTAGAGGCCAGTGATGGGTTCTACTGAGGCCTGCTCAAAACCTTGGACTGCTGGCAGTAGACTGATGAGATTTTTGAAGCTACTGGGTCGCCAACCCTCCAGTCTTTGAAGCTCAGCCCCTGGTATATGCAAAGCTAACAGACAATTCATCCGAACATTAAAAACAATTGGGGCTCTCTTTGGTCATTTTCTTTGAGCTTTCTCTCTTCACCAGATGTTATAAAAACATTGGCAGTAGTGGGGTGGCGAAAGGCAATTTGGCTGACAGCCAAGCATCATTTAATTGGGTGACGAATTTCTTTTGCTTTTCAATTGGTGTGGGAAGGCAGTGTGGCACAAGAATGGATGTGTCGGTTAACTAATGACTGGAGCTTGGGGAGGGGAGTCATGTGATGACACCTTCAGGATTACGCTTAATGACAGTTGGCAACCCTAATAAGCACTGGTGTATTGAACCTTGGGTATTGGGGAATCTGTTTTTAGGGTACAGGCAACACATTGATATTTTAAACCAGACTCGATCATTACTGGCATAAATCTGGCTTTGGAAAAGTGGTGGCAAAACAGTGAAAAGATGTAAAAACAAATGAAAATTTCAATAACTTCAGATCTGAGAGATGATTCAGTGAGTCCAACTAACAACCAACTCCCAACACTTCAAAATGAACGTCTGTCCTGGAGGCTGTGCTGCAAAGCCTTTTTCTCACTGAAGGGGTATCATTAGAATCAAAAGATTCATGCTGCTCCTCACCAGACATGGGCTGGAATATTTCTGAGGTACACGTAATCCCATTGTAACTATAGTCAGACTGGTTCAATCCCCAAAAATATGACAACACCCTGAAATAGGGCAACAATAACTTGTATTTATATAGCACCTCCAATGCAGCTTTATACTTCCCAGGCATGTAATCAGACAAAACGTGACACCACAGTTCGGTCAAAAAGCTAGGATTTAAGGAAATTTTCTTTCCAATCCAAAAATCAGCAATCGTGTGTGTGCGAACCAACAATAGTCACACTAACAACCAATTTAAGATAAGCAGACAAGCTTGTATCCTGGCTCGTATACACTTGCTGGAAGTGAAAAACACTCATACGCAAGGACCCATTCTCTGAAAACAAAAGGGATACATCTAAGCCTTGCGCCTTTTATTTCTAATTACCGGGATCTTGAGGAGCCAAAAACTCCTCATTGATTTCTCCATGGCAACACTTTGGTAAATCAGAGTCGACTTGCCAACTGATCAGCAGCTTTTTCGCTGTGGTGTAAATAGTGATCATTTCAAATTGGGTCTTCTTGCATTTGTCCTGATGTGTACATGACCAAATGCCCTGATGTGTACATGACCAAATGTCATCGACAACGCGTCTCTATTTTCAGCAAGATTCGATTTTTCTTTATTCATTCGGGGGATGAGGGCTTCACTGGCAAGGCCAGCATTTTTTGCCCATCCCTAATTGCCTTTGAGAAGGCGGTGGTGAGCCGCCTTCTTGAACCACTGTGTCCTATTGTGTGTAGGTACACCCACAGTGCTGTCGGGAATAGAGTTCCCTGATCTTGATCCAGTGAGTATATCAAAGGGGGAGGGAGAGTGGTGGAGAGATTTAGGGCGGGTATTTCAGAGCTTAGCAGCCAAATGCCAGTGTAGGACGAGTAAAATTGGGAAGGTGCAGGGGACCAGAAGTGGAGCAATGCAGGGATCTCCGAAGGTTGTAGAGCAGGAGAGTTTACAGAGATTGGGAGGGCATGTTAATAACAGAATTTGCAAATAAGGACGCAAATTTGAAAATGGAGATGTCGCTGGGTCAGGCGTTGTCATAGGTCAGCGAGTGCGTGGGGCTGATAGGTAAAGGTGCTTTGGTGATGTTAAGACACAGGCAACACAAGTTAGGATCACAATCATCCTAAGGTTCGCCACGTCTGGCAGTGCCCAAGTCCTGTCCAAGAAAGCCTGGGCAAAGCTCCTCAGTAAGAAAATCCATTTTGTGATGGCTTATGCCCCTGTCCTCCTATCCTCAGAAGATAATACTGATGAACTGGCACAATGCCTGTAGTGATCTCTATATGTGCATGTACACAAGGGGTTAATGTGTAATCAGTAGCACCACATGATCACTAGAGGGCCAGACCAACAGGGGTATAAAAGGCAACCACATTGGGGTCTCTGGCTCTCTCACGGGTAGCAGAGTAGTTCAGATGGTCAGTGGAGTTACGTATAGTTCCCGTAGTTAGATCTTGTTAACCTTATCACTAGTATCAAAGTTAAAGTAAAGAACTCATGCAATTATTGTTATAATTACTCAATAAACCTTTTGTTACTACTGGATGAGCTGGAGTCGTCTTCATCGAGATTCAGAAGACCTCACCATTAGCCAAGGATCGAGTAGCACATGTTACCTACCACACAGGTAACAAAACAATGCCAACTGATTTCTGATGTTTATCCAGCCCCGTGCCCCTTTCTCTCACCAATCAGCAACAGTTGTCTCCGAGAATTTCTCTTTCCAGTCAAGCCACAGAGGGGGGCTCACAAAAGATTCTTCTCACCAACATTATCAATTTACACCCTTTCTATCAGCAGACTTTGACTGAGTGCTATCTAAGACTGAACAGAAGGCAATCGGCACACTGCTGTCCATCAAAGTAGATGGACGTGGCCACCCAATGGAGAAAAAGCAAAGAACTCTGATTGTTGTCTCGCTGCTTCAGATCAGCAGGCAGAGAGAGAGAGAGAGTGAGACACACACACACACACACACACACACACACACACACACACACGGAGAGAAAAATAAACTCGGCACAGCTCCAAGCTTCCATTTTGCCACGGATACAAAACAATTTCAGTGCAGAAACGTAACAAAGGTTGGCTTTATTCAAACCACATCAGTTTGGAATCAAGTCGCACCTCGACCTCTGACCTGCCCCATCACCGATTGGTCACACTCTGAAACAAACCGCGCAGTTAAGTCTCCATCAGAAATGGAGGCCTGGTCTGCGATTCCCTGAGCTTCCCTCACAGGAACTGTATCGGGCTGGAGGGAGGGGGGGCTTTTATGAATTGATTCCCACCATCAAGATCCCTGCAGTTTTAAGAGTGTAATTCGTAAGGGTCTACTTCAAGAGGATGGGCAACAGTGTGCCTGTTGCAATCGGTTCAGGACTACGTTTTGTTATCTGAATAAACCCGACCACTGTGTTGGCCAGACAACTGTATCTCAAGGCGAATGGCAGCTGTTTTCGATCTGGCCGCACTGCAGCGAGAGAGAAAAAAAAAAAGATTGCAAACTGGAATCTCTTACGCAGCAGTTTTCACTCAACCAGAACATCACTTTTTTCTGTCAGAAAGGAAACTCATCAAATCAACTGAAGTAAAAAAGAAAATCATAGTTTACAACCAAGCATAGAAACCTTGCCTGTTCCATCATTTGTTTTTGGTTTATAGAAACATCACAACGCAAAAAATAAAAGGGGAGGGGCGGGGGAGAAATGAAAAGGTCATTGAAAAGAGATGCAGAGCATCAAGGAGGAAATGATTAGAAGCGAATTCCGAGAACCGGTTTGTGCACATTACAGTCAGACTCCACTGGCTGTGCAAATGTGACACAAGAGTTTTGGAATCTCGGGGAAGGTTTGGTCAGTCAGGTGGCACAGATTCAACACGGAGTCTCCGTATCAATCCAGGAATTAGAGTCCAAGCTGTTCGGGTACAAAGTCCTCACCCTTCCAGTCAAAGCCTTCCATGCACTGGACTTCATTACCCACACTTCTCCAGCTCTTTTAACTAACTCCCTGAAACCTGCTTCTTTGGCCGTTCGATCATCTGGCAAAATATCTCCTTTTTGACTTGGGTGTCAAAGTTTGTTTGAGAACTCTCCTGCGCAACACCTTGGGATGTTACACGATGTTGAAGGTGCTATACAAAGGCCCATTCTTCTTGTTTTGAAAGGGGAAATACCGTTTCACATACAGGATAGCAAAAATGCAGAACTCTCCCGCAAAAGGCGGCAGATGATTAAGAGGACAACTGTCTCCCCATGTCTGCATGGTTTCACCCCCACAACCCAAAGATGTGCTGGTTAGGTGGATTGGCCCCAATAAATTGCCCCTCAATTGGAAAATAAAATAATTGGCTACTCTAAATTATAAAAAAAAAGAGGACAACTGGATTTTTATTGGGATATAAAGCAAGCCATGGGGATTTGAGGTTCAGATCAGCCACGGTTTGACTGAATGGTGGATCAGACTTGAGGAGTTTAACAGCCCCCCATCTCCAGTTCCTATTGAATATGGCAGCTTGGCTGCTCCAATGACTAATAGGAGCCATTTCAGGGGAGAGGGTATTCAGATGAGGCAACGTCACGATTCCTGTCAAAGACACGAACTAGAGCTTTTGCAGCACATTTGATCTGCTAATCAGACAAATGTCTGTGTTTGTGTGCAGCTGTCCCCCCCACTCTCCTCCCGAGTCAGACGATTGTGGATTAGAATATCAGTGTGGAGACCTCAGCACACAAACCCAGCTGGTACTCCAATGCAGTACTGAGCGAGTTCTGCAATGTCAGAGGAGCCGTCTTTCCAATGAGGCGTGAGACTGAGGCACCACCTGCCCTCAGGTGGTTAGAACATAGAATTCGTACAGTGCAAAAGGAGGCCATTTGGCCAATCAAGTCTGCACTGACCCTCTGAAACAGCACCCTGCGCGGGTCCACTCTATCCCTGTAATCTTACCCAACGTGGGGGAGGAAACCAGGGCACCCAGAGGAAACCCACAGACACGGGGAGAATGTGCAAACTCCACAAAAACAAAGCGTAGAGACCGCGGGGCAATATTATGAAGAGGGGGAGGGTTCTTGCCAAGATTTATTCCCTACCCGTCATTGCTAAAGCAGATTGTGTGGTTGGCACCAAACTGCTGGCTGTGGGGCATTTGCTCTGCACAGGTTTGCCGCTATGTTTCCTACTTTACAACAGTGACTACACTTCATTTGTACTTTATTGACTTTGAAACACTTTGGAATGGCTTGAGGTTGTGAAAGGTGGCAGATAAATGCAAGGTTTTCCTTCTTTCGTGAAAGAAGCAGGCATTTTTTGTGAGGACTTGCACCAGCAAACGCCCAAGTTTCATTCCCTTGTGGGAGGTGTCCGCTCAACCGATGGTTAGCACAGTTGCTTCACAGCGCTAGGATCCCAGGTTCGATTCCCGCTGGGTCACTGTCTGTGCGGAGTCTGCACGTTCTCCCCATGCGTGCATGGGTTTCCTCCGGTGCTCCGGTTTCCTCCCACAGTCCAAAGATGTGCAGGTTGGGTGGATTGGCTGTGCTAAATTGCCCCTTAGTGTCAATAAAAGTTTAGGTGGGGTTACGGGGATATTGTGCAGGAGTAGGCTTGGGTGGGGTGCTCTTTCCAAGAGCCGGTGCAGACTCGACGGGGCGAATGGCCTCTTGTGTACTGTAAACTCTATGATTCTATAACCCTAACCCCATTTTGAATGACTCGGGTGGGGCTGGGGCAAAGTATGAGCCCTGTCAACAGAAGTTTAGTAAGTGTGGTTTTAGTGTTTCACAAACAGCAGACCCCGCCTCACTCACAAAGTCACAATGATACATTAGAAATACTGGGAGGGGGTTAGGTTTTGGGGACAATCTGGAGCCATGTGGAGTTATGGGTCAGAATGGAAAAAACATTGCCCACCCAACCCCAATGATCCTGCACAAAGCTGGGAGAGGATCAATCAGGTTCTCAATCCACAGCATCAGAGCACCACTGCCAGGTAGTGGGAGGGTGTAACTGTGTTTCAGATGGCATTGTGGCTGATGGGTCTTCCTCACTCTGGGAGGCTGCTTAGTAAGGTGTGCTCTCACAGTGGGAGGAGAGTTCCCGGAACTACCAACAATAGCTTGTTCCAAAGAAAAGAAAAAAAACCCTGTTCAAATGACACAATGTTGGCTATAGGCCTAAAGAAGGCCTGCATCAGATTTCCAAGAAGGTTCATTTCTGTTTAGATTGTGCAGTGGTCACTGGATTGATTTGCCAGAGGCCAAGGCTGTCCACCCGGAAATCTGGAAGAGTAATACACAGAACAAGAAGTTCAAATCCCACCATGAGCAGTTGGAAAATCTGAATTCATTTTTTAAAATATGAAAAAAAAAATGAAATGTCGTCATTAAAAGTGATCATGAAGCTTTAGAGTCAGAGATTTACAGCCCTAAAGAGGCCCTTCGGCCCATCATGCCTGTGCTGACCATCAAGCACCTATCTATTTTAATCCCATTTTCCAGCACTTGGACCGTAGCCTCGTGTGCTGCGGCGTTTCAAAGCTCCAGCTTCCCACCACCCTCAGGGTTAAAAATTAATTCCTCACATTCCCTGCCCCTGACTTTATATCCATGTCCCCCGATTATTGACCCCTCAACTCAAGGGAAACATTTCTTCCTATCCACCCTATGCCCCTCAATTTTGTACACCTCATTCAGGTCCCCCCTCAGCCTTCTTTAGTCTGAGGAGAACAGCCCCAAGGCTGTGTAGTCTCCCTTCATAGCTATAACGCTCCAGCACAAGCAACATCCTGGTGAATCGCCTCTGCACCCTTTCTATTACAATCACATCTCTCCTAAAGATGGTGTGCAATATTCTTTATGGAGGGAAATCTGCCGCCCTTGCCCGGCCTGGCCTCCATGTGACTCCAGTCCCACATCGATGTGACACTTAACAGCCCTCCGAGGCATCACAGCAAGCCATGCTGTTGGATCAAACCGCTGAACTACAGCGGTTCAGGAAGACAGGCAACCATCACCCTCTCTCTCTCTCTCTCTCTCTCTCTCTCGAGGCAAAAACAGAGGATCAGGTAATAAATGCCCAAACTTGCCAGTGATGCCCACATTCCAGGAAGGAAAAAATTGTTGAGATAGGGGCTGCCCACAACCCACCCCACCCCCAGCAACTAAAACAATGTGGGGGAGCAGTAAAGCATCCAGCTGGAACGGCAGTAACATTTTCATCTTGGCCAGCAGGTGGCAGTACCCCTCTTATGTAAAAGAAGTCAATTCAGTCTGTTTGTTAGAAATCTGAAGGTGATCAAAGATTCTTCCTTAAAAAGAAATTGGCAGTATTCTATTTTTAATCAATGAAGTATTACTTCAGATGTATTATTATCCATTCTCTCCAGATTGTAGGCAGTGGAGGAGGGTGGGGGGTGGGGTTGTGGAAAAAGCGAAACACAAGGGTTTTATTGTGAGGACTTCTTTATAAGGACATGGGCTCAGCTTCAAAGCTGATCTGCATCCTGGCACCATGCCACAGTGCAAACATTTAAAGTCTCTGACAATCCTTCTCATCCTCTCCACCCCCTCACCCCCAGACTAGCTCTATGGATTGGTGGGGAGCAGAACTGCAGCACTAGCCTGGTTAAACCTGATCGCCATGTTCAAGGCGACGTGGGAGGAGAAACTTGTCTGAATGGACTCTGGGTGAGGGGCTGGGGCAGTCTGTCTATTATCAGTCCTCTGATTGGCTGTTTACTTATGTTGGCACCACAAAAATGGCGCAATTTGACTCAAAACTGACAATTACTTTACACCATCTTTGTGCTTCTTTCCCGTGGGCACCTCACCCCAAACTGTCCATTCTTCCAAAGTGATCTCTGGGTAGGGAGCACCGGTAGGCTATTTGGCCACATGGGGGCATCACAGCAAGAATCCCAACGCCGTATAATGCTGGGTGCTACGGTGAACTGCCGCCCCCTTCACAATGCTTGGATGAGGCTCAGCCAGCTGAGCACATGCTGGAGGCAGAACCAGGCCAATTTCTGACCTCCACATCTTGCTTCTAACCCATTTGGTGCTTCCTGAATCACACAGGGAACTTAATAATATCTTCAAGTCATAGAGCTTTTAAAGCATAGAAAGAGGCCCTTCGGCCCACCGTGTCTGTACCAGCCATCAAGCACCTATCTATCCTAATCCCATTTTCCAGCACTTGGTCCATAGCCTTGTAAGGTGTGGCGTTTCAGGTACTCATCTAAATGCTACTTAAATGTTGGGAGGGTTCCCGCCTCTACCATTCTTTCAGGCAATGAGTTCCATTTGTTCAGAACCGTCACACACAAAAGGACTCAGCAACTCTGCGGAACTTTCTGAATTTCCCAGCACGGCTAGTCAGAAGTGACCTTTATTTCCATAACATGTAGTCACATTTCCCATCAGGATGTCACTTTAAGACAAAGGCAGGTCCGACCTTCAGCTTGGAGAGGGGCCAAAGCCATTATACTGGACAAGGCCAAAGTGGACAACCCCGCCGTTAAAGAGCACTCCACATGATTGCATTTGACCACTTCATGTAGACAAGAGGCTGGTGCCTAAAGTCAATTGGTGGAGTTTCTATGGATTGGAACAATGATGCTAAAACCTCACCTTTGTTATACAGGAGAACATTATGAGCTATTACCAGAGATGACTCACGAGCCATCTCCTTACCCAGATCAACAGGAGTGGGAGGATTCAGCCCATCTGAGTAATCAGCGATACAGCTTTCAAAGGCAGGACAATTTTATATGGGTGAAGGGCTCCAAGGTGCAAGGCATTGACAAGTTCACCGAGGCTTCTGGTAGGACATTAGGCCATTAATCTCAATTCGCCTGTTCAGATCAATAATCATATGCAGTGGAGGGATAATACAGCAACTCGTCTTTTACCTTCAGCAAGTTTATTCTTTATATAGCTCAGTAGAGTTACAAACTCCTTATGGTTTCCCCCAATCCCACCTGTGTCCATTTATATTTGAGCTAATGATCATCACCTGTCTTCAACAATGCACTTGGCTTAACAATGTAATTGCCAAGGTGTGCAATTGCTGATACATTGACACTGCCCATTAATTCAGTGTTGTTATAAAAGATACCAGCAGATCGTGAAACGAGGTAACCACATGTGCTACAAACAGAGATATCAGCATGAGAGCTGATGCTAGAAGTTTTATTACGCTCAGTTGGGGCCTACACTAGGAGGCAAGGACAACTTCATGCAAATCTCACTACTGGACTAACAGACTACAGCTGGCAGAACAGGATTCTCTCCTGCTGCAGGATTCTTACCAAAAAAACAACTTTCAGACTCAAAAATAATCAACCTCAAAAAAAACCCTCCAAACGTAATGCAGCTACAGTTTCACGGAGGATCAGGATTTTTAAACACTGAAACTCTATACCTCGACTCCATTAATGACTGCGCTGTGTGTAATTGCCTCAGCTCCTCAGCCCGAGGACTGATTTTGTTGGTTAACTGCTCGAAGCTTGGCCCAACGCCCAAGAGTAGGCCGCGAAAGGAAATGTTAAACTGGTCTGGTCACATTCTACTCAAGTTAAATTTGAGAGAAGCAAGAGAGAGAGAAAAACAAAGTGAGATTACTGTAATTATGGTATTTTAAATCTATTATCCGACTTCACAACAAAAGGACACCTAAATGGCCCTGCCTCTGTTTGATTTGAAAGGCAGGGATAACCGCAGGTACTTCCTCTGGCAGCTCGTGGCCTGTATTAAAAATAAATGAATTAATTCCCGAATGACATAAGTGAATAGGATTGCAGCCTGTGTGCGGAGAGGATTGCAGCTGTACATTGGGAGACAAATGATTGAACATACACCAGCTGGGCCAGTGCATTAACCCTCCGCAGCCTGGTCCCAGGCTTGGCTTCCAATTTCCATTTCCCGCTCATGACAGAGAAGTGCATGCGCCAGCACTGTCGCCAATGGCAACCAACGTCTTTCCTTCTTTATGACGGCTGCCAGCTGACCTAGAGGTCCAAATCTCTTGGCAGCGGCTACCCAAGTTACCCCTCTCTTTGAACAAAGCTAAAATGTCAACGCCAGCAGGTCATTTGACCACCAAAGCAATTGCGGAGGCCAAGCCTAATCTTGTCCTTAGCACATGTCTGTAGACAATCGCTTTGCTGCAGGAGGCATTGCCCCCTGATGTGTCATGGTTATTGGGCTTTAAAGTGTGACTGCAGCATCCCGACATACTCACCAGTTAAGGGTGGTGAACAGGCACAGGCCAGGGATTGAACCAGGGGCCTGCCTGGTCTTTCTGCCTCCAGTCACACATCGACTGATCTTGCTTCAGTCCAATTTCACCCGTGTCCAATGGTGGGTAGATCAAGGGTTTTGAAATGAAACTGTTTTTGTGTGAGGCCACCTTCTCGGAAGGCCGGAAGTTTCTGTGTTTCAATCCTGAGTTGACCACTTGCAGTATGAGCCGTGCGTACACAGTACAAGCAAGCTCCCCTTCACTAGGCCCACAGTCGAAACATTCCAAATTTGGATTTCATCTACCATGTGTGTCTAGGCCCTTAAACGCGGTCAAAATCCAAGAACCACAGTCAATGGTCACAGTTTGAGGGAATGATTAAGGCTCAATAAAATCATTCATTTTGATCAACCTTATTCCAACTTCATAGAATCCCCAAAGTGCAGAAGGCAGCCATTCAGCCCATCGAGTCTGCACCAATCCTTCAAACGAGCACCCTACCAAGGCCCAATCTCCTGCCACATCCCCATTGCTCCACCCAACCTTTGGACACTAAGGGGAAATTAGCATGGCCAATCCACTTAACCTGCACATATTTGGACTGTGGGAGGAAACCGGAGCACCCGGAGGAAACCCACGCAGACACGGGGAGAACGTACAAACACAACCTGGTTCAGAATTGAACCAGGGCCCTGGTGCTGAGGCAGCAGTGCTAACCACTGAGCCACTTTCTTGCCTCCTCATCATACTTCTCAGCATCATACTTCTCAAGCCTCCTTCCTCCAGAAACATACATCCGTATTTTGTACCTACTCACGTTTATTAGAACCTATTTACCTACGCAGGTCCCATTGGACAAAATTGGATATATTATTGACAGGGTATTAAAGTTGCAAGGCCTATGCTGTAATTGTCCCATTTCTCCGTTGTGTAATGTCCCATTGCCACAAGACTTTGAGACATGGATGTCCGTTCTGCAAGAACTTTGCATCTCGGCATTGGTACACACTTCTGGTCAGATGCCAACTGCCCCAGGCACAGAATGTGGTGGCGAGGGTGGCAATTAAATGAAAAAGTCTTCTGAATAATTCTGGTCATTTGTTACAAAATTATTGGAGATGGGGTGAGGGGGCAGGGAGAAAAGGTCATTTGACTGACGGCCATGAATCATCCAATTGGAAAAGCCCTTCCACATTCCGGTTGGCCACAGCAAAGTGGAATGCTGGGAGGCCAGGCATGCTGGCTGACCAATGGCAGGAGTTTAGGGGCAAGGCATTGGGCAGCCCAGGGTCACATGGTGAGGCCTCCACAAATCCATTCGACTCTAATTGGCGATCTTTGAGCTAGCCCCTTAAGTCTGGCTCCACTGAGAAGATGGTTTTCTGTGACTGCAAGGCTGTGTTTGCGATGAGGGTGCATCAGGTGTGGTCAAAAGTGGCCTGAAAACCATTGCAGTCAAGGGTGTTTACTCCAGGCACACACATTGGAGTAAAACCACTCGCCTCATGTTTGCTCAGGTCTGGGCTGCCAGGTCAGAGCCTGGCATCAAACTGGCGGCATAGCCATTGAAATGATGCCCGCATTTGATGATTTATGTGGTAACATTTACTGAAGGAGGAAAATAAATGTTACAAATTACCCTTCAAACAATGATGATTTATGGCACAGATGGAGGCCATTCAGCCCATTTGTCCAGGGGAGGGGATAGGGTCATCCATCCTCATCCCATCCTCCCGGTCCACTGCTCTGGAGGCTACAATACCTCAAGGGTACTTCCAGGTGAGGTGTTTGTTTTCCTAAATGTACTTAAGGGGGTTCTCCCATCTCTACCCTTTCGGGACTGAGTTCCAAATCCTTTGGCTGGAAAAATAAAATCTCAACTCCCCCCTGATCCTTCATTTACTTTCAATCCATACATCAGGTTATTGATCTCCCTTGTAAAGGAAATAGGTTCCCTACCTGTCCATTTCAGGTCCCTCATCATTTTGTACCCCCTCAATTAAGTCTCCACTCAGCCTTCTCTGTTCTGAAGAAAGAAATCCCCAGCTCATCCAATCTGTCCTCGCAGTTAAAGCTCTCCAATCCTGTGTGCGGCATGCGGCGCAGTGGTCAGCACTGGGACTGCGGCACTGAGAACCCGGGCTCGAATCCCGGCCCTGGGGTCACTGTTCGTGTTGAGTTTGCACATTCTCCCCATGTCTGCGTGGGTTTCACCCCCACAACCCAAAGATGTGCAGGTTAGGTGGATTGGCCATGCTAAATTGCCCCTTAATTGGAAAATAAATAATTGTGTACTCAAAATTTATTAAAATAAAGCTCTCCAATCCTACCAACATCGAAGTGAGTCCCCTCTGCACCATTTTGAGCCCTGCGGCAACATTTTGAGCCCTGCCACATCCTTCCTGTACTGCAGAACTCTCTGCGGCACTCTAACCGCAGTCCAACTTGCGATTTATACAGTTCCACCATAAGCTGCCTATTCTGATAGTCCGTACCAAGTGAAATTGTCCCATGTCCGCTTTAACCGCCTTATCTACTTGCCTTACGAACCTTCAGGGATGTGTGGACATGCGCAGAAGACCCCACTGCTCCCATTTATTGTGCACTCTCCTGCCTGGTTCATCCTCCCCAAATCCACTACCTCACCATTCCAGATTGAATGCCATTTGCCACTTTTCCACCCACCTGAACAGCCCATTGATGCCTTCCTGCAGCCTGTAACTTGCTTCCTCATTATCTCACACACAGCCAATTTTTGTACCAACTACAACTTCTTAACCGTGCCCCTTACATTAATGTATACCATTAAAGCAAGGGACCCGACATGGGGAACTGCGGAACCCAAACAACGTTCCAGTCGCAAAGACACCCACTGACCATTATCCTTCCTTCCCGAATTTCCGATCTAACTCACCACGCTAAATCGTATCGCATGGATTCTGACCAGTTTTGCCACATGGGACCAACGGTCTTGCTGAAATTCATGCTTGATGACTTCAGGGCGGCACAGTGGTTAGCACTACTGCATCACAGCACAAGAATCCGGGTTCAATTCCAGCCTAGGGTGAATGTCAGTGTGGAATTTGCATTTTCTCCCTGTTTCTGCGTGGGTTTCCTCCGGGTGCTTCGGTTTCCTCCCACAGTCCAAAGAGATGCAGGTTAGGTGGGGTTATGGGATTATGGGGATAGGGTGGGGGGAAATCGGCCTAGGTAGGGTGCTCTTTCAGGGGGTTGGTGCAGACTTGATGGACCGAATGGCCTCCTTCTGCAGTGTAGGAATTTTAAAACGTACTATGATTTATACTGTTCCTCAGAATTAATTCCAATAATTTTCCCACCACTAAAGTTAGCCTGACTGCTCTAAAATTATTCGAGTTATCCCTCTCCTTTTTTTAAAAAGAACAATCCAACATAAGCAGCCCTCCAGCACCTTGCCAGCCACCTCCATTTCTTCCTTCATTTCTCTTTTTTTTAAATTTAGAGTACCCAATTCATTTTTTAAAATTAAGGGGCAATTTAGCGTGGCCAATCCATTCACCCTGTACATCTTTGGGTTGTGGGGGCGAAACCCACACAAACACGGGGAGAATGTGCAGCTCCACACGGATAGTGACCCAGAGCTGGGATCGAACCCGGGATCCTGATGCTGTGAGGCAGCAGTGATAACCACTGCGCCACCGTGCTGCCATCTTCATTTCTCTTAACAGCCTGTGAAAGGTTTAATCAAGTCCTGGAGATCTGTCTACTTTCAAATCAAAAAGTCCCTAAACATTCCCACTCTTACCATTTAAATGGCTCTAGGTGCTGGATACAGCAAAGGTTATGGGTCCTGGCAACATTCTGGTGATAAAATAGAAGACCGTGCCATGTCCCTAACCAAGCTGTTCCAGTACAGCTACAACACTGGCATCTATCCGGCAACGTGGAAAATTGCCCAAGTATGTCCTGTACACAAGAAACAGGACAAATCCAACCCAGCCAATTACCACCCCATCGGTCTACTCTTAATCATCAGCGAAGTGATGGAAGGGGTCATCAACAGTGCTATCAAGCAGCACTTACTCAGCAATAACCTGCTCACAAGCACTCAGTTTGGGTTCTGCCAGGGCCACTCAGCTCCCGAGTTCATTGCAGCCTTGGTTCAAACATGGACAAAAGAGGTGAACCCCAAAGGTCAGGCGAGAGTAACTGCCCTCAACATCAAGGCAGCATTTGACCGAGTGCGGCATCAAGGAGCAAAACTGGAGTCTATGGAATCTGGGGGGAAACTCTCCGCTGGCTGGAGTCATACCCAACACAAAGATTGTGGTGGTTGGAGGTCAATCATCTCAGACCCGGGACATCACTGCAGGAGTTCCTCAGGGTAGTGTCCAAGACCAAACAATCTTCAGCTGCTTCATCAATGAGCTTCTCTTCATCATAAATTCAGAAAGCGAAATGTTCGCTGATGATTGCAAAATGATCAGCACCCTATGTCCAACTACAGTAAGGCCAGGGCAACCTTCAGGATTGGGCTGATTAAATGGCAAGTAACATTCATGGCACACAAGTGTCTGGCAATGATCAGCTCCAACAAGAGAGAATCTAACCATAATCCCCTGGCATTACCATCACTGAAGCCCACACTACCTGGGCCTCACCCACCCTCCCTGCCATGGGACAATGGTCGCGCTCTCCAATCCCCGCCTCACTGGGCTGTGCCAATCAACCTGAAGGCGTCTCAATTCATCGGGTGGACCACACCGCGTCATCAGGCAAAGTGAAGGAGGGAGGGGTTTGTCTCCTCATCAACTCCCCCTGGTGCTTGGATGTGGCGACCCTGGTGACCTATTGCTCCCCGGAACTGGAATACCTGACCGTGAAATGTCGTCCATACTACCTTCCACATGAGTTCACTTCAGCCATTACCACAGCAGTCTACATCCCAGCCCAGGCAGAATTGAAGGCGGCGCTGGACGAACTGTACACAGTTATAAACAACAACGAAGGGCAGCATGTGGCACAGTGGTTAGCACTGAGACTGTGGCGCTGAGGACCCGGGTTCGAATCCCAGCCCTCGGTCACTGTCCATGTTTGCAGATTCTCCCCATGTCTGCGTGGGTTTCAGCCCCACAACCCAAAGGTGTGCAGGTTAGGTTGATTGTCTATGCTAAATTGCCCCTTAATTGGAAAAAATATGTAATCGGGTACTATAAATTTTTTTTTAAATAAATAAATAAACAACAATGAAACAGAACACCCAGTGGCCTTGTTCATCATGGCCAGGGACTTCAACAAGGCCAACCTCAAGAGTGTGCTGCCGAAATTCCACCAGCACATCTCCTGTCCCACCAGGGGCGCCAACACTCTTGACCACTGCTACTCAAAAATCAAGGGCGCCTACCATTTCATCCCCCAACCGCACTTTTGGAAATCTGACCATAAGATGGTGCTCCTTCTCCTGGCATACAAGCAGAAACTCGAGCGGGAGAATCCAGCTAAGAAAGGTCGTGCAGTGCTGTCCAAGGAAATCGAAGAGCTCCTACGTGACTGCTTGGAGACAGTGGACTGGTCCATATTTAAGAACTCCGCAACTAACCTAAATGAGGATGCCACCACCGTCACAGACTTCATCAGCAAATGTGTGGACGACTGCGTGCCAAAGAAAGCAGGGCATACATTCCCCACGGAAACCATGGCTCAATCAGGAGATTGACTCCCTACTGAAGGACAGGTCTGAGGCGTTCAACTCAGGCGACCCTGACCTATACAAGAAATCCAAGTATGGCCTCCGCAAAGTCATCCGAGATGCCATGAGGGAATATCAGACCAAGCTAGAGTCACAGACTAACGTTACAGATTCTCGGCGGTTGTGGCAAGGCCGAAAAACATAACTAGCTACAAAATGAAGCCGAGCAATATCTCCCAAGTGGAGCCAAATACAAGAGGGTGGAAACAAATCTACACATGCCAATTTAGGAATCATAATGGTGGCGAAAATCACAATAATCTGCATGATACAGTATGTTTGATCACGGATGGAATGTTATAGGCACCATTCAAAACGCAGAAAATACCTCACTCAATGGGAAGTGCAAAACATATACCCATTTCCCAACAGAGGAGGGGGGGGGGGGGGGGAAGAGTTCCCAATGGCTGCACCCATTCCTAGGGAATGGCTGTCATGCTAAGTATTTCCAAAGTTCCTGGCACTCACATTGTTAATGAGTGCGTTTTCACACAAGAAGCCATTGATCTTCAGCTGTTACTGTAGTGGGAGCAGGGGTTTGGATCATGGCAGCTGCTTCTTCGCGACACGGAAATAGGACACTTGCTTCTCTCTGGAAACACTGATCTTGCCTTCGTCCAGTCCCAGTGCCGTCCTGGGCACACCTACCTTTCGGCACCACCATCGTGATCATGCCCAGGATAATCCTACAATGAAGGCAATATAACGCCACCCTTTTTAAAGGAAGGGTTACCCTCTCTACATAACTATGACTGTATACTCTCCACAGCTGCACAACTCTACCCCTCACGGCACCGACAAGGGGCCCCCCCTCACGGCACCGACAGGGGGCCCCCCCCTCACGGCACCGACAGGGGGCCCCCCCTCACGGCACCGACAGGGGGCCCCCCCTCACGGCACCGACAGGGGGCCCCCCCTCACGGCACCGACAGGGGGCCCCCCCTCACGGCACCGACAGGGGGCCCCCCCTCACGGCACCGACAGGGGGCCCCCCCTCACGGCACCGACAGGGGGCCCCCCCTCACGGCACCGACAGGGGGCCCCCCCTCACGGCACCGACAGGGGGCCCCCCCTCACGGCACCGACAGGGGGCCCCCCCTCACGGCACCGACAGGGGGCCCCCCCTCACGGCACCGACAGGGGGCCCCCCCTCACGGCACCGACAGGGGGCCCCCCCTCACGGCACCGACAGGGGCCCCCCCCTCACGGCACCGACAGGGGGCCCCCCCTCACGGCACCGACAGGGGGCCCCCCCTCACGGCACCGACAGGGGGCCCCCCCTCACGGCACCGACAGGGGGCCCCCCCTCACGGCACCGACAGGGGGCCCCCCCTCACGGCACCGACAGGGGGCCCCCCCTCACGGCACCGACAGGGGGCCCCCCCTCACGGCACCGACAGGGGGCCCCCCCTCACGGCACCGACAAGGGGCCCCCCCTCACGGCACCGACAAGGGGCCCCCCCTCACGGCACCGACAAGGGGCCCCCCCTCACGGCACCGACAAGGGGCCCCCCCCCTCACGGCACCGACAAGGGGCCCCCCCTCACGGCACCGACAAGGGGCCCCCCCTCACGGCACCGACAAGGGGCCCCCCCTCACGGCACCGACAAGGGGCCCATCCTCACGGCACCGACAAGGGGCCCCCCCTCACGGCACCGACAAGCAGGCAAACTGAAAAACTAAAACTCAAGGCTTCGTAGACATAAAGTCACTCAGTTTCTCTCAAGCATCCGACACGTACCATATTTTTGTATCTAGGATTACTCACGGTCACCCATTTTCTGAAAGAAATCCCTCAAAATTGCATTTGACGGAATCGTCGTCTTCCACCATTTCTCTACAGAGCCTCTTCCATCCACTAAACACTCGCTCATTGAAATACTGGGCTTCATATTATGGGGGAGGGTGGAGTGGGTTGTGGGTCGTAGAGTTGCAGATGATTTGCCCACCACCTTCCGCCACATCCCCCCCACCTCAGAAGTCAGCCAGAAATGGACTCGCTCCACACCAGCCCGCCCCGCAGCCATGATACACTGTGGGTGGGCCAACATTCCTGACACTGGAAAGGAGGTTCCAGTCCCGGGAAGCTGCCAGCCAGTCTGATCCGATTGGCTGACAGCTCCAGCAATCCCAGCAGCTCAACAGTCTCATGAGTGGATGCTGCTGGGACGCGGCCTGGTGAATAATCCCAGAGTAAGGCACGTCCGGGGTACTGGGCAAGCAGGGTCTGGTCAGCTTAAAGAGGGAGTGGTGAGAAGAAAAAGAGAGTTCTATCTTAGGGAGGGGATGCCCCCTCCCGCCCCCGGATGAGCAATGGGCAGCCGCCAAAGATACAACCCACCCCCCACATTTAAAAAAATACCAGTCTGCCCACTCCCGCCCAACTTAACCGTATTATGCATGGGGGGGGGGGGGGGGGGGGGGGGGGGGGGGGGGGGGGGGGGGGGGGGGGGGGGGGTGGATTATCAGTGCCAATTGGTTAGTCAACAAGCTCAATTGACCCTTGATTATTTAAACATGGCAGCTGGGCTGAGAATTCGGTACCCACCCACCTACTGTGTTATAGTGTGAGCTCTGAGCCTTGTGGTGGAGTCCATGCCATCCCTGTCTTGGAGCCAGAAGCTCTAGGTTCAAGTCCCACCCCTGGATTTGGTGGCCAAGGAAGGTGCGCGCAGCCAATCGGGTTGAGTGCCAATTTGTAAGTCCTGTCAGTCCTGAGCAGGCCAAGAGTGGGAGAGATTCCTGCTCAGCCATGTGATGGAAGGAACATTTGGAGCCTCTACCATCACAGCCCATTCCCAGATAGCCATCCGTTTAAGCAGGTCGGAACTGTCCGAAGTCGCCGACTCCGAGTCAGAGGCAATTCATAATAATGAGAATAATAATTTGTCACAAGGAGCTTCAATGAAGTTGCTGTGAAAAGCTCCTAGTCGCCACATTCCGGCGCCTGTTCGGGGAGGCCGGTATGGGAATTGAACCCACGCTGATGGCCTCGTTCTGCATTACAAGCCAGCTGTTTACCCCACTGTGCTAAACAAATGGAACTGTGGAACCCCAACCAGTAACCCAACATGATGGGCAGCACGGTGGCACAGTGGTTAGCATTGCCACCTCACGGCGCCAAGGTCCCAGGTTCGATCCCGGCTCTGGGTCACTGTCCTTGTGGAGTTTGCACATTCTCCCCGTGTTTGCGTGGGTTTTCTCCTCCACAACACAAAGATGTGCAGGGTAGGTGGATTGCACACGCTAAATTGTCCCTTAATTGGAAAAAATTAATTGGCTACTCTAAAATTTTAAAAAACCAACATGATGACAATTATTGTACCATCACACTCTGGGTTCTTTTCATCACCCAACCTCTGATTCTCCCATTACATCCCTCATTTCTAAAACAGCTCTATCAGCTTCTCCCAGTAACTAAGGCACTAAGACAAAAGGTTACGGACCCAAAAAGGTCAGTCAGTCAATGGCAAAAAGACCGGACATTTTGGCCAGTTTAGTTAACCCTCCTCAGGGAGAGGGCAGCTTGAGGCAAAAACATTTTAAAAGTGAAGAAACCTCAGCAAGAGTTCTTTTCAAACTTCTAAAAGTAACTGAACAGCTGGGACACTATCCGTGTGGAGTTTTCACATTCTCCTAGTGTCTGCGTGGGTCTCACCCCACAATCCAAAGATGGTGGGTGGATTGGCCACGCAAAACTGCCCCTTGGAAAACAAAAAAGAATTGGTCACTTTAAAATTTGAAAAACAATTTACTGAACAGAAACTACAGCAATATCAGTAACTCTACAAAATTCAACCGGAACTATTTGTATTTCAAAGACCCCATTCCCATCACCATTATCGTCTTGAGACTAAGACTTGGCTCAAGTCGATATTCCAAACCCACGGTTCAAAGAGCAGGAGGTTGTCCCAGATCCTTGGTCAACATTCCTCCCTCCATCAACACCAGCAAAATAAAAGGAACAACGTAATTGGTCAGAGAAGGAAATGAGACAAACAACCAGTGAACTTAAAACACCACCACTTATAAAGCACCACTTCATCTCAGATCATTAGAACACGTGAGTGAGTGATGACTGGGTATTCTCTGCTAACACTGTGCTGACAGATTCTGCTAGGACACACAGAAAGACTAGCATAACTCTTCCATGAGTGGCGAACTCTTTCCTGATGGTGGAGATGCCCAATCTCCACTTGGCACTCCCAAAACGGCACTGCTGAGATGGCATCACCCTGAGTGAGCTACTTTCTAGGACAGGGTGGTGGTTGTTGGGGCGAGTTGAGATGCCATCTTCCTCTGTTAATGCGCCACTAGACACATTGCGATTCTTATGAAATTAAGAAAAGCTGTTGTTTTGCTACTGACACATCAGATTTCAACAACTTGTACTTACGGAGCAAAACCAGGCAGGAAGAGAGGGATAGTGGACTGGAAGGAGGGCCAGAGATGTGTCAATCCGTTGCCTACCTCAGCCAGATGAGTCACTCCATTTCTTGTGGGACATGGAGACGGGTTAAAAGAGTAGGAGATTGGGGATGATGTGAAGGGTTAAGAGCTGTAATAGTGGCAGGAAATTTGACCAATTCTGTTGAATGAAAACAGGAGGAGTTGGGAAGATGATCAAGGGTGGATGAGAGTTTTGGAAGCAGGAATATTCTGTTGACGGACCAGTGTTTAAAGCTTAACAAGACCCTGAGAGTGCGCACAACCTAAGTGAGGAGGACAACGAGGAGAACTAAGATGCAAAGATTCTTCCAGGAGTCCAAAGGGATCTAAAAAGCTCTTTAATCTGCTTGTTGGGAAAATACACACACGCCTCTATTTACATTAATGCAACGTTTCTCTTTCCAAATCCCATTACTGGCAGTGAACTGACTTTGATAAGTGCAGAATATTATAACTTTGCAAGTCAGAAATTGCTCATCCACTATGCTCTCTTAAAAGGTCCATGCCATTCTCAATCTCGCAATTTATCCTCAAGTCCTTTCACAAATCCTTGCTTGTATTTTCATGCTGCCAACAAATCCCTTTTCCTACATTTCTGGATGGACTGGTTCAGTTGTGGTTTAATTTGTGTTTAACTCAAGAAATGCCTGCGGCAAGAATATCGTATGTGACAAATTTAAATTAAGGTTGCATTCTTCGGAGTACAGTGTTGCGTTTTCCAGCTTCAATTAAAACAAAGCTTAGTGTGTTTTGACAATGCATTGTATAAACAGCAGCGACTGCCTCACAATATGCAGTCCATTCCAACACATTGTGCTTGGCTAGTTTAAAAGATGGTGCCACTCACTAGCTCAGTTGAATGCCACAGGAGCTCTCAGCAGTATCTTACATGTGGACAGACCAACAGAATTAGAGTCGGTATCTGTAGTACCCCAGACATCAACTCCAAGTCTCAATCATACCACTGGAGGGAACACAGGATAGTAGTCTGCATGTAGCTTGGGATCGTGACTGAGCTATGGCCCACTCCACCGTTGCCACATATCCCTCAATACCTTTGGTTAACATTTTTTGATCTCAAGTTTAAAATGAACAATTACATCGAGCGTCGATTGCAAAGTTCAGAACAGGGTTTCAAACACTAACCACCCTTTTGTGAGGTGAAAGTTTCCAAGTTTCACTTCTGAAAAATCTGACTACAATTTTTAGGTTACTGAATTAAAGAGACCTCTCAAATCTTTTCACCTTGCACTCATCAGGACACATCATAAGAATACCAACATAAAGGGAAAACAACAATTTGTACTGTACGAGAAGATACTCACACAACAATTTGTACTGTACAAGAATATACTCACACATAGTAAATTATTGTTTCCCCCTTACACTACGACTCTTGCAAAGTGGCCTGATGGTCATGAGATGGAAAAGTTTAGACATGTCACTTTTTTCAGCAATAGTCAAGTTCTGTACGACAAAAACAACTTACTTTTAGATTTTACCGCCTAGTCCTACACTACCCAACCAGCTGAAATAATTTCTCTCCATCAATGTTGTCTGTTCCCTTTAGTATCTTGATAGTGTCGATCACTCATCCCTCAACCATCCATATTCTAGGGAACACTTTTTATGAGTAGACAGGGCAAGCCCTTAATCCATCTCATTGCTTGCTCCAAAAACAATTAAAATTCAAATTGAATCCAATTCATGGCCTCCACAAGAGAGACACACACAAGAGCCAAGCTGACAAGAAAAGGCATTGCACCTAATCTTGGGCTTGATCTTTGTCAAATGGTCGAGGGAATTCAACCCAAGATTGTTTGATCTTTCCTCATAATTTAAACATTGGAGTCCAGGTATCGTTCTTAGAAACCTACACCGCACACCCTCCAAGTCAGTGTTTTTTTCCTAAGGTGCAGTGCCCAGATCTGCTCATTGCAACCCCAGCTGCGGTCCAGCCAGATTTTTGCATAACTGCCCGAGTCAAAAAAACATGGACAAACAATCCCCAGCCAAAACAGTACAAACGTGAAGGACAGGCTTATCGACCATATCACAGCTGAGCCCTTATCCTGTCCTCCTCTAATGCAGAGGCAGGAGCACTTGCAGCCAAGGTCACGGCCTAGTCATCAGGAATGGGAGCCTGGGTCAGGTTTGTAGAGGTACTGAGATCGGTGATGGGGCCCCATCGCCACCCTGATTGAGCAGAGAGCAGCACAAACGAGGTTTTGAGATGAGGATTGTCCAGGTTGGTAATGCTCAACTACTTACTGCCTCAACTGGCTGAGCTATCCAGAGAACTGGGGGTCAGGCTTAGAATATACTCATGTAAACGCGGAGTTCCTTAGACATTTTTGGACAGAAGGTAGGTGGTCAACCTTTACATGAGGGTGGTCAACCCTCCAGGACTGGTCTGGAAATTGAAGATCAATCTTCAGGACACTGCTGTGTACAGCAACCATGAAGAAAAATCATGATATTTTAAAAAACGATGGAGCTTTTTTGTCATTTTCTTTGAGCTTTCCTCTTTACCAGATAGAAAAATACTGAAATAAAACAAAACAGAAAATGCTGTTTTCAAAACTGAATGGAGCTAATGTTTCTAGCTTGGATGACTCTTGTCAAAGCTAGAGAGAAACATATTGAAGCTGGGAGGAAAAGCCAGAGAGTCGAGCACCATCGAGGCTTATTGCTTTCCAACTGATGTAGGAGTGCAACAATGGCCGTGTTGACCGTGTTGAGGCTGGAGTGTCATGTGATGAAGCCTCCAGGGAAACATTAAATCACAGTTTGCAACCCGGACAAGTAATGGTTTTGAGGGATTAAAATTCAACCATGCCCATCGTCAGAGCGGCCAAGTTGGAGGCTGTCCCTGCTGACCCCACCCCAAAAGCAGACTTGACGTCACAAGTTGACAACAGGTGTAGACAAACAAAAAGCTGACCAGCCTGATTCAATGGGGAGCTATCCTAGGATTTTAGCAATTAGCTTTGCACCAGGGAAAGTTTGACTTCAGGGGCAATCGGGTGGCATGCGGAAAGAGTTTAGATCTTTTGATAAAAGCCGTGGGTCAACTTTTACATACAGTCAACTATCACTTGACTATATATGACATTAAAGGAAGGAAAGTGCTCCTTTTAACAGTCTAACTTTCATTTTATTGAACTGCATTGGATGCAACGATTTATCAACTTAACCCACTTCACTCGAGAGGATCTCAGCTCTGTGTCCAATGTTTGTGGGTTTGAGCTTCACAGCAGAGACTGGAGCTTATTATCTCAGCAGACACTTCAGTACAGTCTTGGAGGAATGCTGTAGTTTATCCCATTATGTCTGCCAGTTGCTGTGGATATTAGATCCATTGCACTATTCACCCCAGAGCGCTGGCCAACATTCCTCCCTCAATCATTTCATGGCTGGCACAAGATGGCTGCAACTTTTGTTGAATGGCAGGAGTCACTGCTTGGATATGGAAGATGCTTTATAAGAGCAAAAACTACAGCTCTCACACCTTCCCTGGCTCAATGGATAGCAATGCTGTCTCCAGGTCAGAAGGTGGCGGATTCAAGCCGCAGAATCTCAAATGAGATCTAAAACCACAAGGTGTCCACCCTCTCAAATCAATGCAAAAATTTACGTGGCACTATTTCAAAGAGGAAGAGGGGAGTCATCCTCAGAATTCTAGTAGTCCCTCAAACAACACCCAATTATTTGGTCATCGTCACGATGCGTCCTGTGTGTGTAAATTAGTTTCCAAGTTACACCAGTAACTACATTGCTCAATTCCTTCATTAGCTGAGAAACACTTTCGGATGTTCTGGGTAATAGGTGTTAATGCTATTTCTTTCATTTTCTTTGTGCAATCGGTATCAGTAGTCCTGGCTTTACACAAACTGGCACAGATCCTACTCATATCTCTCATTGCATGTGTTTCTCCAACAGCTGTTTCGCAATAATGAGAGACTATAACGACTTCGCAACATTCTCCCACATGCAGCTTAATGCAACTGAAACCTCTTTGTTGACTGGTTTCGTACGCACAAGGGATCACTGGATGCGAATCCAGGAGGCACTGGTTACCCAGGCTCACTGGATGGGAGGCTGCAGCCTCCTCACCTGTTGCAACTTGCCCAGCTCAGAGCTGCTCAGGCTTGTTAACTCTGAAACACTGACACCCTTCACAAGCATATCAATAGAGGGGCAGGTACAGCTCCCTGCCGCCTCAAATCATCAGGGATAGGGGGGCAGCAAATTAATTATTTTGTGGAATAGGAAAAAAAGACAGATGGGGTGTGCGGGTGCACAGGGAAGGTGTGCAGTCACACAGGCAGGATATACGCGTGCACAGGCACACACGGATATACACACACAAAGCATACAAACAGACATCCGTTGTATTTTGTCCATTTAAAGACTATGAGATTGAGGTAAATGTATTGAAACAGTACAGCACAGAAGGTGCTGTTCAGTATATCATGTTCATGCCAGCTCTTTGCAAAAGCAGCACAGCGAGTCTCATGCCCTTGCCCTCTCCGTGTGGCCCTGCAATTTCTTTTCATTCATATAAATCGCCCAACTCTCTTTTGAAAGTCCCAATTAAATTTGCTGCCACCACTCTTGG
The DNA here is from genome assembly GCF_902713615.1 of Scyliorhinus canicula. Taxonomy (NCBI): domain Eukaryota; kingdom Metazoa; phylum Chordata; class Chondrichthyes; order Carcharhiniformes; family Scyliorhinidae; genus Scyliorhinus; species Scyliorhinus canicula. The sequence continues at coordinate 90,097,298 of NC_052160.1, read as the reverse complement.
ACAGTGCGTTCCAGATCTTAATCACTCAATGTGACAGAAAGCTTTTCCCTTCTCACCGTTCCTTCTTATTTCATTTACCTCAAATCAGTGTCCACTGGTTCTCAATCCTTGCACCAATGGGAACAGTTTATCCCAATATGCCCTGCGGATTTCCTCGGGGATCTCAGGTTTCCTCCCACAATCCAAAGATGCACAGGTTAAGTGGGGTTATGGGGATTGGGAGGTGAAGCGGGCCTAGGGTAGGATGATCTTTCAGAGGTTCGGTGGAGGCCCGATGGGCCGAATGGCCTCCTCCTGCACTGAAGGAATTCTATGGTTCTGGACCCCATCAAAACGTCTCTCAATCTCCCTTTACGAAGAGAGGACAGACATCAGTGAAACATGCGAGTTTTTCCAATGACCCCGATCATGATCATTATTGAGATCATCATTAAGAGACCAGCTGTCTCTTTTATAATTCCAGATTTTATAAACAGAATTAAAATTCCATTAGTTGCCATGGTGGGATTTGAACCCTTGTCCCCAGAGCATTAGCCTGGGCCTCTGGATTACTAGCCCAGTGACATTAGCACTACATCCCCATCTCCCCAAACACTTACTGTGTGAATCAGTGAAAGATATAGCCCTGAAGGTGGCTATTCGGCCCTTCAATCCCCATCCAATTCTTTGGCAGATCCAACCAATTAGTCCCATTGCTGTTTTTCTCCCCCATAGACTTGTGAAATTTTTGCCTTCATGTATTTATCCAATTCCCTCACTAAATATATTCACATCGTCCTTTCAGACAGCACATTCCAGATCAAAACAACTAGCTGTCGACATCTTTTCTTCACATTATCTCTTGTTTTTACACCTCTATCCTCTGGTTACTGGCACTTCTGCCAGTGGAAACAGTTTCTCCCTATTTACTCTATTTAAAACCCTTCATGATTTTGAACACATCTCTTAACTATCCTTTGAGTCTGTTTAGTGCAAAGGGAACAATATCAGTTTCTCCAGCCTCTCCCAAATCCGAGGTCTTTCATCCTTGGTATTGTTCTGGTCAATGTTCTCCGCATGTGTGTAGCAAGACAGAGGGGTGGCAAGGTGGTTAGCAATGTTGCCTCACAGCACCAAGTTCATGGGTTTGATTCTGGCTGTGGGTGACTGTGTGGAGTTTGCACATTCTCCCTGTGTCTATGTGGATTTCCTCCGGGTTCTCCAGTTTCCTCCCACAGTCCAAGGATGTGCAGTTTAGGTGGGGTTATGGGGATAGGGTGGGGTGGGGGATTTTTCAACGGGTCAGTGCAGCCTTGATGGGCCGAATGGCCTTCTCCTGCACTGTAGGAATTCTATTGTTGTATAGACAGACCGCCTGACTTGTCTAACATGGTTCGACTGTTCTTTCCTGTCAGAAAAGTAGAGATACCAAAATAGGCCAACGCTATCGTGATTCCAGACAAACTCAGTCATTTTATAAACATATGGAAGTGATGATGTCAATGATCTGACAGAAGAGTTCCCTTGAGGATAATAAACTGCTTGAGTTTCATTCTCGTCATCTCAACCATCAATTCATTCCTTCACTTGGAATATTTCCTGGTATCCATTATACCCGATTTCTACAGCCTGCAACTAACTCCTCACTATCCAATGGTTCCAGATTGAAATCCTTTGGAGTTTGAAGCCTTCCTCATGGTCTGTCCGACAGCACAGCCACAAAGTCTTAAACTGGCAGTGTCGTGCAGTAAAGAGGAAATGTATTGTTCTGCAAGTCCCATCCAACTGCTCAAGTGGGCGTGAGAGGTTCGATAGCGCATTTTGAAGTGCAGTTGATTTCTCCCTGGTGCCCTGGCCAACATTCTCCCCTCAACCTGTTCTGTGCTGTACTGTTCTATGTTCCCCACACTGCCAACTTCACACGAACTGGTAATTTACATCAGTGCTGTTTAAGGGACTTTACTGTACACAATTGGCAACTGCGTCCGCCTAGATTGGTGACAATTGTTGCAAAGCTACCTATTGACTATCAAGGTGGTTTGGAACATACCAAGCACGTCAGAGCCTGGATATAAATGCCAGCGCTCCGGGTGACTTATCAAGCAGCTGGCAGACTGGATCTGCCCGCTCACACTCACTCAGAACAGTGTTGCACAGGCCCATTCTGGGTGGTACAGTTGAAAACTGCAACTGTCGGATCTCATCTCAGTGGCAATGAGGGGATCTCCACCCGAGACATACACTTTTCCCCTCCCCAAACACCGATGGATTGGCTGCATGTACGCACCACTTGCTGCTCAGTGTGGCCGGATTCAGATCTCGGAGGTTGAAGTGACACTGCACGAACCTAGCTTCCTGCAATCAAGCTTCAAGCCTTAATCAGCATTGCTTCATAACCAGCGATTCAAAACCCCACGGCGACAGGCAAGCAGGTTGACTGTGTTTGCTTACGATATCCCTCAGTAAACCCTCTGCACAGTCTGGGCTGGTTAAATACTGTTTGCTCAAATGCTTTAACAGGATCTTCCTGGGCAGGAAGTGATTTGATTGCAACAATTTTGCCAAAGGAAAGCAAAGCTCTTTTGAAACAAGGATGAAAACTGAAGTCCTTGGCCTTGTTCAAACTGGTACTGGACAGGACCAGACAGGCAATTCCTCAAGGAAGGCAAGAAAATAAAATGGATCCACTGCACGGTTTTTAAAAAAAAACCTTCTCGACTATTTTTCCTCAGCTGTTGGGGAAATGCACAGGTCAACTTCAGATAAGCAGAGAACTGGGCCAATTGTTCCGTCTGTTACCTCACAAAAAGTTCCTGATTAATTATTGCTTCCCCACACGTACACATTTTAACCAATTGTTGAGCAGTATTTACTTTAGACCGTGATGATATCACTGTGGACCAATTGGAAATGGTCTTTGCTGGGAAGGGAAGACATTAATGAATGCCCAAGACATGCCAGGAATGTCCAACCTCAGCTGACCTGCCTGTGGAAAGAACCATCTGTTGGTGGAGGTTGGGTGTGCAGGATCTTATTTGAGGAATTCCAAACATTATTGTTTAACAGTGGTTTGAGATGTCAACTTCTCATCTCCCCATATAACAGACACAGACCATTAAGAAAACTTTTGCTTATTAACAGCAGGCAAGGATACAGTGCCGTCATCCCAAGCTCTCTGATTTACAGTGCCTTGGCTAACAGCGTTAGGCCATATTGTACAGGAGACAGTCGACATTAAGCAGAGATGTTCTCACTGCCCAAAGCACTCATGTTAATTAAAAACAAGGATCAGCCATCAAATTTGGGATTTCATTGGAATCCAAGTGATTCTCCATCCTTTTGATTGGATATTTGCTTTCCAGTCCAAAATGGCCCAAAATTAAACTACTGGAATTTGGAAAGCACGTTGGAAAAAAATAATAATGATGAGTTGTTGGGACAAGGCTCTTGGTGTCCCACAAGGGGCTGAGAAAACTGGATCAGAACCAAACCGGACTGCATTAAGAGGGAGGACCAGAGTCAGAACCAGATCAGACTGCATTAGAAGTCATAACCAGGTTCTAACCAGATCAGAGTACATTCAGAGTGAGGACCAGGATCAGAATCAGATCAGATTACGTTCAGAGTCAGAACCAGGATCAGAGTACATTCAGAGTGAGGACCAGGATCAGAACCAGATCAGACTGCACAGAGTCAGAACCAGATCAGAATACATTCAGAGTCAGAACCAGATCAGAGTACATTCAGAGTCAGGACCAGGATCAGAACCAGATCAGAGTACATTCATAGTCACAACCAGGTTCTAACCAGATAAGAGTACGTTCAGAGTGAGGACCAGGATCAGAATCAGATCAGAGTACATTCAGAGTCAGAACCGGGATCAGAGTACATTCAGAGTGAGGACCAGGATCAGAACCAGATCAGACTGCACAGAGTCAGAACCAGGATCAGAATCAGATCAGACTGCACAGAGTCAGAACCAGAATCAGACTGCAGAATTAGGATCAGAAACAGGATCAGAGTGCATTCAGAGTCAGAACCAGCATTAGAACCAGATCAGAGTACATTCAGAGTCAGGACCAGGATCAGAACCAGATCAGACTGCACAGAGTCAGAACCAGGACAGCACGGTAGCATGGTGGTTAGCATAAATGCTTCACAGCTCCAGGATCCCAGGTTCGATTCCCGGCTGGGTCACTGTCTGTGTGGAGTCTGCACGTCCTCCCCGTGTGTGCGTGGGTTTCCTCCGGGTGCTCCGGTTTCCTCCCAGTCCAAAGATGTGCGGGTTAGGTGGATTGGCCATGCTAAATTGCCCGTAGTGCCCTAAAAAGTAAGGTTAAGGGGGGGGGGGGTTGTTGGGTTACGGGTATAGGGTGGATACGTGGGTTTGAGTAGGGTGATCATTGCTCGGCACAACATCGAGGGCCGAAGGGCCTGTTCTGTGCTGTACTGTTCTATGTTCTATCTATGTACAGGATCAGAGTGCATTCAGAGTCAAAGCCAGGACCATATCCCATCGAGGATCAGATCGAAGATCAGACTCCACTTACAGACAGAAGCAGGATGATAACTATATCCACTGGGACGGGAGTTTCTAGTTTTTACTCTTTATGAAGAGATTTAAATGTTAACAGGAATTTCTTTGCTTTTAATAATCCTGTTCACATCAACTTGAATAAGAGACATGACTCATTACAAATTGTGAATTTTAACATTTCTAATATTTTGTCTGTGTGCACCTCATCACCAAAACCCAAAGAAGTGCAGTGTAGGTGGTTTGGCCACACAAAATTGCCCCTTAATTGGAAAAAAGAATTGGGGACTCTAAATTTAATTTTTTAAAAACATTTCTAATGTTTACATTTGAGCTCATACAGCTGGGAAACTTCGGGTCTTGAAAACAGCAATCGTTATTGTTACATAAGAATATAATGGTCACTTTCCTTTAGTTCTAGCAGCTGGTGTGCAGCAAAACAACCTCAGAGCAGACAGTAGGAACTGGGCAGTGGACATAAGGGAGGTGGTCAATGACGATAACGGAGACACCAAGGTTAAAATGTATCGAACAATACGGTGGGATCACGAATATTCTTCCTCTGTCCATCTACCAGTAAGAAAACATCAACAACCAACAAGAAGCCACAGGTCTCCATTCCAGTTCTGCTCAAATGTAGGGTCGCTACAGGTATAGCTCACTGTCACTGATTTAGATTTAGAACAGTACAGCACAGAACAGGCCCTTTTGGCCCTCGATGTTGTGCTGAGCAATGATCACCCTACTCAAACTCACATATCCACCCTATACCCGTAACCCAACAACCCCCCCTCCCCCTTAACCTTACTTTCTAGGACACTACGGGCAATTTAGCATGGCCAATCCACCTAACCCACACATCTTTGGACTGTGGGAGGAAACCGGAGCACCCGGAGGAAACCCACGCACACACGGGGAGGACGTGCAGACTCCGCACAGACAGAGACCCAGCCGGGAATCGAACCTGGGACCCTGGAGCTGTGAAGCATTGATGCTAACCACTATGCTACCGTGCTGCCCGTGTTGAAGTAAACGCCAGGCTGAGGGTCTGATGTGAAAGATGGGGTAAAAGCAAACTATCTTCACCTGACCAATCTCGCACCCTTGCCTTTCTTGACTTCTTGGTCTCCATTTCCAGAAATCAGCTCATCAACCAATATTCACTGCAAACGCATGGACATCCTGCAGAAACTAGACTCCCTCACAACCTGCGTCCTGCAAGGCTATCAATTCCATTCTCAGTTTCTCCGTCTCATCTGTTCTGATGGTGCAACCTTCCACAGCTGTGCTTAGGAGAGGTTTTCTTCTTTCCTTAACCAAAAACACATCCTCCTTCCCCCCGCCCCCCCACCAAACAGTGTGGTTGTCAGGTCCCAGGGCCCTCATCCATGTCTGATCTATTCCATTCATTCTGTTCTGCTCTCACCCCTGTTCCAGAATGGTGATATAGGGTTCCCTTTGTTCTCACCTTCCACCCTGCCAACCTTCAAGGCCACTTCCATCACGGCACCACCAGCAAACACATCTTCCATGCCCTTATCTTCCATATTTCGAAGGGACCGTTCCCTCCCCAACACCTGGTCCACTCCTAACACCCCTTCCGTTTCCCATGGCACCTTTCCATATAAGTGCAGGAGATACCTGTCCTTTCCCCACCTCATTTGGGGAGGGTTTAAACTAATGTGGCAGGGGGATGGGAACCAATGCAGGAAGTTGGAAGGTAGTAAAACAGGGACAGAAACAAAAGGAAGTAAGGGGAAAAGTGCAAGGCAGAGAAGACATAGTCAGAAATCCATAAGGGTGACAGTACAAGGTACAGTGACTGAGGGGAGCACAGTGAATAGGCCCAGTAATAACAAAAGGAATAAAACTGGAGATGTTAAGATTCAAAACAGAGGTAAAAAAACCAACATAAGTGTACTTTACCTGAATGCTCGTAGTATTCGGAATAAAGTAAATGAGTTGGTGGCACAAATCATCGTGAATGACTATGATTTAGTGGCCATTACTGAAACATGGTTAAAGGATGGTCACGACTGGGAGTTAAATATCCGAGGGTATCAAACTATTCGGAAGGACAGAGTGGATGGTAAGGGAGGTGGTGTTGCTCTGTTATTTAAGGATGACATCCGGGTAATAGTAAGGGATGACATCGGTGCTATGGAGGATAAGGTTGAATCCATTTGGGTGGAAATCAGGAATAGTAAGGCGAAAAAGTCACTGATAGGAGTAGTCTATCGGCCACCAAATAGTAACGAGATGGTCGGGCAGGCAATAAACAAAGAAATAACTGATGCATGTAGAAATGGTACAGCAGTTATCATGGGGGATTTTAATCTACATGTCGATTGGTTTAACCAGGTCGGTCAAGGCAACCTTGAGGAGGAGTTTATAGAATGTATCCGCGATAGTTTCCTAGAACAGTATGTAATGGAACCTACGAGGGAACAAGCGGTCCTAGATCTTGTCCTGTGTAATGAGACAGGATTGATTCATGATCTCATAGTTAGGGATCCTCTCGGAAGGAGCGATCACAATATGGTGGAATTTAAAATACAGATGGAGGGTGAGAAAGTAAAATCAAATACTCGTGTTTTGTGTTTAAACAAAGGAGATTACAAGGGGATGAGAGAAGAACTAGCTAAGGTAGACTGGGAGCTAAGACTTTATGGTGGAACAGTTGAGGAACAGTGGAGAACCTTCCAAGCGATTTTTCACAGTGCTCAGCAAAGGTTTATACCAACAAAAAGGAAGGACGGAAGAAAGAGGGAAAATCGACCGTGGATATCTAAGGAAATACGGGAGAGTATCAAATTGAAGGAAAAAGCATATAAAGTGGCAAAGATTGCTGGGAGATTAGAGGACTGGGAAATCTTTAGGGGGCAACAGAAAGCTACTAAAAAAGCTATAAAGAAGAGTAAGATGGAGTATGAGAGTAAACTTGCTCAGAATATAAAAACAGACAGTAAAAGTTTTTACACATATATAAGACAAAAAAGAGTGGCTACGGTAAATATTGGTCCTTTAGAGGATGAGAAGGGAGTTTTAATAATGGGAAATGAGGAAATGGCTGAGGAACTGAACAGGTTTTTTGGGTCAGTCTTCACAGTGGAAGACACAAATAACATGCCAGCGACTGATAGAAATGAGGCTATGACAGGTGAGGACCTTGAGAGGATTGTTATCACTAAGGAGGTAGTGATGGGCAAGCTAATGGGGCTAAAGGTAGACAAGTCTCCTGGCCCTGATGGAATGCATCCCAGAGTGCTAAAAGAGATGGCTAGGGAAATTGCAGATGCACTAGTGATAATTTACCGAAATTCACTAGACTCTGGGGTGGTCTCGGTGGATTGGAAATTAGCAAACGTGACGCCACTGTTTAAAAAAGGAGGTAGGCAGAAAGCAGGAAATTATAGGCCAGTGAGCTTAACTTCGGTAATAGGGAAGATGCTGGAATCTATCATCAAGGAAGAAATAGTGAGGCATCTGGATAGAAATTGTCCCATTGGGCAGACGCAGCATGGGTTCGTAAAAGGCAGGTCATGCCTAACTAATTTAGTGGAATTTTTTGAGGACATTACCAGTGCAGTAGATAACGGGGAGCCGATGGATGTGGTATATCTGGATTTCCAGAAAGCCTTTGACAAGGTGCCACACAAAAGGTTGCTGCATAAGATAAAGATGCATGGCATTAAGGGTAAAGTAGTAGCATGGATAGAGGATTGGTTAATTAATAGAAAGCAAAGAGTTGGGATAAATGGGTGTTTCTCTGGTTGGCAATCAGTAGCTAGTGGTGTCCCTCAGGGATCCGTGTTGGGCCCACAATTGTTCACAATTTACATAGATGATTTGGAGTTGGGGACCAAGGGCAATGTGTCCAAGTTTGCAGATGACACTAAGATGAGTGGTAAAGCGAAAAGTGCAGAGGATACTGGAAGTCTGCAGAGGGATTTGGATAGGTTAAGTGAATGGGCTCGTGTCTGGCAGATGGAATACAATGTTGACAAATGTGAGGTTATCCATTTTGGTAGGAATAACAGCAAATGGGATTATTATTTAAACAATAAAATATTAAAGCATGCCGCTGTTCAGAGAGACTTGGGTGTGCTAGTGCATGAGTCACAGAAGGTTGGTTTACAAGTGCAACAGGTGATTAAGAAGGCAAATGGAATTTTGTCCTTCATTGCTAGAGGGATGGAGTTTAAGACTAGGGAGGTTATGTTGCAATTGTATAAGGTGTTAGTGCGGCCACACCTGGAGTATTGTGTTCAGTTTTGGTCTCCTTACTTGAGAAAGGACGTACTGGCGCTGGAGGGTGTGCAGAGGAGATTCACTAGGTTAATCCCAGAGCTGAAGGGATTGGATTATGAGGAGAGGTTGAGTAGACTGGGACTGTACTCGTTGGAATTTAGAAGGATGAGGGGGGATCTTATAGAAACATTTAAAATTATGAAGGGAATAGATAGGATAGATGCGGACAGGTTGTTTCCACTGGCGGGTGACAGCAGAACTAGGGGACATAGCCTCAAAATAAGGGGAAGTAGATTTAGGACTGAGTTTAGGAGGAACTTCTTCACCCAAAGGGTTGTGAATCTATGGAATTCCTTGCCCAGTGAAGCAGTTGAGGCTCCTTCATTACATGTTTTTAAGGTAAAGATAGATAGTTTTTTGAAGAATAAAGGGATTAAGGGTTATGGTGTTCGGGCCGGAAAGTGGAGCTGAGTCCACAAAAGATCAGCCATGATCTAATTGAATGGCGGAGCAGGCTCGAGGGGCCAGATGGCCTACTCCTGCTCCTAGTTCTTATGTTCTTATTTCTGACTGTCCTAGACCCCAAACACTTTCCAAGGGAAACCGTGATTTACACATACTTATTTCAATTTAGAATCCTGTATCCACTGCTCATAGTGTGGTCTTCTCTACATTGGGAAGACTAAATGCAGACTGGGTGACTGCTTCGCAGAACACCTCCATCAGGGTCTGGTTTAGCTCACTCAGCTAAATCGCTGGCTTTTAAAGCAGACCAAGCAGGTCAGCAGCACGGTTCGATTCCCATACCAGCCTCCCCGGACAAGCGCCGGAATGTGGCGACTAGGGGCTTTTCACAGTAACTTCATTAAGCCTACTCGTGACAATAAGCGATTTTCATTTCATTTTTTCATTTCATCCGGAAGGGTGACCCTGAGCATTCTATTGTTTCTCATTTTAATTCCTCACCTCCTTCCCACTCTGACCTCTGTCTGTGGTAAGTTCCAATGAAGCTCAACGCAAGCTTGAGGAACAGCACCTCATCGGTCATCGCAGCATTCTACAAGCTGCTGGACTCAATAATGAGCTTGACAACTTTCGGTCCTAACCTCTGCCACCATCTTGTTAAATAATTTGTTCTTTTTGCTGATTTTGGTCGAGTCTCATTTCTTTCTTTATCCCTTCACCTGTTGCACTCAATGATTGCTTAGTCGCCATTCACCCCCTCATCTGGACAAACTTTATTTTGTTACGATATCCATGAAGACTCTCTTTGGCATTTGCATCATGAAATATTTTGTTAGTTGCCCTCTTTCCGATCACAGATATTCCCTTTTGTTCTTCCTGCCCCCTCCTCCACCCCCCAATAGCTTCACCAGGTCCATCTCAGGCCCTTCTCTTTCTTGATTTTGTGGGTCGCAGTGGGCGCAGGAGCAGCAGGAGCAGCTCCAACGCTGCTTCAGGGAGCTTAAGGCAGAGCTGCTGGAACCACTAAAGGCCTCATTTGATAAGCTCCTGGAGGCCCAGACGGCCCAATGGGCGGCGATCCGGGAGGTCCGACAAAAGGTCTCGGAAAACGAGGACGAGATCCTAGGCCTGGCGGCGAAGGTGGAGGCGCACGAAGCGCTCCACAAGAAGTTGCAGGCGAGGTTCGAGGAGATGGAGAACCGATTGAGGCGGAAGAATCTGCGGATCCTGGGCGTCCCAGAGGGGCTGGAGGGATCATAGCCTGCACATCTTTGGATTGTGGGGGTGAAACCAACGCAGACATGGGGAGAATGTACAAACTCCGCACAGTGACCCAGAGCCGGGATCGAACCTGGGACCTCGGCGCCGTGAGGCTGCAGGGCTAAACCCTGTGCCACCGTGCTGCCCCAACAATTATATTTCTATGGGTTCCTCCCTCTACAGATGCTGCCTGACCTGCTGAACATTTTCTGTTTTTTTTTTCGGGAGGGTGTAACCTGGGGCCTGGGCGCGGTTGGAGAGGGAAGGGGCAGGGTGAAACCCAGGAGGAACCTCCAGGTGAGAAAGAACAAACGGTGCAAGTACAATGAGATGGTCGAACGAACGGAATGGCAGCGACATTCATGTCAGAACAGCGGCAGAACGGAGGGGGGGAAATTGAAAGAAGAGAACATTATGACAAGAGGCAAGTGAACAAAGATCGTAGCAGAGCAGGGAACAGGATTATCCTCATCAGAATAAAAGAGTGAATGGGAGGGCCAGTTGAGAGAAAAAAAGCGCAGGAGCAGTAAGCTCAGTCCTCCCTTGCTAACTGCACTTTGAGTGTACCTACACCAGTGATTTAAGGCGGTGGCTTACCACCACGTCTCAAAGGAAAGCAACAAGTACTAGCAAGGCCCAATAAATGATCATAAAAAGATGTCTGTCCCACTAAATCTTCCCTATCACTTTGCTTTCTTCAAGCTGAATATTGGAAGGAGGATTTTGGGTTACATAGCACTCGACATCTTCATTACAATTCAATCTTCAACAAGATCATGGGGTTACTCTGGTTCCTGCTGTGAGAGAGAGAGAGAGAGAGAGAGAGCTGAACACTGCCCCTGCCTTGCCCCAAGAAAGCAGAGGCCTAATTCCACCAGTTGTCATAATCCAGATTAAGAGCTCACAGGCAGTGCATGTATTTTATTTTGAAGCAATTCTCCAGAGTAGCACATAATCTCTTCCATCACTCCTTCAGCTACCTCTTGCAATTCCATCCTCACTCCTGCCCCACCCCAGCTTTCATCTACGAAATACCCGAGGATCTCTCACCCTGGTGAAGGTGGAAGTGTTGTCGGAGGCAGCGATTCGAGTGGAGAATGCAGCCAATCCCAATTTGCTGTCTAAAAACAAAAGACTCCTATAAACCTCAGCTAAAGGTACTGAAGATGGAGATAGATTTGTTCATCTGTTTCCATTTTGAAATGCGATTAAGCTGACAGATTTAAAAGGTGCCATTTTCAGAGAACAGCGTCACTGTGAAAGTAACACCTCCCAGTGGTTCAAGGCCATCTGTACAGTGGCCAACTCCCATTTCCATTAGTCTCTAGTCTTGGCTTTACTGTTGACTGTTAGCGGACAGGAATTCTTGGCTTGCAGGCTCCAAATATCTGGTGACAACAAACATTTTTTTTTAAACAGAAGATGTACCATGTTTTGCTGGGGGTGAGGTGGGAGGGTGGAGGACGAGAAGAGATATTTGCTTTTAGAAAGCTAGAGAGATAAAAAGAGAGAAACAGTTCTGCTTTTATATATATGCATAAGTAGAAGGGTCATTTAGATCTGAAATGTTAAAATGTTAACTCCGTTTCTCACTCTTCACAGATACTGACAGACCTTCTGAGTGTATCCAGCATTTTCTGTGTTTATACATTGCTTTTCATGTCTACAGGATGCTAGTTTATTGCATCCATCGAATCATAAAATACCTACAGAAGGAGGCCGTTTGGCTCATCGAGTCTGCACCGACCTTCAGAAAGAGCACCCTACCCAGGCCCACTCGCCTGCCCTATCCCCATACCCCCCAGCTAACCGTTGGACATGAAAGGACAATTTAGCATGGCCAATCCACCTAACCTGCACATCGGACTGTTCTAGTCACCCAGTTATGGTCATCACACTTTTGTGCTCGGGGGGGGTTTGTTGGTTATATTGTTGTGTTTTTCTTTTTGTTGAAAATTTGATGTGTAAAATTGTTAAAATGATAAATGCCTAATATTTTCTTTTAAAAAATGGAAGGATGTAGGGGTCCTTAAGAGGATGCAGGGGAGAATTACCGGAATGTTTCCAGGAGGAAGGATTTTAGCTACTCGGTTAGGTTGGAGAAGCTGGGATTCTTCTCCATGGAGCGGAGGGATTGAGGGGAGAATTGATAAAGGTCTCAAGGGCAGCACGGTGGCGCAGTGAGTTAGCTCTGCAGCCTCACGGCGCCGAGGTCCCAGGTTCGATCCCGGCTCTGGGTCACTGTCTTTGTGGAGTTTGCACAGTCTCCCCATGTTTGCGTTGGTTTCGCCCCCACAACCCAAAAGATGTGCAGGGTAGGTGGACTGGCCACACAAAATTGCCCCTTAATTGGAAAATGAATTGGGTACTCTAAATTTTTAAAAAAGAAAAAAAGATAAAGGTCTCAATAGGGCCTAGACAAGGAGAAGCTGTTCCCATCTATTGATGATACAAGGAGTGTGTGGGGGGAGAGAACACATTTATGAATCGGGGATGAAGATACAGAGGGTGTGGGTGGAAACCGTTTGGTCGCAGCAAGTGGTAATGACCCAGAACTCGCCGCTTGAGCCAGGTTGGGGGCGGAAACAATCAATGATTTCATAAAGAAAGTGGGTGGACAATTGAGGGAAATACACTTGCTGGGCTATGGGGATAGAATGTGGGAAATGAGGCTGACGGGACTGCTCGAGATAGTCAGCACAGATTTAATGGGTTGAACGGCTTTTTTCTGTGTAGTAATGACTTGTGTCGCAAAGCACTTTGAGGCCAAAGCAGTGATGTGGGGATGTAGTCGTGGCTGTAATGTCGGAAGTGCAACTTCAGAAAGGTCTCACAAACAGCAACGAGATAAAAGATCAGATTCCATTTTAGGGAGAAATCCCTTGTGCCTCTTTGCCCAGAGGCACAGAATATTTTGGCACCCTGAGAAAAAGAGCTACAGGGCCAGAGACAATTAGCTACATTATGGGGTGAACCCATAAAATAAGAGACAGTTGGTCACCTTGATCAGAATCAGAGAATCTCAAATTCCTTCCTGTTGGCTCTACTTCCGGGTCAAGAGTCACATTAACCACTAATTACAATTACAATTGATCCCTTTTAAATTTGATGCAAACTCTTTTAAAAGCCCTTTCCAAACTTTTTCAAAGATTATGACAAATTCCACAGACATTTTAAAGAAATTACAAATTTTTCTTGCTCTACTGGTTCTTCGGGCGGAATGGTGGCACAGTGTTTAGCGCTGTTGTCTCACAACCCAAAAAGATGTGCAGGGTAGATGAATTGGCCAAGCTAAATTGCCCCTTCATTGGAAAAAACAAATTGGATACTCTTTTAAAAATGTTTTTTAAACTCGACTTCTGGGTCAGTCATCACAGTACATTTACACAATTTTTGAAGCCAATCATTTTGCACGCCCAACCCTTCCACAGCAACGATCCTGTAACTTAAACAAAACCCTACCAAGGCTCCTCCCTCCCCTCAAAGCTGCTGCAGCACTAGAACAGTTACAAGCAGAGGGGCTGGAGGATGAAGTCCCAGATTCAGATACAAAGACCAATCCACCTACCCTGCACATCTTTGGGTTGTGGGGGTGAAACCCACGCAGATACGAGGAGAACGTGCAAACTGCACACGGACAGGTACCTGGGGTCGGGATCGAACCCGGGTCCTCGGCACCATGAGGTGTCAGTGCTAACCACTGTGCCACCGTACTGCTCAGCACAGAATACCTGTGAGGAGAAGAAGCAAATCTCTGTCAGGAAGAGGTCAGTTTTTTTTCCATTGGCAGAAGAGGAGACACGAGCTCTCAGGGGTACTATGCAAGCTGGAAATAAAAAAGGACGAAATCCTGGAATGCTCTGTGAATGGCTAAGAAATGCTAAAGAACTGGATGTTCCAGTCCCTCACTCCAAGTCAGCCTTGACAGTGGAAGCGCCATGTACCCTCAGTCAAAAGGGTGTGGTTTCATGACCCACTCTGGAGACAAGAGTATAACCATGATACTACCATGCAGTACTGCAGTACTGAGGGAGTGCTATACTGGAACTTGTCATAATATACACACAAGTATATGATGGTGCATAGACAGACACTGAATGACCAATCAACACACAGAACACAGCAGCCAATCACCAGACAGAACACGGACACTATAAAGCCAGAGGGCACTAGTTTTCCCGCTCTCTTGGGATGCAGCCTCTGACACAGCCTGAGCCCGTGATCAGCAACATGAAAATCCACCATGTGCTGGCAGGATAGTCTGGTCAGGTTAGCCTCAGGTCTCCAATCAACTCAACATAGTGTCAACCCACAGTGCAAGTATGTTTAACAGCTCATAGTTCAATAAAATAGAGTTGTACTTCTATAAGTGTTGGTAGCCTGTCTCTCTCACTGCTATGGGGAAAGCAGTCCTTGCAGACCAAGCATACCCAACACATCAGAACTGATGCAGTCTTTCAGGTAAAATGTTAAACCACCTGTCTGAGTGACAACACGAATATGAAGCCGGAAGCTTATCTCACGATGGAAGCTCAATATGGGGAGGTCAGGCGAGAACAGTGCTGGATTTAACTGTGATGCCCGTCCTAGCTTCCTGCCTTCTCCCGACATATGACTAATGGCCACATGACAAGATATCGATTGGAGTGTTCTGATGCTTTTGAAGTAACAATGGTTCACAAGCACTGTAGAGGGAGAACGTTGGCAAGAGAACTAAACTCTGAGGATGACATGACACTCCACAAATCTTAAAAATGAGGCTGAAGAGAATAGTCAAAGAAATGCCACACTCCCAGCTCCTGTTTAAGTGGAAACTGAGACTTAGCAATGCAGGAACAACAATACGTTGCATTTATGCAGCATTTTAATAAAGCTAAACCTCTTGTGGTAGTTTTTACAGGACTGTAGAAAGGGGCTAGAGAAGGCCATTCATCCCTCAAACCTGTTCAGCCATTCAATTCGATCAGGGCTGACCTGCCCGCAACTCTGTAAACCCACCTCAATTCCATATTCTTGAGTATTCTTTTTTCAATCATAAATTCAGAGTGACCAATTCTTTTTCCCCCCCAATTAAGGGGCAATTTAGCGCAGCCAATCCACCAATCCTGCACATCTTTGGGTTATGGGGGTGAGACCCACGCAGACACCGAGAGAATGTGCAAACTCCACACGGCCAGTGACCCGGGGCCCGGATCGAACCCGGGTCTTCAGCGCCATGAGGCAGCAGTGCTAACCACTGCGCCACTTGCCACCCACGTTCTCGAATATCCTTACCCGATACAAATCTCTCCCACTCGCCCCCAGGATCCACAGTAATCCAATATAAAGCAACTTTTCAGCCTCATTTGTCTTAGCAAGACAGGAGTTGGTTGCTTTGCCAGGTTTCTCTGCCTCAAACTGGAGCGATGAGAAGCAGTTTGGTACAAAGCTGCCGTGGAAAAATATTCTTTCATGCAGCTTGGAGACTGCTGCAAGTGGCCACTTTGTCCCTGTCCAGCTACAGCATCAAATGACATTCTAGGTTTTGAATCATTTACATTACACCTGGGATGGTCGGTCTGTCGATGTGGAATGGAAGGATCTCTTCACCACTCTTGTTTTTCTGTCTAGAGCAATATATCGCAAGGTAATTTGGTCCCTTCAAATTCCAAATGCACCATCTTACAAACTCTTCCTCCTCCGTGTGCACTGGAATTTACGATCCTTCACACGTCAGATTTATTTCCTCCCTCGATCACTCATTGAGTGACCACCGGCAGACCTTCAGAATACCATTCGGTAGGGCAGCACGGTGGCGCAGTGGTTAGCATTGCTGCCTCGCGGCGTCGAGGTCCCAGGTTCGATCCCGGCTCTGGGTCACTGTCAGTGTGGGGTTTGCACATTCTCCCTGTATTTGCGTGGGTTTCGCCCCCACATCCCAAAGATGTGCATGGTAGGTGGATTGAACACACTAAATTGCCCCTTAATTGGAAAAAAATGAATTGGGTACACTAAATTTATATTAAAAAAAAGAATACCATTCGGTGGGGACAGTGGCACAGGGGCAGGAGCCAAGAAAGATACAGGCCGAGGGTTCATAAGTCATGGCAGGAATTGCTCGCAAAGGGCTCATCGGTTAATGCGGGAACTACGTGCACCGAGCTCAACAACTGTGACGGGAATCGCATGCACCAGGCCCATCGGCTATGGTGGGAATCATGCGCACCGAGCACATCATCTAATGCAGGAATCGCACCCACCGAGATCATCGACTATGGCGGGAATCTCACATACAGGGCTCATCAGCTATGGTGGGAATTCTGCACACCAATGAAGATAAGCATTTGTAAGAGAAATTTCAAAATGAAAATAATGGCGATAAAGGCATCTGATACCCAACAGGAGCCAGACCAGCTGAAAATTGGACCAATAGCCACCTTAACCGTCAAATAGCGTGTCTCTCCACCTCCCTCAGTCTGCCCTTCTCCATTAACTTGCACAAGCTTCAAAGACAAGTTTGACTGATTTACCTCATTTCATCGCCTACTTTTTTTAATCTCGAGTTTCTTAACTAAAGACACAATCACAATGCCCAAAAACAGCGGCAGGGGCCAGTGGGTAGAGCCTGTTGAGAAGCACAATACAGGATGCATATTAAACATAAGGATCCTTAGCAGAGGAGTCAGTCCTGGCTCAGCGGGTGGCACTTCTCAGTCAGGAGGTTGGGAGTTCAAGTTCCATTCCAGAGTCTTCAGCACAAAATCCAATCGGATCCTCCAGTGCGGTACTGGGGGGAGTGCTGCACTGACATTGGTTCTATCTTTCGGATAACAACATAAATTAAGGCTCTGTTTGCCGCCTCAGCTGGACAGAAAAGTCCCAGAACGCTACTGAAAGTGAGCGGGGGAGTTCTCCTCTATGCTTTGGCCAACATAGAACATACAGTGCAGAAGGAGGCCATTCGGCCCATCGAGTGCACCGACAAACTTAAGCCCTCGCTTCCACCCTATCCCCGTAACGCAATAACCCCTCCTAACGTTTTTGGTCACTATGGGAAATTTATCATGGCCAACCCACCTAACCTGTACGTCTTTGGACTGTGGGAGGAAACCGGAGCACCCGGAGCAAACCCACGCAGACACAGGGAGAACGTGCAGACTCCGCACAGACAGTGACCCAGCAGGGAATCAAACCTGGGACCCTGGCACTGTGAAGCCACAGTGCTAGCCACTTGTGCTATCATGCTGCCCCAAAATCAATTCTAAAAAAAGACCATCTCGTCAAACTATTTCAATGCTGTTTGTGGGAGCTTGCACAAAGTAATTTCCAGAGTTCCCTTTGAAACAGTCACTTGGTGGTACAGAACCTGAATATTCTGAAGGACATGTTACTGAAGATTTTCATCTTGCACAGATCAGGACAAACACAGAAATGCCTAATTAAATAGGATTTGTGTTATTGGCTCATCTTGCAAGCTTGACTCAGAAGTAGAGCACAATCAAAGCTATCCTGTAGTACACTTGGTCAGATAATTGTCACTGTTCATCGCATAAGTGGGCCAAAGACCATCACTTTCAGACCTGAAAAAGTGCCCGGTTGTACTCAAATTACCTTGGAATGGCAAAGTAGCTCAGATATCTGAACATATTTCATGCTTTTACTATGTGGTGGTAACACAAGTGGTATTTTCCACCAACAGGATAAGATGACATAGCCAGTCGAAAAGAAACATTCTGCCCACCACACAATTGAGCAGTGGGTCAGTAGGAATTTCAGTGCCTATGCGAAGCTAAGTAGATAGGTTATACGTCCAAACAATTGGCTGGTCGAATCAAGTCAGTGTATTCCTTCAGCTGTTTGTAACAGGCAGAATACACACCTCACTCAACCAGTCACAATTGCAAAACTCAGAACAAAACGTCTACTGTTCGCTGTGATTCTGCGATTTGGTAGCACTTGCTGAACAATCTTGAGTGTACTTAATAGCTACACTGGCAAACAATTTAAGATAATCAGTTGGGCTCCGAATGTGGCCCATTTAACTTGCTAGAAGTGACAGACACTCGTATGCAGACACTTGTTCTCTGCAAACAAAAGGAATATGTTCAAGTCTTGTGCTTTTATCGAATTACCTGGGAGTTTAGGGAGCCTATATTTTCCTGTTGCCTTTTCCAAGGCAACTCCCTTGACCAGGGTTGACTTGCCAACCAATCAACACCCTTTTCTCCTGTAGTGCAAATTGCTCGGGTCGCTTGCAATTTGACATTCTTGTATTTGTCATGATGAGTACAAGGTGAAAAGCTTCAGCAACACCTTTCTTTTCAACAATATTCAACTCTTCAAAAAGTACAGAACTACAAAATGATTTAGGCTGTTAATGCCATGAAAGGCACTATGTGAATGCAAGTCTTTCTCATTAAATGATTGTGAATTGGTCGAATGAACCAATGCAATTTGCATACAACCCAATAGTTTACTCAGGGCAGACTTCTCAAGAGGTCAGCTCAGCAGTAGTGGGAGCAACTTTTTCTCTCTCCGCCTTATCCTCACTCTTCCCTTTTTGGAGGTTTGAATTTTTGCTACTATGGGGTTTCTACACTCGGGAGTCCGAAACAATCATTATATCAATAAGCCAATTCGGAACTGCTAACCCTGCCCACTACATTATTTTGAGTTGGTATTGTTACACAAAATTTGCATTTGGCTAAAAGTATATATACTTTTAATCCTGTCTATGTGGAGTTTACACCTTCTCCCCATGTTTGCGTGGGTTTCCTCCCGATGCTCCGGTTTCCTCCTATAAATCCTGAAAGACTTGCTTATTGGGCGAATTGGACATTCTGAATTCTCCCTCAGTGTACCTGAACAGGAGCCACAGTGTGGCTACTAAGGGCTTTTCACAGTAACTTAATTGCAGTGTTAATGCAAGCCTATTTGCGACACCAATAAAGATTTTTTTTAAAAATGAGCTCATTTTTATCGTTGTATAATAACTTGCCACAATACAATGTGTCCAGCCTGTCACAATACTGTGTGCACTGATTGGCGGCCTTGGCCCAGTACTCAGATTGGCCGCTTTAGCCCAGTACTATGCACAGTAGTGGGTTGGCTCAGTCCAGTATTGTGCACATCGTCTGATTATTCCATTGAGCCTCAATCCCTCTTCTGCTGTATAATGAATTATTTTGATGTTGGACCCATAACTCTGTTCAGAATTTTGTCTCACTCTTGTTGTTCCTCTGCACACAAATGCAGCCCAAGGCCCCAACTGGTTCTCAATTTCCCCAGTTGTCCTGTGCACTCAACCAGTCCAGTTCTGTGACCGCTTGGAGTGACCTTGACAGGAAAACACTGTGCGCGCACACACACACACATACATAAATATAGCTCAAACAGCCACTTTTATTTGGCTGCCTGTCCTTGAAATGGAGTTTGGAAATATGAGATGTCTGGTCAACTGAAAGACCCTGGAGATGGCAGATGAATGTCAGCATTATATCTTTGCTTGCAATGCTTGCCATCAACATGAAACCACTCCCCAGCACCCCCCCTCCCGCATAACTTCCCTGACACACCATGAAAAATAAAACCAGGCTCACTTCATATCACTAACAGTAATTCGGACCGCTCTCTATAATGGGCCAAGATAAATATCAGCATAATTACGCTGGAATAACTGACTGATCAAGGCACATACCTCAACTATTCCTTTCCCATTGACTCACTGGTAGTCACATTGTTCAGGAGGGTATAAAGAACGTGTAGGTTATTCTGCACATCATAAGGACAGAGCATGTGATTGAATTCACACCAAGCTGGTTCTTCAGCTCGTCTATTGTTTGTGTCCATTTCAATTCTCTTCCCACACCTAGTGGTGCACTAAGGCAGACTTGTGCTTTGTTTCCGTAGCTAGTAATTCCCGGAACAGGTTGTTTGTCTGTCGCCAGGGGTATATAGCTTGAGAGAGGCCACTCCACATGAAACATGGCTGACCAGGAGTCTCACCCAATCTTACTGCCAGCCATGGACGCGTTGGAAGGGCTTACAGGTTGATGCATTCAACCTGTTGGACTGCGTTATGAACTCGCTTTCAATTTTCATGGTCATCAAGTGCTAGGGTGCAAGTTGAACCCAGAGCTCGTGTCTCAGGGACAGACCCACTGTGCCACAGGACGTCCATGGCCTTCCTTGTGTGCTTTACCGATATTTATCCATCCCCAGCACGGTGACGCAGTGGGTTAGCCCTGCTGCCTCACGGCGCCGAGGTCCCAGGTTTGATCCCGGCTCTGGGTCACTGTCAGTGTGGAGTTTGCACATTCTCCCCGTGTTTGCGTGGGTTTTGCATCCACAACCCAAAGATGTGCAGGTTAGGTGGATTGGCCACGCTAAATTGCCCTTAATTGGAAAAAATTAATTGGGTACTCTAAAAAAAAATTTAAATAAATTATCCGTTCCCCATTAGTCACTCACTCCTTCAGATGAGGCGCTCAATCAAGCCCCCGCCTCCTCCTTTGGCTCAAAGTCCAGTGCTGTCACCCAAGCAACAGCTCAACTTCTCCTGATGCCCTGGACAACATTACGCCACAACCAACATCATCAGGAGCAAGTTTAACAGCTCATGAAATGTTAATGCTATTTGTGGGATCTTGTGCACATGCGGGTCCAACCACCGAAAATGGCACAGCCACTTCACTGCGAAACGCCAACTCACTACAAGTGAAGAATTTGGGGCTAATTTTGAATGACTCAATCACATACTCTTCCTGCACGCTACAGCCATTAGTCGGCCAAAAAAACCCATCCTTATGACGCACTGACTTCCTACACCAGTTGGAAAGCAAAAAAGGCTCATTACCCGACTGGATAGTGCTTGACTATCAGCCAAACAGCCTTTTCCCCTCATTTTCAATACTCTTTCCAACCAGAAAATGACAAAGTACACCCAATCTGTTTTTAATGTGCCAATGATTTTTCTCCAGGGTTGCATACAGCAATGTCCTGGAGATTGATCTTCAATTCTTGGAGACTCCAGGCCAATCCTGGAGGATTGGCACCCTTACTGACTTGCCCTTGTGGTAGCTTTAGGGCTCCCACATCTCGCTCCTGAAATGCTTAAGACCTGAAGCTGAAAGTACCCCCCCCCCCCCCCAATCTCCATCTCATTTCCCTGAACAATTCGCTCTCTGTGTGCAAGTGCGTCACAACCGTCTCACAAATGGTGCGTGGTTGTGGGATTTTTTTTTTAAACTCCCCTCGACGTAAGCGACAGTCATGGTCAATTCAAGAACCTTTGCAAACATTGGACAAGTCAACTCAGAAATCGCTAAAAAAAAAAAATCCTCAGCATGAACGGATGCATTATCCTTGTAGATTACATCTGACGCACAATAGCACTAACATCACGGCAAGCAACATTCAAATTAAATTTATTTCAAACCAGCTTGTGTCATGCATATCATTGTGATACTTGATTTCATCCCCCCCACCACTGCTCTCCCCAAGCCCACCCCCTCCCCCTCACAGGACAAACAGCTCTGTGCAGCCAACCTACAGACAGACTGAACAAGAGTTGTTTAATCCTATTAAACACTCCAGTGATCAGAAAACATAGCTTTTGATTAACAGCTCAATCAGGGAGGGTAACACGGAGACTCATTCATCAGCAGATTAACTCACTGAATCGCACGTTCAGGTGACTGCCTGCCTCAAATGAGATTTCACGCGGGAGGAAGGAATACAATATATAAATAGTAACGGGATACCTTTTGTTGCAGTCACGAGAAACCACCATCCACCACCACCACCAGTACTTAACCCTTTCTGTAATTAGCGGATGCAAAATATTCTTGCCTCATTCTTGGAGACTAGTGCATGGATAATGAGAGTTCGCTGCGAAGGGATACTCTTGTCTCTGGTTCAGTCAGGGGGTTGTGTGGGTTCAAATCCCCAATCCTGAGAATTGAACACGACATATAGGCCGACGCTTCAGTATTTGAGGAAGAGCTGCACGGTCAGGCGTGCCGGCTTTCAGAGGAATCATAAAGCCAGGGCTCTGTCCACACTCACCAGATAAAGTTTGCAAAGGATCCCATGACCATGAACATAGAAAACAAACCAGATCCTCAGTTCATGATCTCATTGCTGTTTGCTGGGCTTTGGATTGACAGTTGGGGTTTCCCGACATTACGACAATTACCACCTCACTGACTGTGAAGCACTTTGCAACTTGTTAATGTTGCAGAGAAATGTAAATATTTTCTTTCTTAATATATACGTCATGACATCCCATCGCAACAGCCTGCCTTACATGCGACACCGCCATTACTGGCTCAGCCATTTTTTTGTTTTGAAGTGTTCTAGCAGTGCTCTCCAAAGTTCCAGTTTCCTCACAAGCTTGTGATAAAAGGTCAAAATCCAAACCATGCTCACAGGAATCACTCCAGAGAATGTTCCACCATCAAAACGTGACTCGTCAGAGACTTGCATGTTTGAATGGCGACTGTGCTTTCGGCCTGCTCTCATGTGGAGGCCTAAGAATTTCCCTCGAAGCCTCATCCCCGGACTCGTGCAAGGCCTCCTTGATCTCTATCTTCCAAATTCCCTTCCCACATTTCTCTTGCTGGAAACTGAAGAGGTGAAGGAAGACCACAGGATGGCAACTGATGCTCCAAGTCTCTCAGCCACCTACATGAACACAGTCCCACTGATGCTTGGAACACCAAATCAGATCAGTGCCAGAAAGGTAGGTGAAACAGGGGTTGCATAGTCTCATAACAAAATCGAGGGAGAGTAAGAGAGAGAGTGGGGTCTGCAGGATACATAGAAAATAGGAGGAGAAGGCCATTCGGCCTTCAGGCCTGCTCCGCCATTCATTATGATCATGGCTGATCATCCAACTCAATAGCTTGTTCCTGCCTTCTATTCTCCCTACCCCCATATCCTTCAATCCCTTTGCCCCAAGTACATTATCTAACTCCTTCTTGAAAACATACAATGTTTCGGCCTCAACATCTTTCTGTGGTAGTAAATTCCACAGGCTCACCACTCTCTGGGTGAACAAATTCCTCCTCCTCTCAATCCTAAACGGTTTATCTCATATCCTCAGACATCCCCTGGTCCTGGACACACCCACCATTGGGAGTCTCCTCCCTGCATCTACCCTGTCAAGTCTTGTTAGATTTCTAGAGGTTTCTAGGAGATCCCCTCATTCTTCTGAACTCGTGTGAATATAATCCCAACCAACTAAATTTCTCCTCATAGGTCAGTCTCCCCATCCCAGGAATCAGCCTGGTAAACCTTCGTTGCACTCCTTCAAAACCAAGAACATCCTTCCTCAGGTAAGGAGACCAAAACTGCACACAATATGATCCATGTTGCAACAGTATATTGTACTTTGAAAGTGCTTCCTTGGCTGCAAGGTGCCTTGGGATGACCTGAAGAGATGAAGCACTGGACAAATCTTTTTCAGGTGACTCAGATGGTCCTTGTGCTTACAGCAGCCATTTGAGAACTGCGTGGGAGTATTACTGGACTGTTCATCCATTGTAGAGCACTCCTCACATTGTCATTTCAAAAATAATTGGTGGCACTAAGATGTGATGCATGACACAAGAAGATTGCTGGGTCACCTCTGCTTCTGTGCAGACTGGGCGAAATGTTTTACTGAGCCACTTGGCGGGCGAGGGTGCCACCTCTCATGACAGAAGGTCAATCATGCCAAAGGTCACAGATACTTTGACACCTCCCAGTATTGAGACACAACAACTGTGGTCCAAGACAGATGGAGGTCCATCGAATTCACCATCTCATACAATTAAAGAAAAATACTGCGGAGGCTGGAAATAAAAATGCAGGGCGAATGGCTGCCTCTCAAAATACCTTCATGCCGTTTGCAAGCTTGTAGTCACTTGCCATTTCAACTCAGAATCTTGCTCTCATGCCCACGTGTCCGTCATTGGCCTGCTGCGATGCTCCAGCAACGCAAACTGGAAGAACACAACCTCATCTCCCAAGTAGACACGTTACAGCCTGCTGGACTAAACCGGAGTTCAACAACTTTAGACTGTGAGCATGCCCCTCCATCTTGACTATCCCCTTTGTTTCATGTCATTTGATTCCCCTGGCTTGTCCCAACAAAATCCACCCCTCCTCCACATGGCCACTGTCCCTTGTTCAGTGTCGCTCCAACTGACCACTGTTCTCCTATTAACACATTCTGCTAACCTACCTTTGCTGCTATTAACATTCTTCTGTCCCTAATGGTACCATTAGCAACCGTTTTGTCTCATGTCCATGACGTCTTTGTCAATCTCTCCTTAACTCTGAACTACCATTGACTTTCCATCCTGCCCCATCCCCCGAATAAATTTAATCACATTTCTATCCCTTTCAGCTCTGTGAAAGAGTCATATAGACTCGAAACGTTAATCGTGTTTCTCTCTCCACAGCTTCAGTAAATGTGACGGGACTGTAATTCCCATGAACCTTTGGGTGGAGGAAGCCAGATCATTGAGGCTGTAGTGATTGCTGACCAGTGAGCTAGGGCGGAAAGTGTGGATATCTCTCTCGTGTGGAGGGGGAAAAAGTCAAGGATCAGATTCAATGCCCTTGGTGGCCAAAGAGCCGGATGTCCAGATTGGCGGGATTGCCATTCTTTTTTTTTTATAAATTTAGAGTACCCAATTCATTTTTCCAATTAAGGGACAATTTAGTGTGGCCAATCCACCTAGCCTGCACATCTTTGGGTTGTGGGGGTGAAACCCACGCAAACACGGGGAGAATGTGCAAACTCCACACGGACAGTGACCCAGAGCCGGGATCAAACCTGGGACCTCAGCGCCGTGAGGCTGCAGGGCTAACCCACTGCGCCACCGTGCTGCCCGGGGATTGCCATTCTAATAGAGGTGCCGAAGCATTTCTACCCCAGCCAGCGTCCGGAAAGGCACAGAGAAAATTGGGAGTTGGAAAGAAGGAAGTCACACATCGCAAAAAAAAAAATCCCCTTTGTTCCCCCCACATGGGGTCTGCAATTCCAGACTTTCAGGATGTGAAATGCAGTGAAGGTGAGGTAGATATTTTGCAAAGTGTGCACGGAGGCCAATGGTAATTTATTAAACCTCGCAAAAACCACGAGACAAAAGCTTGGAATTCCCCAGCAGGTAGACAAAGTCAAACACACATACACACACACACACAGTTCTCAAATTCTCACATGTGTCATGATATGCAAACATGCAACCAATGAACACTCAGAATGGGACACAACCAATGGGCAGTCAGGACTCGAGGTGGCATCACCACAAGGGGGCATGACATAAACACTATAAAAGGGATGAGGCACTCACGCCCTGCCTCTTTCCACAAACCGACATCTAGAAAGTTAGACAGGGTTGATCAGCAGCATCACACCCCAGCACGTGGCTTAGAGCAAGCTGGTACAGTTAGACTGAGTTACTACAGTTAGATTAGCAGAGAGTTGAACTCATTTGAGAACTGTGTTAATAGTTCAATAAACACGTTGAACTCATTTCAGAGTCTGGAGCATCCTTTAGTTAAGACTGCATCAAGTAGCAGCCTGTGTTATCCGAAGCAGCGTAACACAATAACATGTACAAGGGTTAGCACAAAACTCTGGGACACTCAGGGTGACACAGCTCACTTAAATATATCCTTTTAAATTCAATGTCAAGCTCAAACAGATCAGGGAAGAGAGAGGGGAGGGCGGGATAAATTTCTCTCTAAAACACAAGCTGTTCCCATGGGTTTTATTCCTTGAAGCTCTTTATAGTCAAGCTTTGCAAGACAAGTCCTCAAAAGGACAAAACCCATGGCACAGGGAGCGTCCTGAACAATGTCCATTTTTGTCATGACACTTAATGCCTTTCCTGTCACTTCCCCATTTGCCACAGCCTCTGGAATGCCTCTAACAGCCCTGAGCAAAGAATGTCCGGAATGTGGGCCCAGCTCCAGGCACATTCCACAGCATCACACAAGGGTTGGGAACCCATTCGTGAGCCTCCATTTCAGGCCTCTTAGGCACCAGCTTCAGCTGCAGCATGCACAATGACAGCCAGCCTGGCACTCACTCATTCACATGGAACTGGCCAGTGCTTCGCTGGAACTGTGAGGGGGATTGAGGCCCAAGAGCCAGGACCTGAAGCATCTTTCCAAGCCAGCATCACACACATCAGAGGCCGAGCTATTAACTGACTTCAATACCTTATGTTTATTCATAGAAGACTCCCCAGCCCAAGTTAGAACAAAAAAACTCTTTTGATTGTCACTTGCAAATATTGACAGGAAAGAGGGAAGAAAAGTAAAGATGCGATGAAAAGGGGACTAGGCCTCAAGAAAGCCCTTCAATCATTCACTCAGCCCAAGCAGCTTGACAGATCTTACAATCGTCAATCAGAAATTCCTGAAATTTTTTTAAAGGGTTTCCTATCTCCAGTGAAACCCCTTCAAAATTGGTATCCTGCAGGTAAACAATGAGGTCCAACAGCAGGTGGTAAAATCCCAAATTACATTCCACTAACAGCATGTGGACTGACATGTCCCAGCTTTTAAAAAGCATACATTGAAATGGTGTTGAGACTAAATCTCTCCACCTTAGACAGTTCTTATTCTCCTCTCTGCCTCCATCCCCCCCTCCCCCTCCCCAGTTAGTACACGAGAGTCACAGAGCCTCACAGGCTCAGCTCCAAATCTTGTTTATTTTCCCCCAACTTCAATATTAATAGCCAGTCATGCCCAGCATTCAGTCCAGGGATCTCCTTGCTTTTTTTACGATGGGCGAGGTAGGTGGGGACCAAGGGAGATCATAGAATTTACAGTGCAGAAGAAGGCCATTCAGCCCATCGAGTCTGCACTGGCTCTCTGAAAGAGTATCCTACTTAATCCACACCTCCACCCTATCCCTGTAACCCCACCTCACCATTTTGGACACTACGGGCAATTTAGCATGGCCAATCAACCTTTGGACTGTGGGAGGAAACTGGAGCACCCGGAGGAAACCCACGCAGACATGGGGAGAACGTGCAGACTCCGCACAGTCACCAGAGACCGGAATTGAACCCGGGACCCTGGAACTGCGAAGTAACTCCCCAGGATACACCAGCAATAATCGGAGGTGCTGACGACGAGCCAGAGGAGTTCTGATTCCAACCAGAATCCAGTCTCTGGGCATACGACAACCCTCCCAGAGTTATTATCTGATCCACAGGACTCTAGAACGCCACAGATACCATCTTGGACAGCAGTTATTACAAGATGCAAACAACTGGCTCAGCCCATGATCCCCAATCTGATACAATACATCTCCCATGATGACCTGTGTATGTGTGGGTATTGTCTTGCGTTGCTGTAAGAATACTGAAAACGTGGGAGGCACGGTGGCGCAGTGGTTAGCACTGCTGCTGCTTCACAGCACAAGGGACGCAGGTTCAATTCCGGCCTTGGGTGCGGAATTTGCACGTTCTTCCAAATATGATCATGGGGGACTATTACACCTATGGGAGGGCAGACATGTCCGCAATTTAACAACTCAAATTGCTAAATTGTTAATCTCTGACAATGCAGCCCTTCTCAATCCTGCACCAAATTGTCAACTTGGATTTTGTACCCCAGTCTCTAGAGCGAGGCTTGAACCCACAACCCTTCTGACTCAAGAGGAGAGAATGCTATCGGGTGTTCCGGTTTCCTCCACAGTCCAAAGATGTGAAGGTTAGGTGGATTGGCCATGCTAAATTGCCCTTAGTGTCCAAAATAAAAAAGGTTAAGTGAGGGTTGCTGGGTTACGGCGATAGGGTAGTGACAAGGGCTTGAGTAGGGTGTTCTTTGTAAGGGCCGCTGCAGACTCAATGGGCTGAATGGCCTCCTTCTGCACTGTAAATTATATGATTCTATGGATAAGACAGGAAAGGCTAGCATGGTGGTGCAGTGGTTAGTGCTGTTGCCTCCTGGAGTCGAGGTCCCAGGTTTGATCCCGGCTCTGGGTCACTGTCCGTGTGGGGTTTGCACAATCCTCCCGTGTCTGCGTGGGTTTCGCCCCCACAACCCAAAGATGTGCAGGTTAGGTGAATTGGCCACGCTAAATTGTCCCTTAATTGGAAAAAATGAATTGGGTACTCTAAATTTATTTTTAAAAATAATTAGACAGGAAAATATTAGATAGAATACATCCACCCCCCCCCCCCCCCCGTAAGAACGTGGTAATTTTCTAACACTGACCACGTGAATGATCCTCAAGCTCACTCGGTCACTTTGAAATCACAGGAGCATGAACCACAAGTACAAATTTGAGCAATAAACATACACCAGCATCATCTTTAGTAAGAATGTGAATCACGTTACATTCTCATTAATCCTTACAGTAAGGGAAGC
This sequence comes from Scyliorhinus canicula, assembly GCF_902713615.1. Lineage (NCBI taxonomy): Eukaryota > Metazoa > Chordata > Chondrichthyes > Carcharhiniformes > Scyliorhinidae > Scyliorhinus > Scyliorhinus canicula. Next base: position 90,068,449 of record NC_052160.1, on the reverse strand, counting down.
ATGTTAATCGACATTCAAATGGATCTAGTGTACATAAAGGCTCACAATGCAAAACCCACGCAGACACAGTGAGATTGTGCTCCACACGGACAGTGTGCAAACTCCACACGGAAGGCTCCCTATTACTCCCCAATATATACCAGCAATAATCAGAATGCCAGCCAATCTCTGCAAACCTCTCTAAACTGTTGGGAAAGCAATCTGCTGATAAATCCAATCACTCTGGTTAAGATGATTACTTTGCATTTGTAGTATATTATAAAATGACAGAAAAGCAAAACTAAATACAGTGATACCGAAAATAGTTTTAGGCCCAAATAGCAAAACATTTTAAGTTGTCAACCACTGACACAGTCACTTGATGAACATTTTACTTAAAATAGTACATATTTAATATTTATGGAGCTCTGCTCTGTAGCAACAGAAGGCTGACTTTAGTGAATTAAAGATAAACAGCTATCTCTGAAGCAAGAAACTTTTCACATCATTGGTGGTAATTTGAGACAACAGCTCTCCAAGCAGGATATTCCCCAGCAACCGACCCACTTTACAGCTGATATCTCTATCTCCTTTTTGTTTGCAATGATAAATGTGCGCGTGTCCAAAAAGGATCAAGTCTACTCTCCTGTTGGGATTCTCCCCGAAGGTAATAGTACAAACAAAAGATAGCCACCTTCTCCAGAACAACACCTGACAAGTGTCTGCATTTCTGACATCTTCAAGCTCCCGAGCAAAGGGAAACTCTCATCAGTAAGAGCAGCCACCACTCCCCATTTTGAATATTTCAGCCTCTTGGCCTCATTCCAATTTCACAGGCAAAGGCAGACATCTGAAACAAAACAGATGCCCCATTTCGGTCACTGAGTTACTGCTTCTAAAAATTGGCCCACGGACCCGTAAGGACAAGAAAAATAAGATAGGCGATGAATTTTTAACTTTGAATTCAAAGGAATGACTTGCACTTATCCAGCGCCTTTCACAAACATGTTACAGCTCACAAAGTGTACACAAAGTAGATAATGCAGGAAAAGCGCTCGTCAAATTTTGCACAGCAAGGCTCCACAAACAGCAACGTGAAAACGTGTAGTTTTGATGGTACTGGCTGAGCACAAAGTATCTTGCTGATCTTCAAATAATGTTGTGCCTGCAAGTGGTGGCTGCCGGGGCCTCAGTTTAACATTTCGCATGAAAGAGGCATCGCTGACAATGCAGCGCTTCCTAGGCACTGCACTCTGGGCCATCAGCCTGGATCATGCCCTCAAGACTCCAGAGTGCGGGGGCAGCATGTGGCAGTGGTTAGCACTGGGACTACGGCTTTAAGCACCCGGGTTCGAATCCCGGCCCTGGGTCCGTGTGGAGTTTGCACATTCTCCCCGTGTCTCAATGGGTTTCACCCCCACAACCCAAAGAAGTGTAGGTTAGATGGATTGGCCACGCTAAATTGCCCTTTAGTTGGAAAAAAAAAAATAATTGAGCACTCTAAATAAAAAAAAAAACTCCAGAGTGGGCTTGAATCCCCACAACTGCCTGATTCAAGTCGCGAGAGCGCTCACTGAACTGCGGCCCACAACTAAATAAAAAGGTACAAGAGAGAGTACAGCACATTAGACAGAACTGAAAGATGTGGCACTGCCTCCCTCCACCCGAAGGTTTGCAGATTCAGTACACCTGTCGGTGTGGAGTCACACCGAGCTGGGAAATCCAGATTCCATGTCTGTGCGCATGGAGGTGGGTGAACTCAGTTGAGGCAGTAATCGAGGCAACGTAATTGGTGGAGAGAGGTGCAAAAAATATATTCAGCAGGTTTGCCACCGCCACGAGTGTGAAAATAGGACCAGACTCTGCTGCGATCGGCCCCTCCCCGCCTGGCAATGGAACAGTCTTCCCAAGTTCACTCAAATGGAAGCAAAATACCGTGGATGCTGGAAATAGGAAATTCTCCCCATTCTGGCCAACATTCTTCCCTTAATGCCAAAACTTCTATCAAACCTTGGTCAGGCCCTTCTGCCCCAAAATCCCTCCAAGCATATAATTCAGCACATTTCTATCCCTCTTCAGTTCTGGAGAAGGATCATATGGACTCTCCACACATGCTGCCAGACCTGCTGCGTGTATCCAGCAATTTCTCTTTTTATTGCTAAGTTCACCCATGTGTCCACGTAAAATAGTTGCTCGGGCAAGGTACCAGAGACTGGCACCTTGCCTCAGTGAATGGGGAATAATTTGATGAAAAAGATGACATGCTCAGGAGACGTTCATACACAATGTAGCTCAGAGATAGGAATTCCTGCGAGGGGTGGCATGTGGCGCAGTGGTTAGCACTGGGACTGTGGTGCTGAGGACCCGGGTTCAAATCCGGGCCCTGGGTAGAATTTACAGTGCAGAAGGAGGCCATTCAGCCCATCGAATCTGCAACTGCCCTTGGAAAGAGCACACTACCCAAGCCCATACCTCCACCCTATCCCATGGACACTAACGGCAATTTATCATGGCCAATCCACCTAACCTGCACATCTTTCGACTGTGGGAGGAAACCAGAGCACCTGGAGGAAACCCACGCAGACACGGGGAGAATGTGCAGACTCTGCACAGACAGTGCCCCAAGTCGTGAATCGAACCTGGGACCTTGGAGCTGTGAAGCTAACCACTGTGCTACTGTGCTGTCACATTCTCCCCATGCATGTGGAGGTTTAACCCCCACAACTGAAAAGATGTGCTAGTTAGGTGGATTGGCCATGCAAAATTGTCCCTTAATTGGAAAAAGAAAAATAATTGGCTATTCTAACTTTTTTATTTTTATTTGAAAAAAATTTTTTTAAAGGATGGGGCGATTCTCCGCTACGCGGACCAAGTGCCCGTGTTTCACGACGGCGCGAACAGGGCCCGGGAACGACCTATTCTGGCCCCCACAGGGGGCCAGCATGGCACTGGAGCAGTTCACGTCACTCCAGCGGCCTTACGCAGCGCCAAATGGGCGGCACGCCAACCCGTGCATGCACAGTTGAGGCAGCTCAATCCTGCACATGCACGGGGAACTTCTTACACACGCCGGCCCCGACGCAATATGGCGTGGGTGTTCAGGGGCTCAGGGGCCGGCCCCGGCGGAATGTAGGCCCGGGCAGGGGAGCCACCCGCCACCCCCCCAGGCATTCCCGCAGAGTTCCCACCAGCAGCGACCGGGTGTGGACGGTGCAGGCAGTGGCTGCTCGGCACATACGGGCCGGAAAATCGCCACTCGCCGTTTGCGGCAATTCTCCGTGCGACCCAGCGTGATTTGCGCGGCACTGGTGTCCGGGGGGGGGGGGGGGGGGATGCCGCCTGGAATTCCTGCCGCATACATTTCTTTAGCCGCGCGACTCAGCTTGGTCAAAGCTGAAGCTGGATTCTTACCAAAAATAGGACAGCAGAGTCAACAAAGCCTGCATTTAGATAGCACCTTTGACACAATGAAACTTCCAAAGGACCTCTATGGGAGCATTATCAGACAACGATTAGAGAAAGTTGGGAGAGGGTGGCACTGTTCTCCCGAAAGGGGGCTGGGAGGAGATTGGATGGAGCTATTCAAAATTCTGGACAGAACAGCTAGGGAGAAATTTTTCCCATTGGTTGAATGACCGAGAACAAGACGACTCTGATTTAAGGTAATTGGCAAAAGAAGTGACAGGAGGAAAAACCGTTTCACGAAGCGAGGATCGGGAATGTGCGGCCTGAGAGTTTGGCAGATGTGCATTCAATCGAGCCTTTCAAGGGGGAATTGGATCATTGGACAAAAAGGAAAACAATGTGAAGGGCCAGGAAGAAAATGCAGTGGAGCGGCACCAGGGGAGGGCCAGCACATAAACAATGGGCCCAATGGCCTCTTTCTGCGCTGTAACCATTTTATGCTCGACACTGAATCAAAGGGGATGAGACATCAGAAATGTAATCAGATATGTGGTCAAAGAGGGTATGCTTTAAGGGGTTCTTTAAAAAGAGGGAGGGAGGGTGGCATGGTGGCGCAGTGGTTAGCACTGCTGCTTCACGGCATAGAGGACACATGTTCGATCCCAGCCCTGGGTCACTGTCCATGTGGAGTTTGCACATTCTCCCGGTGTCTGCGTGGGTCTTACCCCCACAAAGATGTGCAGGGTAGGTTAATTGGTCATGCTAAATTGCCCCTTAATTGGAAACAAACGAATTGGATCCTCTAAAAAAGGAGGGAGAGGTGGAAAGATTTTCAGAGGGAATATCTGTGTTTAAGGCCTTGCAGTGTCCTATTTACCCCGTTGTGCAAAAAGATTCCCAATTAATTATAAAAAGGTAGGACTGCAATTAATGTTTTGCACTCCTCATGATGAAACTTCAACTCATGTCGGTTTCTCTTTCATCCTATCCAGTATTCCAACTACATGCCACATGCCTTAACATTCTGACTATTTATAGTATTCCAGCTATGTCCCGGCCAGTCACGAGTCTGCAGCATCTCCTTCGATTCAGTACTCCAGCTACAAGCGGTGTACCTAAACGGGTACCAGCACTGGGAGCACAGAAAACATCCAAATATCAACTTTGATGATTGCTGGGTGTATGTTGTCCAGGGTGTTATGCAACACTGGCATTGAAAATAAGACAGGAACCCTGGGGTTTCCTCGTGATGGCCCAGTAAGTTTATTCAGCGAGTGGCCAAGCCACACAGACCAGTCAGGTCTCTGGGCTGTTCGCGGATCCAAGCTCGGCAAGAATCCTACAATTGATCTCTTGTACCTTGGTTTAGGGAAAATGAAAATCAGGCAATGGTGCTGGAACGTTGGTGTGTACACACCTGGATACAGTAGCCTAATGATTATTCTGCTGCACGAACTTCTACCAGAGGTCACAAGTTCAAAACCCACCATTGTGAAGTGTTAAATCTGACACCAAATGAAATGAGCCTGACAGCTTCTGTATTGCTGCAATAATGCTGGAAGCTTCAGTAATAACTTTCAAAGGGGAATTGGATAAATACTGATTTGTAGTGATGTGGAACTTTTAAAGAGTCAGCAAGTCAGGCTGAATACCTTCTTTCAGTGTTTCATCACTCTACTATCCCCGAGCAGAACTCGGGGAAGTGAATCAACCGCCATTGCTTGGTCAGGTCCACATGAGACTCCAGTATGCAGCCATCACCCCCCCCCCCCCCCCCCCTCCCCTCGCATCCCCCACCATACTAAGAACTCCCAAACATGCAGAACGCCCAACAAAAACATACAAATGCCGAGACCACCCCAAACGCAGACATACACATTGAGAACCCCATCACACACACACCGGACAGCCCCCTCCCCACCAAACATACACACACATCCCTCGGCGTCCTAACCCCACACATGCCAAGATAGCCCAATCCCCCCCACCCACATACACACACTTTTAAAAAACATTTAGAGTACCCAATTATTTTTTCCAATTCGGGGTTAATTTAGCGTGGCTAAACTGCACATCTTGGGGTTGTGGGGGTGAGACGCACACAGGCCGAGTGTCTCTCTTCCCCCCCCCCCCCTCCCCCCCTCTCCTGACACACAGGCCGAGAGTTCACCCACACATAAACACAATTCCTATGGAGGGAGAGTCCAGAGTCAGGAGGCACAACCTTAAAATGTGAGCTAGGCTGTTCGGTGACAATGTCAAGGAGCACCTCTTCACACACTGAGGATTGTGTACTTTAGGAAGTCTTTCCTCAAAAAGGCTGTTGAGGCTGAAGACAAACTGAAAATTTTAACACTGCGAATATTGACACTTGGTAGGGTTTTCCTCTGTGCACGTCCAGCAAGGACTTTTCACAGGAGGTACACAATGAGTGCAGTCGATGGGGTCATCAATTAACATTAGACAAGAGTATTAAACGGTTATGGAGCCAGGGTAGGTAGATGGAGTTAAGATAAAGATCAGCCTTGATCTGACTGAATAGAACAGGGTTCAAGGGGCCGAGTGAGCTTTCCAATTAAAAAGGTTCCCCAGCATCATTTCAGACTCGCCCCCACAGAGAGAGGGGAGGAGGGGCGGTGATTGCGAATTGCTTTAGTGTTGTCTGTAACCAAGGGCGACCTGTGAAGGGGAACGTGGGCGAGATTAGAATCAGTGCAGGAGACAAAGTGTTGTTGCAGCGTTCTGCAGTCCCACCCATTCTCACAAATGGCTTGCTGGGCTGGTTGGTGATCTCGTCTCCATTGTCCTCACTCCCACTTATCGCTAACTGATGTGTTTTGTCAACAAGAGAGAAACAGGTTTAACAAGGGCTGGCCAAACTCTCATTACAGCTTTGAAAGGCCAAGCTGTAAACACGGCCCTGGGGAAACAGAGAAAAAAATAAATGCTTCCATTTACTGGGCCTTTGTTTCCTCTTTCTCTGTCATTAAGTGCAAAGTCAATCAAACATCCAATAAAAAAAGGAGTCCGAGAAAATGCAAATGTAAAAATATATTTCAACCCATTTTCACAGTACAAATACAATCCAGTTTACCATGAACTCCACCCATTTAATCTCTCAAGGGGAAGGTTCTGCACAAATACCCTTTTAAAATCATCAGCATTGTTCCACGATACTTGCCAGTGCTCCAATCGTGCTATTTAAACCTTGATCGGCTACCCTCCAGACCCCTGTCGCCGATCCTATTTGCACAACACATTGCTATAATTTGTTTTTCTAACACCAAATGTTAATACACTGTCCCGTCTGCTTGTTCCAGTGCATTAGATTGAGATAAAAAAAGATGGGGCATGATTATTTTTTAAAAACCATTTAGAGTACCCAATAATTTTTTTTCCAATTAAAGGGGCAATTTAGCATAGCCAATCCATCTACCCTGCACACCTTTTGGATTGTAGACCCACTCAGACATGGGGAGAATGTGTAAACTCCACACGGACAGTGACCCAGGGCCGGGGTCGAACCTGGGGCCTCGGCGCCGGGAGGTGGCAGTGCTAGCCACTGTGCAGCCCAACTGGGGCATGCTTAAATGAGAAGGAAATTATTCTCAAATTACTGGGCCATCATCCTTCCCTTAATGCCAACCTGTATCAGATCTTGGTCATGCCCTTCTGCCCCCCCCCCCCCCCCCCACTCCCGCCAAGTTTACAATTCAGCACATTTCCATCTCTTTTCAGGCCTTTTAAAAGGGCTGGGACAGCACGCTAGCACAGTGGTTAGCACTGTTGCTTCACGGTGCCAGGGTCCCAGGTTCGATTCCTGGCTCGGTACACCATCTGTGCGGAGACTGCATGTTCTCCCCGTATCTGCATGGGTTTCTTCCAGATTCCTCCCACAAGTCCCGAAAGATGCACTTTTAGATAATTTGGACATTCTGAATTTTCCCTCAGTGTAACCGAATAGGCACTGGAATGTGACGACCAGGTGATTTTTACATTAACTTAATTGCAGTGTTCATGTAAGACTACTTGTGATAATAAAGCTCATTATAAAAGGACCTCTAGGGCAGCACGGTGGCACAGTGGTTAGCATTGCTACCTACGGCGCTGAGGACCTGGGTTTGAATCCCAGCCCTGGGTCACTGTCCGTGTGGAGTTTGCACATTCTCCCCGTGTCTGCGTGGGTTTCGCCCCCACAACCCAAAGATGTGTAGGATAGGCGGATTGGCCACGCTAAATTGCCCCTTAATTGGAAAAAATAATTGGGTACTCTAAACTTATAGAAAAATAAAAATAAAAGGACCTCTAGGGTTGTAATCTTGGGATTACTCCCTGTGCCACGTGCCAATAAGACTAGGATTAGGAGAGTAGCACAATTTAACACATGGCTAAATAGCTGGTGTAAGAGTGAGGGTTTCAGGGACGCGATTCTCCCAACGGGAGACTAAGTGTTTCACTCCGGCGTCAGAGGCCGCTCCTCGCCCCCTATTCTCCCATCCCCAGGGGCCTAGGAGCAGCGCCGCGTCAATTTTGCGCGGTGTGCCTTGGCGCCCACGTCAAAGCGGCGCCGCCTAAATGACGCAGCTGGCGGCGCTTAAATGACGTCACCCGCGCATGCGCAGGTTGGCCGGCGCCAACCCGCGCATGCGTGGTTGCCGTCCTTCCCGCAAGACATGGAGGATTGATCTTGCGAGGCAACAGAGGGAAAAGAGTGCGTCTTTTAGAGACGTCGGCCCGCCAATCGGTATGCACTGATCGCGGGCCAGACCCCTCCTAAGCAAGCCCCTGGTGCTCGATCCTTCCCCCCCCCCCCGCAGGCCGCACACGCAGCGTTCGCGCACTGTTCACACCGGCAGCGACCAGGTGTGGTTGGCGCCGGCGTGCACCGGTCGTATTGGGCAGGCCGCTTGGCCCATCCGGGCCGGAGAATCACCGCTCGACCGTTAGAATCGCGTGTGGGTGCCAGGGTGGTGTGGTGGGAATCGTCCGGCACTCCCGCGATTCTCCCACCCAGCGTGGGGGTCAGAGAATCTCGCCCCAGATATATGGCCCATTGGAATCTCTTCGGGGGCAGTTGGGACCTGTACGAGAAAGAAGGGTTGCACCTAAAATGGAGGGGCATAAATATCCTGGCCGCGAGGTTTGCTCGTATCACACGGGAGTGGCAAGGGGGTGGGAGCTGGAGCAATAGGTCAGAAGGTGAAATAACTGAGGGGAACTCAAGGGGCTGGTTTAGCTAAAGGGGCTGGTTTAGCTCACTTGGCTAAATCATGGCTTTTAAAGCAGACCAAGCAGGCCAGCAGCACGGTTCGATTCCCGTACCAGCCTCCCCGGACAGGCACCGGAATGTGGCGACTAGGGGCTTTTCACAGTAACTTCATTGAAGCCTACTCGTGACAATAAGCGATTTTCATTTTCAAGAATAATGCCGGCAAGACTCAGAGGAAGAATAGGGAGGGAGATGCTACTGAACACAGTAAGGCTGGTGGTCTGAGGCGCATTCGTTTCAATACGAGAAGTATAACAGGTAAAGCAGATGGACATAGAGCTTGGATTAGTACTTGGAATATGATATTGTGGCCATTATGGAGGCTTGGTTGAGGAAAGAACAGGATCGGCAGCTAAACAAACATTCCAGGATTTAGATGTTTCAGGTGGATTGAGGGGGATGTAAAAGGGGTGGGGGAGTTGCACTACTGGTTAAGGAGAATATCACAGCTGTACTGCGCGAGCACATCTCAGAGAGCTCATGCAGCGAGGCAATATGGGTAGAGCTCAGGAATAGGAAGGGTGCTGTCATAATGTTGGGGGTTTACTACGGGCCTCCCAACAGCCAGTGGGAGATAGAGGAGCAGATATGTAGGCAGATTTCGGAAAGGTGTACAAGCAGCAGGATTGTTGTGGTGGGTGAATTTAACTTTCCCTATATTGAAATGAAATAAAAATCGCTTATTGTCACGAGTAGGTTTCAATGAAGTTACTGTGAAAAGCCCCTAGTCGCCACATTCCGGCGCCTGTCCGGGGAGGCTGGTACGGGAATCGAACCGTGCTGCTGGCCTGCTTGGTCTGCTGTAAAAGCCAGCGATTTAGCCGAGTGAGCTAAACCAGCCCCTGCGACTGCGACTTAGTGAGAAGGGCTTGGATGGGGCATAGTTTGAAGGAGCATCCAGGATGGCTCCTTGAAACAATATGTAGATAGTCCAACTAGGGAAGGGGCCATACTGGATCTGGTATTGGGGAATGAGCCAGGCCTGGTGGTCGAAGTTTCAGTTGGGGAGCGTTTCGGGAACACTGACCATAATTCAGTAAGTTTTAAGGCACCTGTTGGATCAAGGTACGAGTAGTCCTCGGGTGAAGGTGCTAAATTGGGGACGGCTAATTATAACAATATTAAGCAGGAACTGAAGAATCTAGATTGGGGACGGATGTTTGAGGGTAAATCAACATCTGGCATGTGGGAGGCTTTCAAATGTCAGTTGAATTCAGGACCAGCATGCCGCTGTGAGGAAGAAGGATAAGAAGTAGCATGGCAAGTTTTGGGAACCTTGGATAACGAGGGATATTGTGAGCCTCATCCAAAAGAAAAAGGATGCATTTGAAAGGGCTGGAAGGCTGGGAACAGAAAGCCCGTGAGGAATATAAAGAAAGTAGGAAAGAGCTTAAGCTAGCAGTCAGGTGGGCTAAAAAGAATCACGGAAAGGCAATACCAAATAGGATTAAGGAAAATCCCAAGGCTTTTAATACATATATAAAGAGCATTAGGGTGGGCAGGGAAATGCTTGACCCACTGAAGGACAGTGGAAATGGACGAGGTACTAAATTAGTATTTTGCATCAGTATTCACCAAAGAGAATGACGAGTCTGGGGAAGGGAGTGTAGATAGTCTGAATCACATTAAGATCAAAAAGCAGGTGGTGTTGGGTGTCTTGAAAAACATTACGGTAGCTAAGTCCCCAGGGCCTGATGGAATCTGCCCCAGAATCTTGAGGGAGGCAAGGGAGGAAATTTCTGGGGCCTTGACAGAAATCTTTGCATCCTCACTGGCTACAGGTGAGGTCTCAGAAGATTGGAGAATAGCCAATGTTGTTCCTTTGTTTAAGACGGGTAGCAAGGATAATCCAGGAAATTACAGGCCGGTGAGCCTTATGTCAGTGGTAGGGAAATTATTGGAGAGGATTCTTCCGAGACAGGATTTACTCCCATTCGAAGCAAGTGGACATATTAGCAAGAGGATGTTGTGTCTCACTAACTTAATCAAGTTTTTAAAGGACGTGATGAAGATGATTGATGAAGGTAGGGCAGTGGATGTTGTTTGCATGGACTTCAGTAAGTCCTTTGACAAGGTCCCTCGTAGCAGACCGATACAGAGGTGAAGTCACAAAGGATCAGAGGTGAGCTGGCAAGATGGATACAGAACTGGGTTGGTCATAGAAGACAGGGTAGCAGTGAATGGTGCTTTTCTGAGGCATCAACAGTACTACAAATCAGATTAATTGTTGGAATGAGACATGTTGCTGAAGTTTATTAGGACAAACACAAGAATGCCAAATTTCAAATGATCACGACAATTTATACTACTGGAGCTGAAAGGGTGCTGATTGGCTGGCAAGTTGACGCGGATTGGCCAAGGTATTACCGTGGAGAAAGCAACGGGCAACTATAGGCTCCGCAAGCTTCTGGGTAATTAAAAGAAGGCACAAGGTCTGAACGTATTCCTTTTGTTTGCAGAGCAGAAAACAAGTCCCACGTAAGAATATATACCACATCAAGCAAGTGCAAACGGACCACATTCCATGTTCTACTCAGTGCAAGATGAAAAACTTTGACAACCATAAGACATAGGAGCAGAATTAGGCCACTCGGCCCATTGAGTCTGCTCCGCCATTCAATCATGGCTGATATTTTCTCAGCCACATTCTTCTGCCTTCTCCCCATAACCCCTGATTCCCTTATTAATCAAGAACCTATCTTCTCTGTCTTAAAGACACTCAGTGATTTGGCCTCCACAGCCTTCTGTGGCAGTGTTCCACAGATTCCCCACCCTTTGGCTGAAGCAATTTCTCCTCATCTCTCTTTTAAAGGATCGTCCCTTTAGTCTGAGATGGTGTCCTCTGTTTCTAGTTTTTCCTACATGTGGAAACAACCTCTCCAAGGCCACTCTATCCAGGCCTCGCAGTATCTTGTAAGTTTCAATAAGATCCCCTCTCATCCTTCTAAACTCCCAACGAGTACAGACCCAGAGTCCTCAAATGTTCCTCATACGACAAGTTCTTCATTCCAGGGATCATTCTTGTGAACCTCCTCTGGACTCTTTCCAAGGCCAGCACATCCTTCGTTAGATAGAGGGCCTGAAACTACTCAATACTCCAAATAGGGTCTGACCAGAGCCTTATACAGCCTCAGAAGTACATCGCTGGTCTTGTATTCTCGCCCTCTTCACATGAATGCTAACATTGCATTTGCTTTCGTAATTGCCGAGTGAACCTGCACATTAACCTTAAGAGAATCCTGACGAAGGACTTCCAAGTCCCTTTGTGCTTCTGATTTCCTAAGCATTTCCCCATTTAGAAAATAGTCTATGCCTAAATGCCTCCTTCCAAGGTGCATAACCTCTCACTTTTCCACTTTGCATTTCATTTGTCACTTCATTACCCACTCTCCTAGCTTGTCCAAATCCTTCTGTAGCCCCTTTGCTTCCTCAATACTACCTGTCCCTCTACAGATCTTTACATCATCTGCAAACTTAGCAACAGTGCCTTCAGTTCCTTCTTCCAGATTATTGTATTTTTCTTTTCAGCAATATTTATATTAATTGTTGTTTGTGGAACCTCACTGTCATCTGTACAAGAACGACTGTGCTTCATAAAGTTGTCAATTGGTTGTGAAACATCCCAACATGGTGCTATAAAATTGTAGGTTTCTTCATTCTTTGATTTCTGGCGGTAGTGTCTGCAGAAGAAGACTGAGTCAGTCAGAAACAGCTCGTTTATCTTGGGAGAGACGCAATCACTGACTCAGAGACTGGCTTGATCCCGCCATGGCTACACCCGGCCAACAGCTCGCCCCATCACAGGTCTTGGTGAACACAATGCCCTATGCAATGAGGATCTGAAACTCAAGATCGCTCCACATTCTTCGAAGACGATTCGGCAACTCGTACAGCGGGCCAGAAACCGTTCAGTGTGGTAACGAGGGATAGAGAGGGAAACACATTCATCCATCAGTGACAGAGAAATCACAATGAGGAACTGGGGAATGTGAATACTGTTCTCCCACTCAACCCTTAATCCAATTCATTCAATCCTCATTTTCAACTGTCCCTCAAGATTTGATATCATCTGAAAATTTCACACGGTTGTGCAGAGTTCTGAATTCAATTGTTCATGTAAATTGGGACAGCTAGGATCACAGATTCTTAGACTATGTGGGCGGCATGCTGGCACAGTGATTAACACTGCCGTCTCAGTGCCAGGGACCCGGGTTCAATTCCACATTGAGTGACTGTCAGTGTGGAGTTTGCACGTTCTCCCAGTGTCTGCGTGGGTTTCCTCCAGGTGCTCTGGATTTCTCCCACAGTCCAAAGATGTGCAGATGAGGTGGAGTTACGGTGGAATGGGCAGGGGAGTGGGCCTAGGTAGGGTGCTCTTTCAGGGGTTGGTGTAGATTGGATGAGCTGAATGGCCTCCTTCTGCGCAGTAGGGATTCTATTTCTACTTGACCTGTATTCTCCCACATCCAACATATTGTTATCAAACACACAACAGAATTAGATGCCCTACATATTCAACCAAATTAAAGCAATGATCAACAGAGAGGGTCGGAATGTGTGTCTCGACACAGGGCGTCAGGATGTTATGCTGGTCTGGCCATAGCTGGAGTGTTCAAGATTATTCTCACCGTCAAGGCACAGGTGGGAACTTTCAAGTTCTGGAAAAGGATTTGGAGGAGAGCCCAAGTGGTCCTGTCAAGAGGTCTGATAAGTGAGTCGGGAGTGGGAAGTCCCTCAACCTTGAAAAAGGGTCTCAGACATGAAGACATAAAGCAACCAACAAAGTAAAACATATTAATGTTCAATTACAGAATTATCTTACATGACAGGTTAATTGATGACCATGTCCCTTAACAATCCCTAAACCTGTTCAAATTCAAGACAATGCATCAAATAAGTGGAATAACGTGCTAATTGTCACACAACCTTTTGAGGTTTTTTGCTCCTTTCTGACTGGCATGGAGATGTCAACGGCATAATCCGAAAAGATCGTGCCGCAAAAAGACGTGCGGCATGCCATTAAAAAACACACACATACACACCCACAATCATACACGTCTAAACGTAAATAAAAATCCTTCAAATATCATGGGAGGAAAGTGAAAGCCCCTCCTACCAATACAGAACCCCCTGTCGCAGAATATACAGAAATAGCAGTAATGAGAGGTCAGCACGGTGGCGCGGTGGTTAGCATTGCTGCCTCACGGCGCTGAGGTCCCAAGTTCGATCCCGGCTCTGGGTCACTGTTCGTATGGAGTTTACATATTCTCCACGTGTTTGCATGGGTTTCGCCCCCACAACCCAAAGATGTGCAAGGTAGTTGGATTGCACACGCTAAATTGCCCCTTGATTGGAAAAAAAATTAATTGGGTACACTAAATTTATACAAAAAAAAAATGGCAGTAATGCAACCTCATAAACAGGGCTAGAACTGACTGAAGGAACCTGCCAGCAGCTCGTGTCTCCTACCAATTTCCAACCTATAATCTGAGAGAAGCAAACATTCCCATTGATCTGAATAAAGCACTGTGCTCAAACAATCGGAACTTCAAATGACAACCAAGACCAGTTCTGCCCACTTTTGCAACCTCTTTGTTCATCTCTCTACCATGGAAACTGAAGGAAAAGAGCATGAGAAACCCAAGCTTTTCCTCAAAATTGGTATTTACAGATTGCACTGGATCTCCTGTTGCTAAATGCCGGGAAACCCACTCTGAAAACTCAGGGCATAATGACTGTTACCCTCTGATTTGAGAATGCTGAGGTCGGCGTTTAAGAAACAAGAACCACATGTGACAACGGCAAACAGCACAGCCAAACTCGTAGCTTCTTTAAAGGTGGGTCCTGCCAAAGTCAGTGTGACATCTCTCTCCTGACATGTAGACCCAGTTGACATCACTGACTGTCAGTCGCTTGGTTATGCAGAACATGCATATAAGAGAGGTGTTGCTGAAGCTTTCCATTTTGCACTCATCAGGACAAACACAAGAATGCCAATTTCAAACAATGACACCAATTTAAACTGCAGCAAGATTGTTTGGCGAGTAGACTTTGAGAGCTCTGTTGTTTTAACCATTGCAACGTCTCAGCCAGAGTCAACATGCCAACCAATCAGCACCCTTTTCTCCTGTGGTTGTGATTGTTTGAAATTTGGTATTCTTGCGTTTGTCCTAAAGAGTGCAAGATGAAAGGTTGCAGCAATGTCTCTTTTTCCAGCAACGTTATTAACACTTATGGTAGCAGGTTAGATTTTAGACTTCCAGGCTAATTGTAATTTCTGCAGCCTGGGCGAGTGCTTCTTTCAGAAGGGTATCAAATCCGAGATAGAATCATAGAAATCATAGAAAAGTTACAGCACATAAGGAGACCATTCGGCCCATCTTATCTATGTCAGCCCATGGACACCCATTCCCTTTCTATTGCCACCTTCCTGCAATCGGATCATAGCCCTGTAGTTTGCAGCACTTAAGGTGCAGATCCAGGTGCTTTTTTAAAAAAAGTTTAGGGTCTCTGCTCCACCACCAATTCAGGCAGCAAATTCCAGACTCCCACTCCCCTCTGTGTAAAAACGTTTTTCATATCCCCTCTACACCTTCTGCCACCTATCTTGAATCTATGTCTGTCCTTTCATGGGGTTGAGTCAGCCTGGCTGTCAAACCCAGTTGCTTAGTCTGGTAGGCTACAGGCCTTCTGTGGCCAGTGAGTACCGCAGGGACCAGAGTGTTTCATGGACATGAGGATCAAATTATAATTACATTGATAAGTTTCTAGCCGAAAGTCACTCAGGCATAGGAGACATCTGCTGTCGCAGGCACCTACCATACATCTTGCCCTCATCAGACAGGATGATCTTCCGTCGCCCACACGGTGGATATATGGCCAAGGCCTCTTGGAAGCTCTGCTCAATGTCGGGGCTCCACACTCCCTCAGCGTCATTGTCCAATGATTTTTCCAACCCATCCCCCCCGTCCTGCCTCCCCTCTCCGGGGCTCCCACTCCCATTCCAGTCGTTGGACGCAATTGTGGCAGCTGGTGGGGCTCCGACAAGAGCCGGCGGGGTCACTGGAGAGAAACCTGCAAAAACAGCAAGGAAACAGAATGAGGTTTAGCGCATGCTAGTGAGGAAGGTGCCATTGGCCATGGGCACCCACACAACTGGCACCGATATACAAGTGGAGTATCCTTTATCCAAAACCTCAGGAACAATTGCAAATCAGATTTCAGATCATTTCAGTATTCGGATAGAATATTACATTACAATAGTCTAAAGTAAATAAAATGACTAGAACAGAAAGGTGTATCGCTGAATAATAAATAAGGGTACCTGAAATAGGTTTCTTTTTGACATGTTCACCACAAGCATCACAAGGTAAAAAAGTGCAGACAAATCAACTCCCTGCGCTTAAAGATCAATGAGGTTCAGAACAAAGTGGGCTTTTTGAAGTTACAAAAAGATGCACCGGGGACTGGTTTAGCTCACCAGGCTAAATCGCTGGCTTTTCAAGCAGACCAAGCAGGCCAGCAGCACGGTTTGATTCCCGTACCAGCCTCCCCGGACAGACGCCGGAATGTGGCGACTAGGGGCGTTTCACAGTAACTTCATTGAAGCCTACTCGTGACAATAAGCGATTTTCATTTCAAGATGCTTGACCTGTATGTCCAGCTTCAGCCATACTACACGCTGGTGATAATCACTATACTGCGCCCCGGTTCCAGTCACTGTTTAACTTCAAGGTTTTTGAAAATTGAGCGCAAAAATCTAAGCTGCACTGACACTGAGATGCCACCTCTCAGGTGAGATGCTAAAATGAGGCCCTGTCTGTCCACTCAGGTGAACATAGATCCCATGACACTATTTGGAAAAAGAAGAGGAAAGCTGTTCCCATCTCCTGGCCAGTAAGGGGGGGGGGGGGGGGGGCAAGGCGGCACAGTGGCGCAGTGGTCAGCACTGCTGCCTCACGGCGCTGAGGTCCCGGGTTCAATCCCGGCCCCGAGACACTGTCTGTGTGGAGTTTGCACATTCTTCCCAAGCCTGCGTGGGTCTCACCCCCACAATCCAAAGATGCGCAGGTTAGGTGGATTGAACATGTTAAATTGCCAATTGGATAAAAAATAATTGGGTACTCTAAATTTGTTTTTAAAAAGATGCGTTGCAGCAACTCGCAGGGGCTCCTTCAACAGCGCATTCCAAACCTGCAACCTGTACCACCTAGAAGGACAAAGGCAGCAGATGCATAGGAAAAACAGCACATGGAATTTCCCCTCCAAGGCACTTAGAATCCCGACGTGAAACTGTGGGCACGATTCTCCGCTGCCCACGACGGGTCGGAGAATAGCGGGAGGGCCTTTCCAACATTTTTCCCGCCCTCCCGCTATTCTCTTTCTCCCCCCCCCCCCCCCCCCACACCACGGCCGCCCCATGACACGAATCGCTGCTCGTCGTTTTTTACGGCGAACAGCGATTCTCCCCAGGCCAATGGGCCGAGTTCCCAGGCCTTTACGGCGTTTTCACGAACGCAATCACACCTGCTCTCACCATTCGTGAAAACGGCCGCAAAGTGCCATCTCGGACAACCATGGCACCGATTGGCATGGGCCTGCGATCGGTGGGTACCGATCGCGGGCAGCGGGTCCGATACCCGCGCACTATCTGTTCCTCCGCCGCCCCGCAGGATCAGTCCGCGGGGCGTCTGAGGGGCATGACGGCCCATGCATGAGCGGGTTTGACGCATCTGCGTGATGACGTCATCCGCGCATGCGCGGGTTGGAGCCGTCCAACCCGCGCATGCGCGGCTGACATCATCGTGCGCGTGAGCCGCCGTGACGCTTGGCACGCGGGCGTAGCGACCGTCGCTAAGCCTGCGATGCCGTGCTTCACGGGGCCGTCTGCTAGCCCCTCCCGGGGGGGGGGAGAATCGGGCCCCGGGAGGGGGCGCGGAGGCTGCCGTGAAACACGGCCAGTTTCACGGCAGCCTTTACGACTCGCCGCATTTGCGGAGAATCGCGCCCTGGATCTCTATTCCTTCACCGTCGTTGGGTTAAATAGGTGGAACTTGCTTCCTAACTGCACAGTGAGTGTATCGACACCACAGGGACTGCAGCAGTTCAAGAAAGCAGCTCACCACCACCTTGTCAAAGGAAATTAGAGATAGGAAACAAATGCTAGGCTAGCCAGCAACACCCACAACAAAGAAAGAATAAAATCCCACCTCCAATGTAGGAGTAAAATAAAGGTTTTCAACATTACAACAGTGACTATATTTTTAAAGTACTTCATTGTTGCACCTGGGAACATCCAGAGATCACAGACGCTTATGAAAGGTCTGTCTTTATGTAGAGCATATAATTTGATCTGGCACTTCCCTCTGAAGGAGTGCTACATTATCAGGGGTGCCACTGTTCAGATGAGACATTAAATTGAGGTCCCGCCTGACTGTAGGCAAATGCAAAAATTCTATAGCAGTGTTTAAAAATTGAATTTTCTCCCCATGTACTGGCCAACATTCATCCCTCAACTAACATCATGGAAACATGACCTGGTCATTATCACAATGCTGTTTGTGGAAGCTTGTTCTGCAAACAGTAGCTGCTAAGCTTCCTTCATTACAACAGTGACTAGATTTCAGAAAGCACTTCACTGTCCACAAAACGCTTTTGGATATGTAGAGGTCATAAAAGGCTCTATGCAAGTCTTTTCTTCAAGAAAGAACAAAAACAAAACTAGCTTTGGTGTAGCCGCTAAACTGGGAAAGTTATGGAAATAGACAGACAAACAGAAGATCAGATGAGAAAAGAAGAAAGAGAAAAAAAGTGTTTAATTGAAGCACGGGAGGATAAATAGAATCCTATATGTTAAAAGCTTCAAGTCCCTTTGTTTTTTTTTGTTTTGCTAAAGCTGTATACAAACTTGCCCCAGGATAGTTGGCAAGTGAAGCCTTATCCATCTTATCTGTTTATGAAGTTATAGAAGATGTACTTCTGCATGTGAAGTACATCAGAAAGTGGGTAGAACACTCAGACTGAAATCTAACCCCTTTGGCAACTTAGCGCAGTATACAGTATCACCCGGAATAAGCACATTGGGCACAGACCCCTGCAATCGGATGGGATTTTATTCTTTTAAAAGTACCAACCTCAGGTATCAACCGTGATTAAGTCAATAGATTGGGGCAACATGGTAGCACAGTGGTTAGCACTGTTGCTTCACAGTGCCAGGGTCCTGAGTTCGATTCCCAGCTTGGGTCACTGTGTGGAGTCTGCACGTTCTCCCTCCGCCTGCGTGGGTTCCATCCGGGTACTCCGGTTTCCTTTCACAAGTCCCGAAAGAAGTGCTTGTCAGGTGAATTAGACATTCTGAATTCTCCCTCAGTGTACCCGAACAGGTACCGTAGTGTGGCAACTAGGGTATTTGCACAGTAACCAATGGGTTAGATTTCAGAGTGTTCCATAAGATGGGTACGGCTTCACTTGCCAACTATCAAGGGGCACGTTTGTATGCAGCTTTAGCAAGATAAAAAAACCAAAGGGACTCAAAACAGTGATATTGTAAGCCTACTTGTGACACTAAGAAAGATTATTAAATTATTTTTCTCATCTCAGGAGCTATAAGGATGTGGATTCAAGTTCTACTCTAGCGACAAGGGCAGAAAATCTAGGCCAACATTCCCAGTGCGATACTGAGGGACTGTCGCGTTGTCAGAGGTGCATCTTTCAGAGGAGTCACAAAGTTGAGGCCCCTAAGGTATTAAACATCCATGTCCTTTTCAAAGTATAGCTTTTACATTACAAAAGTGACTCAATTTCTCAATGCACTTCACTGACTGAAAAAAGCTTCAGGACACCCCGAGGTTGTGACACAATATAAATGCATGGTCTTTCAAGTCTACCTTTCAATGCAGGATAGTGTGGCCTACAATAGCCAAATCCGTTCGGACTCCTATTGTCTGGTGGAATTCACACAAAGTGCTCAGGCCTGCCTCGGTCTGTGAGCTTAGCTCCGAAAACAATGTTGTGGGCATTTGTTGGAAGGATGCTCAGATTGGCATGCATCATGCCATGGCCACACATTCTCGAGGCTCTTTCACATCGATTCCTCCAACCATCAGCCTGCAAGTTCAAATCAGTCACCAGGAAAGCCACAAATCTGTCAACAGATACCAGTGCATGCACTAAACACAAACAGCCAGTCCCAGGCAACTGTGCTCCTCTAGACACTCAGCCCCAGCATTACATCTACTGATTCCCCTTTATTAATCCTGCTTGTTACCACCTCAAAGAATTCCAATTAATTTTACAGGCATGATTTCCCCTTCTTGAAGCCATGATTATATCATGTATTTCTAAATGCTCTGTTATTGCATCCTTTATAATGGCTTCTAACATTTTCCCAATGGTTAACCAAGGAAGCCAAGGATAGTATTAAACTGAAAGAAAAAACATACAATATGGCAAAGATTAGTGATATTCCAGAGGATGGGGAAAGTTTTTAAAAAAAACAAAAGATGACCAAAAAATAATAAAGAGGGAGAAGATAAACTATGAGAGTAAAGTGAACAAATTCACCCAGACATGAGCCCAGAACACAAAATGCAAAATATCAGTAGGGAACATTTTGGGACTGATCATTGTGTCATATGGTTAAGTAAAAGGACAAAGAACAATCTAGAGCAAGAACGATTAGCTGGATAAATGCCAACTTCAATGGACAAAGAATAGATCTGGACCGAATCAATTGGAATCAAAGTTTGGCAGGGAAAACATTGGTGAGCAACGTGGTACCACCTGCCAAGTAAAGATGGTTTGGGAACAGTCAAGTTATCTAGCGCAAAAGGGAAAGGTAGGGCAAACAAATCCACAGCTCCTGAATTACGAAGAGATAGAGATTAAAATGAAGAACAAGAAAGGTATGCTCATGACAGAGGTCAGGTGGATAATACAGTGCACAGTCAGGCTGAATATAGAAGGTTCAGAGGGGAAGTAAGTAAGAGAAGCAAAGAGAAAGTATGAAAAGAGACTGGCAGCTGACACAAATAGGGAATCCCAGTCTTCTACAAGTGTCTACATAATACATAGTAAACGGGTGGCAAAAGGAGGAATAGGGCTGATGAGGGACCAAAATAGGGATTTACACATGGAGGCAGGACAAACAGCAGAGCTATTAAATGAAAACTTCACATCTGTTTTCAGTAAGCAAGAAGGTGCTACCCAGGTAATGGTGAAAGACGGGGAAATTAATAGCCTTGAGAGATTTGAAATTGATTAGAAGGATGTAGTGGATAGATTAGACAATCAGTTTAACTTTGGTGGTGGGAAAACTTTGAGAAATAATAATTCAAAATAAAATTAATAGTCATATGGACAAATATGGGTTAGTTAAGGAAAGCCAGTATAGATTTGTGAAGGGAAAATCGTGTTTCACTCACCAGAGTTTTTTTAAAAAGACAACAGAGAGGATTAGTGAGGGGAAATGTTCACTGTCCATGTGAGTTTGCACATTCTCCCCGTGTTTGCGTGGGTTTTGCCCCCACAACCCAAAAATGTGCAGACTAGGTGGATTGGCTACGCTAAATTACCCCTTAATTGGAAAAAATTAATTGGGCAAAAAAATGATGAGGGAAATGCTGCTGATGTTGTGCACATGGACTTCCAAAAGACATTTGATACAGTGTCACACAACAGACTTGTGAGCAAAGTTATAGTTCATGGAATAAAATGGATACAAAATTGGTTGAGTGACAGGAAAGAGTAGAATCATAGAATCCCCCCAGTGCAGAAGGAGGCCATTTGGCCCATTGTGTCTGCACTGATCCTCTGAAATAGCCCCCCACCCAAGCCCATTCCCCTGCCCCATAACTCCATCTAACCTTTGGACACTAAGGGACAATTTAGCACAGCAAAGCCACCTATCCTGCACATTTTTGGACTGTGGGGGGAAACCAGAGCACCTGGAGGAAACCCACACAGACACAGGGAGAACGTGCAAACTCCACACAGTCACCCAAGGCCAGAACTGAAACCAGGTTCCCTGACACTGAGGCATCAGTGCTAACCACTGTGCCACCAAAGTGGCTAAAGGACTTTTCTCAGGCTGGGAGACAGTTTGTTATAGAGTTCTTCAAGAGTCAGTTTTGGACCCTTTCCCTGCCTAACATATACTAATGACCTAGATCTTGGTGTACTGGGCACAATTTAAAAATTTGCAGATGACATGAAACTATTCTGGAGTGTGAGGTGGACAATGTAGCACTTCAATGGGAATATAGACAAGTTAGTGAAATGGGCAGACAAGTGGCAGATTATGTTCAATGTGGAAAAATGTGAAGTGCCTCATTTTGATCGGAAGACTATGAAGGGGCAATGTAAAATAAAGGGTGCATTTCGAAAGTGGGTGCAGGAGCAGAGATATCTAGGTGTATATGTGCGTAGGTCAGTGAAGGTGGAAGTTAGGTGGAGAGAGCAGTTATTAAAGTATGCAGCATCCTTGGCTTTATTCATTGGGGCAAAGAATACAAGAGCAAAGAAGTTATGTTAAACTTGTAAAAGACATTGGGTCAATGGGAATTCTCCCATTTTGAAACTAAGTACAGTGGACAGCTCCGCTGGCACCTGTACGGCAGACAAGAATGGCAGGATGTCACACCAGATTCTTTGTTTGCAAATTTGATTAATTATGCTTCCCAACTGGTGGACTGTCAACCGCCCTCAACTTGACGGTCTTGGCGACATATTTAAATGCCAGTCCAGCACACTCGTGTTACTCTCTCCAGCCCACCTGTCTTCACCAGGCCGTACAGGACATCCGACACCCTGATGCAAAAAAACTAGCAGCCTCAAGAAGTCTGTTCCTCAATTCAACCAACCCCCCACCCCTCAATCACCCGCAAGGTGCCGATGCCCCAGTTGGACCTCTACACACCGCATCGAGAGGCTTTGTGCATCACTTCCTGTAAATCATTTGATACCCCTTTGACCCCCTTGTTTGGGAGCTTTTCATGCAGCCTTGTTGGGGTCCAGCTTCCCTCCCCTCGGTCTTGCCTCTGCCTTTCACTGTTCATCTTCTTCATCCATCTCCTTTCCCCACTGCCTGCCACCGCGAGCCCTCGCTCTACTTCCATATTGTCCCACTGGTCTTCACCAGGCCTCCAGGCCTTGTGCACGCCATCGGGTTTGACACCGACGCGATTTTCCCCCTGGCGTGACACTAGATTGAAAGTCCGGATGGGACACCGGTGGGCAGCTGTTTTAATGAGCTTTAATGAGATGCAAATTCATGTAAATAGAACTCACACCACCCTTCAGCAGGATGACTGGCCTGCCATATTTTTTTTAATATAAATTTAGAGTACTCAATTATATTTTTCCCAATTAAGGGGCAATTTAGCGTGGCCAATCCACCTAACCCAGTGTTCTTCAAAGTCGGGGGCGCGACCTGCGGGAGGGTCATGGGTGGGTGTCGGGAGGGTCGCGGAGCCGTTGTCCACGTCGCACCCGATCGTGCAAATGCCCGCGCAGCAGCCAGCTTTTCATAACGCCGCCAAGCGGCCATGAACGTGTTTAAAACAAATTTGGCCGCATTGTGGATGCGCGCACAATGATCAGCGCGTATGTGCAAATGCGGCGATAATCGGGCACGCATGCGCAGTGCAGCTGCTATTTTTTTTTTACGATTGCAGCTCTTTTGTTTTACAAGTTCTGTAGTGGTTTTTATTCATTTATTTTATTCAATTTTTTTCACACGTTTGGGGGGGGGGGGGGGGGGGGGGTTATTTGCTAAAAGTGATAAAGGTTTACAGGGAAAAAAATTCAGAACTTTGCACAGATGGAGACTCCATACTTTCCGACACCAGAAGGCATTACCTTCATCCAATAGGTTCCATTGGTGGAGCGTATACGAGGGCCAAAGGGACTCAAAACCATTTCCTCCATTTTTGTCAGCAGCAAACAAGGTAAGAGAAAATGGTGGGTCGCACAGGTCGTCCGGCGTGGGTCCCGAAGGTTGGCCGGTTGGTAAAAACGGGTCTCGGAAAAAAAGTTTGAAGAACACTGACCTAACCTGCACATCTTTGGGTTGTAGGGGTGACCAAGACACGAGGAGAATGTGGAAACTCCACACAGTGACCTGGGGTGGGGATCAAACCTGGGTCCTCATCGCTGGAGACAGCAGTGCGAACCACTGCACCACCATGCCACCCAACAGGCCCGCCATTAATCTGCTATTGGTGGCATGGTAGCACAGTGGTTAGCAGTTGCTTCACAGCACCAGGGACCCGGGTTCGATACCGAGCTTGGGTCACTGTTTGTGAGGAATCTGCACATTCTCCCAGTCTCTGTGTGGGGTTGCTCTGGGAGCTCCAGTTTCCTCCCACACGTCCCAAAAGATGTGCTTGTTAGGTGAATTGGACATTCTGAATTCTCCCCCAGTGTACTCGAACAGGCACCGGAATGTGGTGACTCGGGGCTTTTTACAGTAACTTCATTGCAGTGTAAATGTAAGCCTACTTGTGACAATAATAAAGATTAGTAGTATTGGTGGAATTGTAATCTGATTTTACGCTGGTGATTCTCCGACGTTTTGGCTCCCGCCATTCTCCCAGTGTTTGCATGGGTTTTGCCCCCAGAACCCAAAAGATGTGCAGGCTAGGTGCACTGGCCACGCTAAATTGCCCCTTAAATGAAAAAAAATGAATTGGGTACACTAAGTTTATTTTAAAAACAGAATTTTGGCTCCTGCCAAATTCTCCATGCCCGCACACCTCCAAATCCGCCGTGGGCGGAATGTGAGAATTCCGCCCTTTAGCTCAGCCACAGCTGGGGTATTGGGTACAGTTCTGGGCACTGCACTTTAGGAAAGATGTACAGATTGAATAGAGTGTAGAAAAGATTCATGAGAATAGTTCCAGGGATGAGAAACTTCAGTTTAAAAAAAATAAATTTTAGAGTACCCAATTAATTTTTTCCAATTAAGGGGCAATTTAGCGTGGCCAATCCACCTAGCCTGCACATCTTTGGGTTGTGTGGGGGGAAACCCATGCAAATACGGGGAGAATGTGCAAACTCCACACGGACAGTGACCCAGAGCCGGGATCGAACCTGGGATCTGGGTGAGTTGCTCAGTCGGAGAGCTGGCACAGACACAATGCGTGAAAAGGTGTCCTTCTGCACTGTAACAATTCTATCATTCTTGGAGGAGGCAGAGAGAGAAAGTGAGAGAGAGAAAAATGAACAGAGAGTGTGAGTGAGTGGAGCCGGGGGGAGGGGGTAACCTGCGCCAGTGCACTCAATGGATCCTCCCACAGTTGACTTTAAGTGTAAACGGCTGTATAATACTGAATCTGGGATTGTTTTGAAGCTGAATGCGCAATGTTGGCAGGCGTTCCAATTCCTAGCACTCAAACCAATTATGCTGATAACGACAAAGATGCAAAAAAAAACCTGCCTCACTCTCAAATTAAACTTCCCGCGTAAAGGTTTTACTCAGATTTGCATATCCAGTCGAACGTCCTGCACAGAATATAAGCCAACCAGTTTGTGAAAAAACAAATTTCCCTTAAATAATTAGAGATATCAAATCTAAACCAAGGAAAGCTACGCTATAATAAGGTATTGAAGTGACACAATGCCGATAAAACAAGTGCTTTATAATAAACCTAACCTTTGAAAAAGAATCATGACAATAGGCGTAAACTGCACTGCAATCTAACACTGCCAATCCAGCCAGAAGTATTCACTGGGAAGTAAATAGTTCCAGTGTCCTTTGTTTAGATACCTAGTCACAGTCTGACCAGGAATTGTTTACCGGACGAGACAGTTCGCAGATTCCAATTTACATGCATCATAACTCTTTTTAAAACAGAGCCTATTTCATGCACATCAAGGCTGCATGCACCCCAACACCTATACGGACCACACCTTTGAAGAGTTGAACAATCCCATCGGTAGGGGCTTCTCTTTGTATCGATGGTGTCTTGACTCGAGGTCCTCCCCCAGTGCCCCAGGACGTATTCACCGAATAGTTCTGAGGAACAGGGCAGAACCAAAGAGAGGGCCCATCAACGATCAACCGATCCCAGAGCCAGGCGGGAGAGCACCGAAAACCAAAAGATAAAAGAAAAACAGCAGGGTGGAGCTAGGGAGGGTGGGGCGGAGGAGAAATATTAAAAGAGTCGCAATTCGATTTGAAGTTGGGGGGGGAAACTAACCAGAGAAAAAGATTAAACCGTCTCCTTGCTTCACCCTCCCCCACGAATCCACACAACATGGAATCTTCCAAGGGGTCACCAGTTGCAGTGTTGGGGTCAGTCTCCACACGTTCATTGGGAATGTTGCATGTGTATATTTGAAAGAGTCGACTGCCAGAATAGTCATCCAGTTATAAAATGTCAGCTTGTGAACTTAAAGGCAGCTCTCCATTGGTTGGGAGTGACCTAATGATTTATAAATATAATCTCTCTTTGCTCCCACCTCCCGCACCCCCCTCCTGCCACACCACCCACCCAAACAAAATATTGTAATCCATCTCAGTTTCTCCAAATAGATAACAAACAGCAGCTTAATATGAAGCCTGCATGGCCTTGGCATTCTCCGCACATAGCTGCTGTATTCTTTCGCGAGTCATGGTGCTTATTTTTCCCCTCGCTGCATGGGTCTCGTGAATCAACAGTGGAGATTTGGCATTTAACTTGGGCCTGGTCTAAGTCTGCCATCTCACGTCCTGCCCAGATAACATCGGGGATTTGAGGGCTCATGCCCCACTCCAGGAGCCGAGTACAGTGCTCAGGGCTGACACTTAGTGCAGTGCCTTGGGGGAAGTGCTGCACTGCCAGAGGAGCTGGCTTTCGAATGAGACATAGAAACAAGGCCCCATTTCTCCTTTCGCATGATTGCCAAGGGTGCTGTGGCATTTCTCAGATTTCTCCCCAGTGCTCTGACCAATATTTATCCCCCTTTACAACACCCCTACAACAAGTTACCTGGTCATTAGCACATTGCTGTTTGTGGGAGCTAGCCGTGTAAACATTGGCTGCTGTGTTTCCTTGATTACAACGATGACTACACTCTTAAGGTACTTCGTTGCACGTTGCGATGTCCTTCGGTTGTGATGATTGCTAGATTTAAAGTACAGCTGGACCACAAAACAGTCTCATGACCTAGCCCACCAGACTGACAGGCAGAGCAGAATGTGCCTCAATAGTTCACAAGTCAGGGCAGCACGGTGGTGCAATTGTTAGCAATGTTGCCTAACGAGGCATGGCAGTGTTACAATGGGAAGGAGAATATAGTTTACGGGGAGCTAGGGAATAGAGCGGGGGGGAGTAGTTCTGTAGGTTGCCTTTTTTTTCTTTCTTTGCATGGGTTGGCCCGCGCGGGTGTTTAAGAGATGTTAATGTGGTAAACTGTGAAATTTACAAATGCCTCAATAAAGTATTTACGAAAAAAAAAAGCAATGTTGCCCCACGGCGCTGAGGTCCCAGGTTCGATCCCAGCTCTGGGTCACTATCCGTGTGGAGTTTGTACATTCTCCCCATGTTTGCGTGGGTTTCACCCTCACAACCCAAAGATGTGCAGGCTAGGTGAATTGGCCACGCTAAATTGCCCCTTCATTGCAAAAAATGAATTGGGAACTCTTTTTTTAAACTAGTTCGCAAGTCTGACCCCTTAAAGACACGATCTTTTGCACAATTATTGGGGCATGTGCCATATGGTGTGCTACCTGGTCCCACAGACCAAGAGCATCTCAGTCCAATGCTGTGCGCGTCAAATGACCTGAACCAGAGGGTCAGTGCTGCCAAACGTGACCCAATGTTATAAAACTTGGATGTGTTTGAGTGATCCATAGAATGGAATCCATAGAATTCCCTACAGTGCAGGAGGAGGCCATTCGACCCATCGAGCCTGCACCAACCCTCCGAAAGAGCACTCCACCTAAGCCCGCATCCCCAGCCTATCTCCGTAACCCCACCTAACCTGCACATGTTTGGAAACCGGAACACCCGGAGGAAACCCATGCAGACATGGGGAGAAAGCGCCAGCTCCACGCAGTCACCCAAGGCCGGAATTGAACCCGGGTTCCTGGCACTGTGAGGCAGTAGTGCTAACCACAGTGCCTCTCAAATAATGTTAAAGGTTTGTGCAAGACGGAAAAAAGGGGAATAGAAAAAGAAAAGCAGGACATCCAGTAAAAGAAATGTATATATCTACCTTTGGGGTTGAGCAATCTAATAGTTTTGCATTCAGGAGCATTCACTTTCTGTCCAGCGTCTAATTCACCTGAAGAAGGAGCCGTGCTCCGAAAGCTCGTGTTTGAAACAAACCTGTTGGACTTTAACCTGGTGTTGTAAGACTTCTTACTGTAATTATAACAAAACATTAGCCAGGAAAGTCGCAATAATTTCCCTTTCATGAATTGCACTGGATATTCATGTCACCTACATTTCCATTCCTTCAATCTCTTCAAAGTGGACCGAACATGTATTTGGTGAAATGAAGTCAGACAGGAATCAGTCAGCTGCTTCACTTCACAGCATGTAAACATAACACTTATATTTAACAGAGCTTCCCAATGAAGTCAAGTAGACTAACAGATATAATCAGACTCAGTTCAAACAGTACAAAATTGTCTTGACATAAATGTAAAATATCGAATATATTGCGCTTCCCACATCATTAGGTCACCTCATTGGACATAAACAAAGGACATTTTAACCATTCTCCTCCATTTTAGACTCGAGACAAGCTTAACTACGGCTGACTTGCCTTTCAGAATTTCCGTCTTAAACTTTAGACTGGCTGACAGAGAAATCTGGTTGTCGCTAAATGCTGAGATAGCTGAAATTTACCTGCCGACACAGTAGAAACTCATGGCTTGAGAAATGCCAGACTTCAGCGAGGACCCAAGGAAAGTGTTAGAGCTCAAACAGTGGATTTATTCAATTAAAACTTGCCTGAATTTGGTGGGAGGATTGGAGCGTTGTCATTGGGATTGACATATTTGTTGCTGATTATTGTTTATTGTTGTTGGGTGTAAATTTGGGAGAAAATGTGAAAAAGGAGGCGAATAAAAATATATATTTTTTAAACTTGCCTGAATATTCACATCACTGCATCTGTTTAATCTCTGCCAGAAAGGGATCAGAGACAGGCCAACACAATGGGTGAGAGAGGTTTAAAGCTCAGCATTGGGGGAAAGTGAAAGAGTATTTCTCATTGGAGGAGGAAGCAAATCATAACAAAGCCGTGTGAAATATCCAAAGGGTCAAGCTGGCCTTCCCCAGAAACCTCTCCACAAACTGCGAGGCTTATGAGCACATAAAGATATTGACATTGCTGACAGCATTCTTTGTGCCTGATGTTAAGACATTTCTCTCCAAAGTAGGAACCATTTCCTCACTGAAATATTGTTCTTCCATAAAAAAAGCCCTTGAATTTTCCCAATGTTTGCCTCGTGATGGACAGTTTTCAGTTGGCTGGGAATGCTAGACTTTTCAGTGTTATGTATCAAACAACGAGAAATACGGCAACCCACATATGCCAGAAAGGGCAGCAAAGGTTGGGCTCTAATGACGAGCAGCATGCCCAACGTTGTAAGCTTCACCCTCTGACAGGCAATGGGGATTTTCAGCAATGTGCTTCCCTTGAAAGTTTCAGACCTATTACTTCTAAATTGTGTTGTGTCGGATGCAGAGTGCAAGCTGGGTGTAGCCATCGCTAATCAGGCTGGCAGCAGAATCAAGGCAAATTGTCCATTGATTACCATTGAGGCGGGGGCAACAGTCAAAACCCCAGAGGCTGCTCGCCAATCGTGAGGATGCAGCAAAATCAGACGGGTGAGGGCGTAGGAGGATCAGAGGTCCTCAATTCAAGTCCCTCTCACATTCCAACTTGAACTTTGATAGTTAAACGAGACCCTGCCCACTTAGATTAAAGCTTTCACTTTTTGGATGTCTGCTCCTTCGAGCAAATAAACTGAAGAAATAGAAGTTGGCCATTTGGCCTTGGGTTTTGCCATTGAGCAAGATCATCCTTTACCTCAACTCGCATCTTGTGCTCACCTCCCCATCACTCAGTACCCAAAAATCTGTTGATCTCTTACTCGCATACACTGAAGGACTAAGCAATCACAGTTCTCTGGGATAGAGAGAATCGCAAAGGTTCACCACCCACTTGACATAACTGTAGCAAGATCCCCTTACTATTGTACTTCAACACCATTTGCCAGAAAAGGCCAACATGCCATTTGCCTTCCTTACCGTTCGCTCATTTTGTGGATTCCTGTACAAGGACATCCAGGTCTCTGCGAATGCCGGCAGTTGCCAATCTCCCGCCATTTAAAAATTACGCTCTCTTTTCCGTACATACAAAAGTAGATCATCTCAAATTTTCCCATGTGACAATCCAACTGTCATCAGGTAAAAGTATGAAAACTGAATCTTAAACATAAAACACACCAACACTTGCAGCATGGCTTGGAAACGACAGACTATATCAACCACCACAAACAGTACAGGCACTGGGTAGAAACAACCATGCCCAGATTTCCACGCTGCCCCAGATAGATTGAAAATGAGGTCATTTGGCCCCCAGAGAATGCCCCCCTTTTACGCTCCTCCCCCTATTTTGATGCCCACTTGAATGGAGAGACAAGGTCTCAGCTCACAAGAGGAGGGTGGGAGACATCCACTGCCTGTGGGGCACTGCCACAGCATAAAGCAGTGTCTTCAGGAGACCGAGATAGAGAAAACGCTGCTGTAAGTGAGCCTAGAAGTCATTGCACTTTCAACATGCTGACTTAACAACTAACTTTGCCAAAACAGCAATGGATGTCTAGACAGGCAAAAGTTTTCTCAGTATGTTTTATGCCAATTGTAGGTGACTTTTCAACAAGAAAAAGCAAACAGTTGAGGGCTGAGTCCTGGTGCGCTTTGTGGCGGTGTGGGCAGGAATAATTGAACTCTTTCAGCTCTTGCAGGTTTACCTCAACCCCATCTACTTATCCAAAAGCAAAATATTGCGGATATTGCCAACTCCCCAAAGACTGTCCATAATTTACAAGCCAAAAGTCAGGAGTGTAATGGAATACTCCCCACTTGTCTGGACGAATGCAGCTCCCACAACACTCAACAAGCTCGACACCATCCAGGATAATGCCGGCCACTTGATTGGCACCCTATCTACAAACATTAATTTCCTCCACCACCGACGCACAGTGGCAGCTGTGTACCACCTACAAAATGTACCGCTGGAATTCATCAAGACTCCTTGAGTAGCACCTTCCAAATCCACAACTACTACCATTAGAAGGACAGGGGCAGCAGATACCTGGGAACACCACCACCTGGATGTTCCCCTTCAAGTTCTTCAGGAGGGTTTAAACTAGTTTGGCAGGGGGATGGGAACCATAGCTATGAATCAGAGGATAGGGTCGCTGTTGAACAGGCAGAAATAGTATGCAGCAAGTCTGTGAGGAAGGATAGACAGTTGACAGGGCAAAGTTGCACTCAGTGGAATGGGTAAAGTGTGTCAGTTTCAATGCAAGGAGTGTCAGGAATAAGGGAGATGAACTTAGAGCATGGACCAGTACTTGGAACTACGATGTTGTGGCCATTACGGAGACATGGATTTCACAGGGGCAGCAATGGTTGTTAGATGTTCCGGGGTTTAGATGTTTTCAGAACAATAGGGAGGGAGGTAAAAGAGGAGGGAGAGTGGCACTGTTAATTAGGGAATGTACCACAGCTGCAGAAAAGTAGGTAGTTGAGGAGGGTTTGTCTACTGAGTCAGTATGGATGGAAGTCAGAAACAAGAAAGGAGCAGTCACTTTATTGGGAGTTTTCTATAGACCCCCCAATAGCAGCAGAGAGATAGAGGAACAGATTGGGCAGCAGATCTTGGAAAAGTGCAGAGTTGTTGTCATGGGTGACTTCAACTTCCCTAATATTGACTGGAACCTCCTTAGTGCAAATGGTTTGGATGAAGCAGATTTTGTAAAGTGTGTACAGGAAGGATTCCTGACTAAATATGTAGATAGGCCGACTAGGGGTAGGCCATATTGGACTTGGTGCTCGGCAATGAACCAGGCCAGGTGCCTGACGTCTTGGTGGGAGAGAATTATGGTGACAGTGACCACAATTCCTTGACCTTTACCATAGTTATGGAGAGGGATAAGAACAGACAGTATGGGAAGGTATTTAATTGGGGGAGGGGAAATTATACTGCTACTAGACAGGAGCTGAGAGCATAAAGTGGGAACAATTGTTCTTGGGGAAATGCACAACAGTAATGTGGGGGTTGTTTAAGGAGTACTTACTGCGAGAGCTGGATAGTTTTGTCCCACTGAGACGAGGGAGGAATGGTAAGGTGAAGGAGCCTTGGATGACAAGAAAAGTGGAGCTTCTAGTCAAGAGGAAGAAGGAAGCTTACATAAGGTGGAGGAAGCAAGGATCTGACTCGGCTCCAGAGGGTTACAAGGTAGCCAGGAAGGAACTCAAAAATGGACTGAGGAGAGCTAGAATGGGGCATGAAATATCTTTGGCTGGAAGGATTAGGAAAAACCCCAAGGCGTTCTACACTTGTGAGAAATAAGAGGATGATCAGAGTGAGAGTAGGGCCGATCAGGGATAGTGGAGGGAACTTGTGCCTAGAGTCTTTGGAGATTGGGGAGGCCCTAAATAAATATTTTGCTTCAGTATTCACCAGAGAGAGGGACCTTGTTGCTCAGGAGAACAGCGTGAACCTGGTTAATAGACTCAAACAGGTTGATATTAAGGAGGATGTGCTGGAAATTCTGAAAAGCATCAGGATAGATAAGTCCCCTGGGCCTGACAGGCTATACCAAAGGTTACTACGGGAAGCGAGGGAGGAGATTGCTGCGCCGTTGGCGATGATCTTTGCGTCCTCACTCTCCACTGGAGTAGTACCGGATGATTGGAGGGAGGCGAATGTTGTTCCCCTGTTGAAGGAAGGGAATAGGGAAATCCCTGAGAATTACAGACCCATCAGACTTTCGTCTGTGGTGAGCAAAATATTGGAAAGGATTCTGAGAGATAGGATTGATGCTTATTTAGAAAAACATAGTTTGATTAAAGATAGTCAGCATGGCTTTGTGAGGGGCAGGTCATGCCTCACAAGCCTCATTGAATTGTGGTTTTTATAAATGACTTGGATGAGGAAATGGAAGGGTGGGTTAGTAAGTTTGCCGATGACACAAAGGTTGGGGGAGTTGTAGGTAGTGTTGAGGGTTGTTGCAGGTTACAACAGGACATTGACAGAGCTGGGCTGAGAAATGGCAGATGGAGTTCAATTCATTTTGGAAGGTTGAATTTGAATGCTGAATATAGGGTTAAAGGCAGGATTCTTGGAAGTGTGGAGGAACAGAGGGATCTTGGGGTCCACGTACATAGATCCCCAAAGTTGCCACCCAGGTTGATAGGGTTGTTAAGAAGGCGTATGGAATGTAGGAATGGAGGGGCTGGTTTAGCTCACCAGGCTAAACCGCTGGCTTTTAAAGCAGACCAAGCAGGCCAGCAGCACGGTTCGATTCCCGTACCAGGCGCCGGAATGTGGCGACTAGGGGCTTTTCACAGTAACTTCATTGAAGCCTACTCGTGACAATAAGCGATTTTCATTTTAATTTTTCATTTCATTTCAGGGGGATTGAGTTTAAGAGCCGCGAGGTTTTGCTGCAGCTTTATAAAACCCTAGTTAGACCACACTTGGAATATTGTGTCCAGTTCTGGTCGCCTCATTATAGGAAGGATGTGGATGCTTTGGAGATGGTACAGAGGGGATTTACCAGGATACTGCCTGGACTGGAGGACATGTCTTATGAAGAAAGGTTGAGGGAGCTAGGGCTTTTCTCACTGGAGCAAAGAAGGCAGAGAGGTGGCTTGATAGAGGTGTACAAGGTGATGAGAGGCATCGATAGAGTGGATAGCCAGAGACTTTTCCCCCGGGCAGAAATGGCTGTCACGGGGGAACATAGTTTTAAGGTGATTGGAGGAAGCTGTAGGGGAGATATCAGAGGTAGGTTCTTTACACAGAGAGTGGTGGGTGTGTGGAATGCACTGCCAGCAGAGGTGGTGGAGTCAGAGTCATTTGGGACATTTAAGCGACAGGCACATGGACAGCAGTAAATTGAAGGGATGTCGGTTAGCTTGATCTCAGATTAGGATAAATGGTCGGCTCAACATCGTGGGCTGAAGGACCTGTACTGTGCTGTACTGTTCTATGTTCAAGCCACTCACCATCCAGATTTGGAAATATATTTCCGTTCCTTCACTGTGGCTGGGTCAAAATCCTGGAATTCCCTCCATAACAGCACTGTGGGGGTACCTACACCACATGGACTGCAGCGGCTGAAGAAGACAGCTTCTCGAGGGCAATTGGAGATGGACAATAAATACTGGCCGAGCCAGCAACACCCACATGCCGTGAATTAATTTTTTTTTAAAAAGTCAGAAACATTGCAAACCTTCAATTCTTTGACTGCTACCGAGGAACAATCTCACATGGATTAGAAAGGTTATCTCCAAGGAAAGGTTTTTAAACTGATTTGGGATGTTATGATGGACTTTCACGGACAGCACGGTGGCGCAGTGGTTAGCATTGCTGCCTCACGGTGCCGAGGTCCCTGGTTCGATCCCAGCTCTGGGTCACTGTCCGTGTGGAGTTTGCACATTCTTCCCGTGTTTGCCCCTTAATTGAAGAAAATGAACTGGGTACTCTTTTTAAAAAAAAAAAATTTAAATGATGGACTTTCACCATTCAATGCAGTCAACTTTTCAGAATACAACTAGATTAACACCAATTGTAAACAAAAACACAAGGCAGTAAAAGTTCTGGACCCTCATTCAAGTCTTCCTGCTGCTCCCCTCCCATGGATATCAGATCTGACGACCATCTGGTATCCTGCCTCACGAGCCATATTTCATCTCCGAGCTGGGACAATAGGGGAAAGCAAATTATTCAGCCAGAACGGGCTTAATGGCCCTAGGTTCTTGTCCGAGATGGAAAAAGGGTCACCTATTCGCCCGGCATCCTGCACCTGCCTGTCGGACACGCATCTCTGGCACAGGATCCCATAAACACCAAAGACAACTGCATTCCCCTTTTATTGAATGTTCTGGCAGGAGTGGGGGTGGTGATAGGAGGAAATGGCTGGTGATAGCTGGTGAAGTTGGTCTTTCAGAGAGTTCACAGACACAGGGATTGAATGGCCTCCTACTGCGTTAACACTATTCGAGGATTCTGCTGTTATCCTCACTGAGTAGCAAATTCAATGCAGACCAGAGGCTGAACCTTGGAGCTTTCTGCAGATGAAAATGGTTAATGTTACCCAACTATTTCAACCCAACTGACCACTCCATGATGGTCCACAGCAATCTCAGTTGCATCTTCTACTGTACCGTATTCTCTCAGCCACTGGCAATTTTTTTGCCTGCCCTTCATCAAGAGCACCCACCTTTATTCACCCTCATCACGGAATGCACTTTTTGTAAATAACTTTCAAAACTTTCAAGTGACCTCTTTTTTTAGTCCTTAGTTAGTGACTCATGTTCAACTACAAACACCTGCTCAAGGTCATAACACGTAGGAATAGACCATTCTGCCTTTCAGCACTGCTCCACCATTCAACCTGACCGTGGCTGATCTTAGTCTTCAACTCCACTCTCCTACCCACTCTCATTTCCCACGATTCCCCAAGAGACCACAAATCTGTATCTCAGCCTTAAATACATTCATAGATGGGAGGATCCACAACCTTCCGAATGAGAATTCTGAAGATTCCCAACCCTGGGTGAAGAAATGTCTCCTCATCTCAGTCTCCACTCATTGCCCCCTTATTCTAAGACCATGCCTCCATGTCCTAGATTCCTCAACCAGCGGGAATATCCACCTCAGTGTCGAGCCCCTGCATAATCTTGCTTGTTTCAATTAGATCACCTCGTTCTTTGAAAATATATTTTTTTCCAATAAAGGGGCAGTTTAGCATGGCCAATCCACCTACCCTGCACATCTTTTGGTTGTGGGGGTGAGACCCATGCAAAAACGGGGAGAATGTGCAAACTCCACACAAACAGTGACCTGAGGCCGGGATCGAACCCAGCTCCTTGACGCTGTAAAACAGCAGTGCCAACCTCTTGCGCTGCCCACCTCTCGTTCTTCTATACTCCAGAGGGTATAGACCTCTCATCGTAGAACAACCCTCTCACCCCAAGGGCCAATTTGGTGAGTCTTTCCTGTACCACGTTCATTGCTAGACATCTAGCAATGAGCAATAAATACTGGCTTTGCCAATGACACTGACATCCTAAAGAATCATGGTTGGTTTCAACCATTTCAGCAGGAGGGGCACCAGAAGTGGGCCCGGTCAACAACAAAAAATTAAAAAATGGATGGATATGTTGGGCTTGACTCACTGTCTAAGGAAGGTCAGGAGTGCAGAATGATCCTGTGGGATTGATCCTCAGGTGCTGGTGGAAATGTGCTACAACACAAGCCAATATCTCCTGGACAGGAGGAGAGATATTGAAAAAATAACCAGTGTGAACATAGCAGTCCAGTGTGCATGGCTCCAGCTGGCATTATTCTTGGCACCAGTTAGTTGTTCGGGTTGGAACTCATATTTATACAACTTCTTTGGGAAAAAAAAACAAGCATCCATTTTTAAAAAACCTTTCTCGAGTTCTGATCTCCAAATGGAGCTTTTATTAGGTTAGACATTTGTAATAATTTCCCACCACCTTTCCTTCACCCAACTTGTCAGCAAAAATTAAAAACTTCTGAAACCGCACCCATAATTCTCCCTAAATTCCACGCAGGCTCACAATTCGCAACAAGAAGTAGTAAACAAACGGGTGAATGACATTTGATAATTGCCGCTGCACTGCCCAACTGAGTATTGCTGTGCCACCCGAGGGAGCACTGCTGCACCGCCTGAGGGAGTGCTGCACAGCCAGAGATGCCAGTTTTCAGACCGCGATCTTAAACCCGAGATCCTATGTGTCTGTTCTGACGTTCGGGTGGATGTAAATGATTCACGACACTTTTTGAAGTAGAGCAGGAGCTCGCCAACTGTATTTTAAAAATCATTCAAAGCAATGTGGGTCGGCCACCATTTATTCAGCATCCCTAATTTCCCCTGAGAAGGTGGTTGGACAGCTGCCGCTATCTTGAACAACTGCAATCCATGTGGTGAAGGTACACAGTATTGTTAGGTAGGGAGTTCCAAGATTTTGACCTGGTGACAATGACTTGGGAAAAGAACTTCCAGGCATTCCTTACCCCTTTAGCCTAAACATTTGGAAGGCTCTATCGAAGGAGCCTTGTTGAGTTGCCCCATTGTATCTTGTAGAATAGCACACAATGGTCAATGGTGGGAGTCATATTTAGTGTAGCTAGCAACTGACGATCAAGTGGGCCACTTTTTCCTGAATGGCGTCAAGCTTCTTGAGCATTGTTGGAGCTCCCTTGGTTTCAGTACTGTGGCCATTGCTGTTCTTGACTGTATTCATGGTCTAAACTTTGGTATACCAGACAAGTTCAAAATTTAAAGATGACAAAAAACTTGGAAATATTATGAACTGTGAGGAGGATAGTTATCGACTTCAAAAGAACACAATCAGCTTGGTCGTATTGGCGACACATGGCAGATGAAATTCAAGGCAGGGCAGTGTGAAGAGATGCATTTTGGTAGGAAGAACTGGAGGAGGCAAAATATAATTAAGAATACAATTTAAAAGGGATACTGGAACCAAATGACCTGTGGATGTGCTCAAAATATTGACAGGACAAGTTGAGAAAGTGCTCAATAAAGGTACATGGACTTTACAGATAGTTGCAGAGAGTACAAAAGCAAAGAAATTACAGTGAAACTTTATAAAACACTGGTTCGTCCTCAACTGAAGCTCATTTTGGGACGGGTGTGAAAGCATTAAAAAAGGTGCAGAAAAGATCGAAACGAATGGTCCCGGGGATTGGGGACTTCAGTTATGCAAGTCATTTGGAGGAGCTGCAATGTTCTCCTTGGACAAGAGGAGGATGTGAGGTAATTTGGTAGTGGTGTCCAAAGTCATGGGGAGGGGTCTGGCATTCAAAGTCATGGGGAGGGGTCTGGACAGAGTAGACAAGGCAGAAACCGCACTCACTGAAGAGAACCAAGGAACACCCACTTAGGGGAATGGCAAAAATTGACACGGCAAACCTTTCTATGCAGTGTGTGGTAAGGATTTGGAATGCACGGAGCACCCTTTGCACAGATTCAATTGTGGCTTTCAAAAGGGATTTGGATAAGTATCTGAAGAGAAATTGTGTGTGAGTAGGACTAGAGTTACTCTTGCAGAGAGCTAGCATGAATTCAACAGACCAAATTGTCTCCTTTTATATAACCATTTTATGATTCTAGGTTGATGGTGGGGATTTGACAACGGTAATACAGCTGAATCTAAGGGAGAGATAATTATACGCTCTCACCTGTTAGAGATGGTCATTTACTTTCCATTTACATGACAAGCGTTGTTTGCCATAATCCCAACCCTGAACGTCATGCGGGTTTTGTTGCATGCAAGCATGGACAACTTAGTTGCCCGAGGAGCTGCGAATGGGACTGAACATTCACCGAACATCCCTGCTCCTGACCTTATGACAGAGGGAAGGTCATTGATGGAGCAGCTGAAAATGGTTGGGTTTCAGACACTACCCTGACGCACTCCTGCAGCGATATCCTAGAGCTGATGTTCCAGTGAACATTCCTTCCAAAATCAGTGCCAGATTCATTCATCTCATTGTTTGTGGGAATCTGGTATTTACAAAATGACTGCCGTATTTGCCTTCATAAGAATTATGGCTGCAATTTAAAGAAATTTGTTGCATAAAGCACCGAGAAATGCTTTCTTCCTGACTTGGTGACTCAGACATGCATTTCCTCTGCATGCTCTCACTTTGCTACACTTTGGTATACCAGACTTTTGAACCAAGTTCAAAATTTGAAGATGACAAAAAACTTGGAAATATTATGAACTGTGAGAAGGATAGTTATCGACTTCAAAAGAACACAGTCAGCTTGGTCGTATTGGCGACACATGGCAGATGAAATTCAAGACAGGGCAGTGTGAAGAGATCCATTTTGGTAGGAAGAACTGGAGGAGGCAAAATATAATTAAGGATACAACTTAAAAGGGATACTGGAACCAAATGACCTGTGGATGTGCTCAAAATATTGACAGGACAAGTTGAGAAAGTGCTCAATAAGGTACATGGACTTTACAGATAGTGGCAGAGAGTACAAAAGCAAAGAAATTACAGTGAAATTTATAAAACACTGGTTCGTCTGATGAGAATTCCTTCAGTCTTCACGTAGTTCAATTACAGATTTCTCTCCTCCCCTTTAGCAACCCCTCACCCCCCCACTATTCAAAATAAACTACTGAAAATCAAATCAAGTCTAAAAATGTGTTGGAAGTAAAAATCTACTAAATTTTAAAGCTCAAAAGTCTTTTCAGGAATGTTGTGGAAAGGAGACATGCCGTTGAAGCTTTTCATCTTGCACTTAGCAGGACAGGTTTGCAAGAATGTCAATTGTAATGGAGACAACAATTTATACGGCATGAGAAGAGTGTGAGGACTGATTGGAAAGTGGTCTCTTACTGCCTTGGAGAACGCAGCAAGAACAGTTAACTGGCAAGCATTTGTTCAAATTCAAACCAGGCAGGTTGACTCAGACTGATCAACGGATTGCCATGGGAAATTAACCAGGGAATGGTTGTTCCCCAAGCTTTTATTTAGTTGAAAAAGGAACAATGCTCCTTCTGTTTACAAAGAACAGGGCGTGTGTGAATAGGTGTACCTTCTATCACGTGTTAGTGAGCCATACTGAGAGTCCAACTGAATCTTAAACTGTCAGTGTAGTTCTTAGCATAATCAGGATTGTTCAGCAAGTGTTGTCCAATCTAATTAGACCCATTTTGGCTCAAACCCATATGGAATCTTGTATGTTTAATGAGATCACCTCTCCCTCTAAACTCCAAGGAAGAGCCCAATTTACTCAGTCTCTCATCACAGGACAACCCTCTCTCCCCAGGGACCACCCTAGTGAACCTTTGCTGTACTGCCTCCAATGCAATTACATGGCTGGGTCTTGCATTAGGTTGCTCCAATATCCATTGAGCTGTTAAACACAACTTTAAATAGGTAGGCAGAAAATAAATCCTTGTCTGCAACAACACAGCTTGCTTTAACTAAATACAAAAGGAGAATATGTTTTCTACTATCCAGTGGTTAGAACTCAAATCTATAAGGAGAGGCCTTCTAACTTTTGAGCAGAAGTCTACCAGAACTGGTGGCTTGTCTCCCGAGCATGCTGCTGCCAATTGCAGAGAAACCACCCTGTTTGCGAGCGCCACCTCCGCTGTCAGAGCTGACAACCAAACCAAGCTGTCTCTGCTGGTCTTCACTACTTTTGGGAAACACCACATGATTGCAGGTTGTGAGGATGGCAACATTGGGGTCAACAAAAATACCCCATGGAAACTTTGACTCCAGAGGAAGAAACTGGAGGGAGGGGAAAAAAAACATAAACCGGAGGGGCAGAAAGAGAGTGTGTGAGAGAGCGAGAGCACCAACTGGAGAGGAGGAGGAGGAGGAAGAAGAAGAGAGCAACACCAACTAGAGGAAGGGTTGAGTTGTCAGTCTGTAACGCGTGCTGTTGCGTAACATTTTTTTATTATGGGAGTAAAGAAGCTGAGGTTCTTCATTAGAAACGAGAAAGCCAAGAGGTGACCCAATAAGGTTTTTAGAATTATGATGGCATTCAATAGAGAGGATGTTTCTAAATGTGGGGAGACCAAATCCAAGGATATTTACTAATAAATCCAATAGTGAATTGAGAATGAACTTCTTTACCCAAAGAATGGTGAGAATGAACTTCTTTACCCAAAGAATGGTGAGATTGTAGATTCACTAGCAAAAGACATGGATACCTTGAAGGGGCCACTAGGTACGTGCACAGGGGAGTTAAACATAGTAAGGATATGATACTTGGATTAGATAATGGGTGGGAGAAGGCTCAATTTAAATAGTCAGATTTTGAAAGTCGTTCCATGGTTTCAGAAAAGCGTGACGAGTGGCTGAACCCGAAATTGGCTGTGCCCATCTGCTACCTTTGGCGGGGCAGCGCCCGCTGACAATGAGAGCCTGAGAAAGTCTCCACACACCCACATATCTCTCACTCGGCGAGTGAAATAACAAGCTGCTTCGCCCACCATCATCGTTCAGCACCTGGTCACGCTCCAGGTCCCAGGAAACAAATCACGTTAACACAGGGCACCAGAGTACAACCACCAACAACATCCCTTCACTGTGTGGGGGGTGTTTGGTAAAACATGCATTGCTTTGGAGGGTGTGGGGCAGAAAGGCCCATTAATTTGACTATTTAACATGTATCTGTACCTGTATTAAAAAGATGTCCCTTCTAAAAGGGAGCTATTCCCACTGCTCCCAGTACATTCTAGATCGTAGCAACTGACTGTACAAAGAAATTCTTCGCTTGTTCCTAAAATCCACCCCACCCAACCCCCTCCCAGTGAAACCAGCTTCCCATTATCGACCTAATCAAATCCTTCCTGATTGCAAACACTGACCTGACAGCATTATGTCGTGCCAAAGAGATGAAAACGTTCTTGCGAAATACAGAAACCAAAAGTGAGAAGCTGTTCTCCCCACAAGCTCCTGAAGCAGTTTCTACGCAGACAAGGACTTGCTGTCAATGATGGCCAAGTCAGAACTTAGAAAGGTCTGTGTTCATTTTTAAAGTTGCCGCCCCAGTTTTCCCCTCGAAACGAGTCACACCATTTGAGTCACTCTGCCTATACTCACACTTAGCCCCACAGCCCTGCACTCTCCCAATAACCATGCAAGTATTTCCCCAATTAAATCTGCTTGCACAGTTTTCAAGCAATGCATCCCAGATAATAATTCTCTGCATTAAAAAAAATTCTTCTCCCTTTTAATTATCCTCAACATGTGCTCACTGATACAAAAACAGAATACTGGACAACCTCAGCAGGTCTGACAGCAGCTGTGGAGCGAGAAAGGTGCCAATGTTTCGCGTCTGGATGACTCGTCGTCAAAGCTGTGTTCTCAGATTACTGACCCACCGACCGCACCACACCAGTGGACATGATTTCCCCTTATTCACTCGAAGAGCTCCCACATAACTG
Source organism: Scyliorhinus canicula (assembly GCF_902713615.1). Classification (NCBI taxonomy): domain Eukaryota; kingdom Metazoa; phylum Chordata; class Chondrichthyes; order Carcharhiniformes; family Scyliorhinidae; genus Scyliorhinus; species Scyliorhinus canicula. Next base: position 90,026,587 of record NC_052160.1, on the reverse strand, counting down.
AGCACCTTGTTAAAATTTCTCTCCTACAGTTTCATGGTTGCACTCTGAACTCTTGCCGACGTGGCCATTCTTCATGACTGAACCAGACTCAGCAGCCGCTTCGAAAGAGAAAATGCTGGAAAATTTCAGCAGGTCTGGCAGCATCTGCAGGGAAAGAAAAGAGCTAACGTTTCGAATCCGATGACACTTTGTAAAAGCAGCCGCTTCAACACTGAAGGGCACTGTAGTGTAGTCAAGCTCTGGACGCAATGCTCAATTGGATCATACAGCTCCAGCAGGGGTTACTGGGAGGTTGTGGGTGGGCGGGGGTGCAGTGTTGGTCAGGAGCAGGAACCCTTGACCAATCTTTTCTCTACCAATCCCACATATGTGAATAGGGTTGTCATCTGTGATTAAATATCTTTCCGGAGGTTTTATCACTCCAGCCATTAGTCGGCCAATACATCTATCCTTGTGACACACTGCCTTCCTCCATCAATTGGAAAGCACAAAGAGTTACTCAATGGGATGTGTCAGCCAAACAGCCTTCCACTCCCCATTTTCACATATCTGGTTAAAAAAAAATGCACCAATGATTTTTCTCCAGAAATGTAAACAGTAATATCTTGATGATTGATCTTACCATTGCAGGAGACTCCAGGCCAATCCTGGTGGGCTGGCAACACTAAATGTGAGATCAATTGTAGTCAGTGTGGATTATATTTTATCCAAGTGTACGTCAGCGTTATGAAAAAGAAAATCATAAACTGATAAAACAAAAATGCGGCAATTTTTCCTGATGCAATTAGTTGAAAAGAAGCTGGTGCTTGTCATTATGTTCAAAGGGATGTTCCTTTTACAAAGGCACCACATGTAAAAGGTGAAGTTCAACCCTTTCAAATCTGGTCTTTATATCTCAATGTATTCTATTTGCTTACACCCCAAGGCACTCATGTTTACAAAAGGACAACAGAAATTCCATATTTAGGATGGTGATCCAAGTGAGCATTGCGCCCAGTTCTGGGCACCACACTTTAGGAAAGATGTGAAGGCTTCAGAGGGGGCGCAGAAAAGATTCACAAGAATGGTTCCAGGGGTGAGGGACTTCAGTGATAGAGCCAGATGGGAGAAGCTAGGGGTTCATCTCTTTGGGGAAGAAAAGGTTGAGGAGATGTTATGGAGGAGTTCAAAATCATGGTGTGGTCTGGACAGAGTAGATAGGGAGAAACTCTTCCCACTAATGGAAGGGTTGAGAACCAAGGGAAATGAATTCAAGGTGATTGGCAAAAGAAGCAACTGTTTTTAAAAAAATAAAAATTTAGAGTACCCAATTTCTTTTCCCCAATTAAGGGGCAATTTAGCATGGCCAATTCACCTAGCCTGCACATTTTTGGGTTGTTGGGGTGAAACCCACGCAAACACGGGGAGAATGTGCAAACTCCACACGGACACTGACCCGAGGACGGGATCGACCCTGGGTCCTCAGCGCTGTGGGGCAGCAGTGCTAACCACTGCTCCATCCAAAAGGAGGCAACCGTAACATTGAGCAAACACTTTTTGCAGAGAGTGGTTAGGATCTAGAATGCACTGCCTGAGAGTGTGATGGAAGGAGATCAAAAGAGAGTCATTATCTGAACAACAAAAGTTTGCAGAGCTATGGGAAAAAAGGCATGTGATCGGCACTGGGCCAATTCTTCTTGCAGAGCTGGCACAGACATGATGGACAGAATGGCCTCCTCTGCTGCAATAGTTCTTTGATTCCACAAATTTGGAACTGGAATGTGTTTACTTAAGCAAAACATTTTACAAATAAGTTGTTTGGCTGTTGAGGTATTTGCTAAAGAAGGGAAGATGCAGATTAATGCAATTTATTCTCAAAATGTTTAGTTTAATTTTTGGCCCTTGATATAAATTCCACAATTAGCATCAACAGTGGAGTTGGAAGTGTTGATTTACCCCCGTGTTACATCTGTAAGTTTACTCATTGATATTACTGTAGTCTGAGAGAGAAGTGTTTATATTTTTTATTCCCTGCAGTGGGCAAATAAATACTTGAGATTTATTTATTTTCCAAGAATCAAATATACATTACTATTGCCGAGTTCTCCAAAAATGTCTTTTCAGAGGAATATCGTGGAGATATCAAACTCTTGACAGTGTATAGCATAGAATTAAGGAATAATGGCATTGCGAATCTGCTGGTACTGTAATAAATTTAACGACTTGCGTATGATCATGATGGCACTGTGGCTCATTGGTAGCATACTTCTCCCTCCACTCCTGGTTTAGCACAGGGCTAAAAGCTGACTTTTAAAGCAGACCAAGGCAGGCCAGCAGCGCAGGTTCAATTCCCGTACCAGCCTCCCCGGACAGGCGCCGGAATGTGGTGACTAGGGGCTTTTCACAGTAACTTCATTGAAGCCTACTCGTGACAATAAGCGATTTTCATTTTCATTTGAAGCCTACTTGTGACAATAAGTGATTTTCATTTTATTCCAGGACTTCAGCACATAATGTCGCAAGTATTGTTCATTAACCACAAATTAAGTGTTGCTCATTGGGAATTTCTTTTCCCTTGATAAAAATATATTTGATCGTGGAACGTGGGCATTAATGGGAAGGCTGGCGTTTGTCATCCATCCCTAATGACCCCTTAGAAAGGTGATAGTAGAGGGCAGCACAGTGGCTCAGTGGGTTAAACCTGCTGCCTCACGACGCCGAGGTCCCAGGTTCGATCCCGGCTCTGGGTCACTGTCTGTGTGGAGTTTGCACATTCTCCCAGTGTTTGTGTGAGTTTCGCCCCCACAACCCAAAGATGTGCAGGGTAGGTGAATTGGCCACGCTAAATTGCCTGTTAATAATTGGAAAAAATGAATTGGGTACTCTAAATTTTTTTTTTTTTTTTTTTTAAAAAGGTGATGGTAGGATACCTCCTTGAATCCCAACTGTATGTTTTGTGTTAGGCCACTTCAGAAGGCAGTTAAACGTCACATAACGGAGGCCCTGACATCACATATAGGCCAGACCGGGCACAGGTAGCGGACTTCCTTCCCGAAAGGAAACAAAATGAGCCAAATGGTATCAACCCGAGTTGTAACCATTCTAAAGGATGCGAGTGAATGTAGATAGGGCTTTTATAACAATCCAATAGCTTCATAGTCACCAATATCGAGACAACTGTTCGTTTTTAAATTCAAAATTGAATTATTTAACAGAATTAAAATTCTCCAGCCGCTGCGTTGGTATTTGAACTTGCATCTCTGGATCAATGACCATTACAGATGGATTAGTAGCTGCATAACGGTACCCCATAATCTGCGTGCACTTTATTGATCTCAATAAACATATTTGCATCACATTTGCACATAAACATTTATCCTTACAGTGTTTATGTTGGTAAAATGGTAAATCAGAGGACAGTGTGCAGGAGTGTATTTTGATTGTTGAGCTATTTACTTCCTTGTTCACTAAGTGATGGCAAATATTTGGTAAGTAAATATACACGCGAAGGCCATTTACCTGGATTGCGCGAGTCAAGTATTTTTCACTGTGTTAGTGGTTGTGGTCAAAGTGGTGCCTTTGTTGCCGTGTTAGGAATTGATTTTGGACACTCAAGTTATATAGTACAGAGGTACGACTGCCTTTCAGGTGAAACCAGGTCGACCCCCCTCAGATCGATGCAAATTATCCTGTGGAATGATTCAAAGAGCAGGGAAGTTCATTCTGCTGTCCAGGACAACATTTAATATCTGAACCAACATCAGAACAGACTAACTTGTCATTTATCTCATTTCCGGATTGCCCACAGCAAGATTGCACAAAATTCCTTCAAAAGGCAATGACGACATCTTAGACGTCACTGGGCGGTGAAGCACTTTAGCAGCTTACAGAAGCCAATCGCTTAAACCAACCACATCGGTCATGGAATCTAATCCAGAGTGTTGATCTGCTAGCTACTTAGGCAGTAGGCACAATGTCCACTGTATCCTCCAGCTCATCATGAGCAATGCCACAGGAGATCAATGATCCGCTGTCTCCTGCAACTAACAATGCCATGGGAGGTCAACGATCCACTGTATCCTACGACTCACCCTGAGCAAATCCATCGGAGGTCAACAACGATCCACTGTATCCGACAGTGCACCATAAGCAATGCCAGGGAGCTCATCAATCCGCTGAATCTCATCATTCATCAAGAGCAATCCACGGGAGGTCAAATCCAAAGTCTCTACAGCTTATCATGAGCAGTGCCACAGGAGGACAACTAGTCAAGGAAGAATGGAAAACAGATTTTCCACAGCGAATGATGGTGCACCAAATGCCGAACATCATATTTAATCAGATTTGAGTTTCAGAGGAAGTACGCTGGCACTCAACACATTGGGGCTTAATTTCTCCTGTGCTTCATATTTCAGAACAATAGTTAAAGTTTCTGACTAAAGTTGTGTTAAATTTCTATTTATACCTTCCAATCTGTCATTGAGTTCCAATGTAAATGTTGCATTGATGACCAAACAGCATTTTACAAGCAAAGGCAGCTGTTCAGTCAAAGCCAGGCCCATCAAAGGAATTGAGGGTAGTTCACCCGGTGTCCTAAAACAGCGATATGCCAGAAAAGAGTTCAAAGGGTCATGACTTGGGCACAGTGGTGGACACGAGCTGAGCAGTCGCACAAAAGGTGGCTCTTGTCTAAGCACATCGACTAAGGCTTTTTTTTTTTTTTTTATAAATTTAGATTACCCAATTATTTTTTCCAATTAAGGGGCAATTTAGCATGGCCAATCCACCTACTCTGCACATTTTTGGGTTGTGGGGGCGAAACCCACGCAAACACGGGGAGAATGTGCAAACTCCACACGGACAGTGACCCAGAGCCGGGATCGAACCTGGGACCTCAGCGCCGTGAGGCGGTTATGCTAACCACTTGGCCACCGTGCTGCCCTGACTAAGGCTTTTTAACCCCAACAAACGGGCACTAAAAGTACTCAATTCCCCAGACTGCACTGCCAAGCAGGGTCGGAACAAAATCAGCCACCCAGCCCAGAAGCCAGTAAAGTCGAGGGGAGGGATACCTCAGCCTCTGAGCAGTGAATCGCACGTGGAGGCACAGAACCGGTGAGGTCAGCCCCGCAGAGCAGACGGACGAATTGACATGCTTCATCACCTCCAAGCTCCAGGGACACTGGGAGGAGATGAAAAACAAGGGGGCGATGGCCCCCCATGAGGGAGGCAATAGACAATATGGAGCAGAGGCTAGAGGCCCAGATAACGATGACACGGGGCCTCGAAAAAGCCACCACAGACCAAGGGGGCTGGATCGCAGCACTCGAGGTCAAGGTGGCGAATCTGGGCAAGGAGGGCTTCGCCAAGACCCGGAGAGAGAGCGCGCCCACAATTCGCTTCGACAGCAGCCCAGGGTTGGGGAACCACCACGGGCAATAATCGTGAGGCTGCACAAGTACCTGGACAAAGAGCAGATCCAGAGGCGGGAAAAGAGCATGAGAAGTTGCAAGTGGGAAGGACATTCCATCCACTTGTACCAGGACATTGATGCCAACCTGGCCAAGCGGTGGGCAGAATTCAACAGTGCCAAATCCACTCTGTACAAAGTGGGGTGCGGTTTGGCATGTTCTACCCTGCCAAGCTATGCGTCACATTCCAAGGTAAAGATCACTACTTTGACGTCCTGGAGGAGGCAAACAGGTTTGTCCAGAAAAATGGATTGCCGATAAGGAATTCTGTACAAAGAAAGCAGCGGCTGCATTGGTTTCCTCCGGTGCTCCAGTTTTCTACCACAGTCCAAAGATGTACAGGTTAGGTGGATTGGTCATGCTAAATTGCCCCTTAGTGTCCAAAAAGTTAGGTGGGGTTATTGGATTGCAGGGATCGGGTGGTGGCATGGGTTTAAGTAAGGTGCTCTTTCCAAGGGTCGGTGCAGGCATGACGAGCTGAATGGCCTCCTTCTGCACTGTAGATTCTATAATTCTATGATATCCCAAGCCATTGCCAGTTATGTAACCTGCAACCGGAACAGGGAAGTCTTGTCTTCCACGTTCTGGGAGGCATTGAAGGCAGTGATCAGGGATGAAATCATAGCTCAGAGGGCCCTTAGGATGACAGGAAAGAAAGGGCACCCAAGCAGCAACTGATCAACTGCATACTGGAGATGGATTGGCAGTACTCCACAGCCCCAGCTGTGGAACTGCTAGCAGAGAGGAAAAAGCCACAGATGGAATTTCCACAAGGAAGACAGTCCACCATTTCCGCCAGGCATGTGTGCTTGGGGGGGGGGGGGGGGGGGGGGGGGGCTTCTATGAATATGGGGACAAGGTAAGAAAGCAAGCAGCTGCAAAAAGAGATAGTAAGTTAGAGACAGAAATAGTAGGATTGTAGCAGACCCAAATGGAGGTTAATGAGGTCGTTGCAAAGTTTTACTGAGGGTTATACATCTCCGAACCCCGGAGGGTGACTTGGTGATGGAACAGTTCTCGACAGACTGGATAAACCGGTGGTGGGGGAGGGCAAGAAACAAGGGCTGGAAGCATCATGGGAGCCGGGCAAAATTGTGGAATTCATTAATTCCATGTAGTCAGGGACAGCACGGGGACCAGAATGGTTCCTGGTAGACTTCTACAAAAGATTTGTAGCAGCGCTGGCCCCGCACGTGCCCGGGGGGGGGGGGGGTGGGGGGGGGGGGGGGGGGGGGGGGGGGGGATATTCCAACGCCTCACTCTCAAAGGGGGTCCTGCAGCCCACGCTGGTCCAGGCCTCAATCTCATCAATCAAGACCCGACAAGAGAGTGCAGCATACAGACCCATCTCTCTCGGAAACACTGATGCAATAGTCTGAGCGAAAGCACAAGGCGCCTGGAGAGCTGCCCGCCAGAAGTGATCACGGAAGATCAGACTGGGTTTGTTATGGACAGACAACTAACAGCGAACATCAGGTGCCTGCTGAATGTCATAATGACCCCATCTGGGGAGTCCCTAGGATACGCGAGACCACCTGGAGCGATGGCGGCACAGGGGAGGATGGCACTACCAAACCTGCTATTGTACCACTGAGCAGCAAGTGTGGAGGCTGTGAGGAGGTGGCTGAGGATACCGGAGATGGGCTGGGTCCGAATGGAGGTGGCCACCTGCATGGGGGCAGCTCTCTGAGCACTGGCTACTGCAAGGGGCTCCCCCATACACACGGCAGGAGCTGGTGGTAGTGGCCACACTAAGAACATGGAATAAGTTCAGGGGCCATTTCAAGCTTGACGAGATGACCAGAGAGACGCCCATTTGCAACAACCATAGGCTCACACCGGCAAGAATAAACGCCACATTTGGAATGTGGAGGGAGGACAGAGTAAAGGACTTATACGTGGGGGGGGGGGGGGGGGGGGGGGAGAAAGAGGGCGGACCACCCTGACCTCCATCCCGGGGGGGGGGGGGGGGGAGAATACTCTATGCTCTTATACTCAATACCCTCATTAATAAAGCCCAGAATACTATGTTTTATTAACTGCTCTCTCCACCGTGCCACCTTCAAATGCACATATGCACCCAGCTTCCTCTCGCCCCCTATTTCGTATTATCTCTCCATGTTCTTCTTACAAAATGCATGACCTCACACTTCTTTACATTGAACTTCATCTGCTACCTTCCTGCCCACTCCACCAACTTCTTTGTATCCTTTTGAAGTTCTACACAGTCCTCTGCAGCTTACAATACTTCCATTTTTGTGTCAACTGCATTATTATCCCCTGCACACTAAGATCTAGATAATTAATATATCAGGAAATCAGGGTTCCCAACACCTGTCGCTAGGGAACACCACTACAAACCTTCCTCCGGCCTAAAATTATCCACTGACTGTTACTCTCTGCTTCCTATTATTCAGTCAATTTTGTATCCACGTTGTTATTGTCCCTTTTATTCAATGAGCTATAATTTTTCTCACAAGTCGGTTGTGTGGCACTGCATCAAATGCCTTCTGAAAGTCCACGTACACCACATCAACAGCATTTCCCTCATTGACCCTTTCTGGTTACCTCCTCAAAAACCTCCAGCAAATTAGTTAAACGTGATTTCCCCTTTAGAAATCCATGCTGACTCTTCCTAATCAACCCACCTTTTTTCCATGTGACTACTAATACTGTCCCGAATAATCGTTGAGAAGCTTGCCCACCACTGACGTTAAACTGACTGGTCTGTGTTTGCTGCGGCTACCCATACAACGTTTTTAAACAAGGGTATAATATTTGCAATTCTACAGTCCTCTGGCACCTGCTTGGAGTCTGGAGAAGACTGGAATGTTACGGCCAACGCCCCGGCAATTTCCATTCTCACTTCCTTCAACATCCTTGGATGCATCTTATCTAGTCCCAGTGACTTGCCATTCAACAATTCCTCCTGATCAATTTTGAAACCTTCGAGCGACAGTTACCTCGTCTGTCTCCATGGCTCGAGTAGCATCTACCTCATCAGTAAAGTATTCATTTAATACCTCAGCCATGCCCTTTGCCTCCATGTTCCCTTTTTGGTCTCGAATTTGTCCCACTCCTTTTACCACCCGTTTACTATTTACGAATGGAAGGAAGGGGTTCAAAAACCAGGTTAAAACAGCCACAAGAATGGAATGGCACAAAACTGGTGTTACTGGAGGCCAGAATGTGGCTTCACTGAGGTGGTTTGAATTGATGAAGTAAATGGGCAGGAGGATGGTGTTTAGTCACCTCTGTTACCCTTTCTTCTCATGCCTGCAAGGAGTTTTTCATTCCCACACTACCTTAAGAGTGTTACTAAAAAAAAATGCACTGTGCCCCAACACTTCCTGCACAATGTGAAGTGTTTGGGCTATTGAAATATCTAACGGGTTATTTCAGTGTAGTACAGGAGGATGCAGCTAACCCTCCTCACCATTCACATGTTATGCACGATGATACCCTGTTTGTACAGGTTATATTGGATTAGGTGGGGCATCAGTACAGTCATCGGCAACACCACCAACCTAAACAAGCTGGATTTGCCTGTAAACTCAGCAAACTCATTCTGGAGCCATGGATGCAGCTACCACTGATATAAAAAGGTACTTCAGTTCATCACATTCCATTACCTCAGGCTCTGATTCACTTTCCACCCTCTCCCCTGAAGGTACCAAATTGGTTTTAGAAGTCCATGGCAGCCATTACCAAGTGTCCATTTATCTTGCTCCAGCTTAACTCAAGTCAGTGCTGACATTCAGCCCGGAGAGGGGTCACCTTTCCTCATGCGCACATTGATCCTTCATCACCATTTCAACCTTCCTTTAAAAAGAGCTTTCGCTAAAGGCATGGCAAAGCCAACAGCAGCCTTGCTGCACAAACCCAATTCCTAAAATGAAGTGCGGGTGAGAGGAAGCTTTACTTTGCACACATTGCATGTACTGCTACATAACGTTTCAAATATGGTACTTCCTCAGTCATAACTAACCCAATCCTTATTCCCTGGTGGCCATGTGTACTTCTCCTTTAGCGACGCTGGTGGATTAGTTTTCAGTAAACTACCCCTCCCCCCACCACCCCTAACGTGGGGCAATATATAGTCCCTCAAGCCCGTTCCACCATTCAATGCCATCATGGCTGATCCTCAACTCGGCTTCAGCAACAGGATCAAAAGAAATTTCCAAATGTGGAAGGAGTGGGGCCCCAACATTAAAGATTAAAAAGGAGGGGATTCTCCCTACCCATCCAATAGGTACTGCAAAACGCAGCAGTACAGTAGAGAAAGCAGCAAATGTTGATCGTGTAAGGGAATTCGAAATTTAACTTTTCATTTATGTTAGTCGGGGGTGGAGTTTCAAGATTAGGGAGCTGCACAATAAGGCAGTACATCATTGGAGGGTTAGGCAGGCAGATAATTGGAGCGTAGATAATGGTGTCAAGCCTTGGCATTTTCTTCTATTGACTCCAGTTGTTGGAGGTGCTGAGGTGCAAACGATTTCTGCAAACTAAAAATTAAATGTGTCTCTGCAATCTGTTGGGACTTTATTCGCTTCATGGGTTAGCTGTTCCACCTCGGTGAAGTCGGGGGGGGGGGGGGGGGGGGGGGGGGGCACGGTGCAAAGCCCAGCAGAGAAAAAACAGGCCAAAGTGTTTGGAAGCTTAATTCATTCTGTTTCTTGGCCCTCAAGCAAGGGCGAGGTTGTGGAGAATAGAAAGCCCCACAGGCCAGTCCCGCAAATGAGTTTGTTATTTTTTGGAGGGGAGGAGGCTCTACAATGGCTGATGTTGACGGTGTCAAAAAGCAAGAGATTCACAAGCGCCAATAAAGCATAAAAGAGTGGAGCCTGAACAGTTTATATAATAAGAAACCTCTTGTAGCCAAGCCAGCTGTTAGTTTAATGATACACAAAGTCTGCTGGACAGGATCAGTTTGTTTGCTTTGCACAGCGTTATTATTCTTCTGGTTCCCAGCTTTTCTCCCCAGACACGTTTTCCCTTTAGGCTTCAATAAGATAATGTGGTATCAGTAAGGCTCCCATTGATGCAGCATCTCGGCACATCCCGAAAAACACTTCACACGCAGCTCATTGTACAGGAGCGCAGGGACTCTCTAATTATCACTTCCATTTATATAGCTTCTTTAATATACTAAAATGCCCCAAGGCATTAGTGTTACAAAACAAAATTCGCCTCACAGCACCAGGGACCCAGATTCAATTCAGGCCTTGGGCGACTGTGTCTGCCTGGGTTTCCTCCAGTTTCCTCCCACAGTCCAAAGATGTGCAGGTTAGATGGATTGACCGTGATAAATTGCCCCTTGGTGTCCAAGATGTGCAGGTTAGATGGGATTACAGGGATAGGGCAGGGGAATGGGTCTGTATAGTGTGCTCTTTCAGAGGGTCAGTGCAGGCTTAATGGGCCGAATGGCCTCTTTCTGTACTGTAGGGATTCTATGGGATGCTATCGATATACAGCAGGATCCCACAGACATCCATGAGACTAAAGTTCTGAAACGTTAACTCTGTTTCTCTCTTCACAGATGCTGTCAGACCTGCCGTGTGTTTGTCGTACCTTGTTTTTTGATTTCAGATTTTCAGCATCAACAATTGTTTGCTTTTGCAGAGATCAGTCGGCTTAGCTCCTGTGGCTTTGGTTAAAGAGGAAAACGTTGACCGGGCCAACTCTTCCATGAACCATTCCAAGGGATCATTACCATCCATCCGTATCCCTGGGATACCATCCATCCGTATCCCTGGGACACAAAGTGTCTTGTCTCATCTGAAGGACAGCAATGTACCGACACAGCGGCACTCCCTCAGTGCTGCCATACAGCATTACAGCTTCAAAGGCAAAACCTTTTGAGGATTCAAATCTCACTCCAGAAACGAGCATGAACCCTTGGCTAACATTCTACTGCAATGCTGCACTGTTGGGGGGCGGGGTTGCCACCTTTTGGTAGAGATGCTAAACTGAAACTCTTTAAAAAAAAAAAAAAAATTTAGAGTACCCAATTAATTTTTTCCAATTAAGGGCCAATTTAGCATGGCCAATCCACCTATCCTGCACATCTTTGGGTTGTGGGGGCGAAACCCACACAGACACGGGGAGAATGTGCAAACTCCACACGGTCAGTGACCCAGAGCCGGGATCGAACCTGGGACCTTGGCGCCGTGAGGCAGCAGGGCTAACCCACTGCGCCACCGTGCTGCCCCTAAACTGAAGCTCTTGTCTGCCCTTGCAGCTAACATCATGGGAGTTATCCTCGATGAAAAACAGAAAATGCTGGACAATCTCAGCAGGTCTGAAGCATCTGTGGAGAGAGAACGGAGCTAGTGTTTCAAGTCTGGATGACTCTTTGTACAAATTGTCTGCCTTGTTTCTTACATCGCAGCAGTGACAACTTTCAAAAATCTGATTGGTTGTGAAGCACCGGGGTCATGTAGGGCACTAAGCAAATGCAATTCTTTCACTAACACGCCAGCTAAAATCACTCAATCAAATCCTTGAGTGGGCCTCGAACCCAAAATCTTCTGACCCAAAAAGCACCATCATGGAGTCAAGCTGTCACACAACTGTTGCAAGCATATTTAAGTGAAATTATAATTTATAAATGTTGGTACAATAACTAATCCCAAATCAAATCTGGCCTTGGCAAAACACTGGCACCATTATTGCAAAGATACAAGTCAAAGAATCCCTACAATGCAGAAGGGGCCCATGGAGTCTACACTGACCTCTGGAAAGAGCATCCTACCCAGGCCCACACCTCGACCCCCTCCCCGTAATCCCACCCAACTCTTAAGGGGAAATTTAGCACAACAGGAAGAACATGCAAACTCCACACAGTCAGCCGAGGCCGGAACTGAACCCGGGTCCCTGGCGCTGTGAGGCAGCAGTGCTAACCACTGCGCCACCGGTGAGGATTAGCTAGATTAAAGGAGTGCAGGTATCTGGGAGGGATGTGGGGCTGAAAGGGATTACAGAGATCGGGAGGGGCAAGAGCATGATTTAAAAGGAGAGTGAGCACAGTGGTGATGGGTGAACAGCATTTGGTGTGAGCAAGGCCGCGGACAGCAGGGTTCGGATGACGCCCTAGTTTATGGAGAGATGAATTTGGGAGGGAGCCAGGCTTCCATTTGAATACCCACATTTCGAGGCACAAACGAGAGTCTCAGCAGTCGAGGAGCTAAGACAGATGATGTTTATGGAGGTAGGAACAGATGGCCTTCACCATGGTATGGATGTGTGGTTGGAAGCCTTCTGGAGGTCAAATATGACAGCAAAGTTGTGAGCATTGTGGTTCAGCCTCAACAGTGAGGTAGAATCAATGGCAAGGGAGACATTTTTCAAAGGCTCAGGATGTCTCCAAAAAGGTTTTGAAGTAACAACAATTTATTTTTTTTTAAAAAGTTTAGCCGCAGTTGCTATCTAGGAAATGCAACAACTCACGTTGAGCTCCCACAAACAGCAAGAGAGAATGACAAGGTAATCTTTTATGTTCACCATGAGAGGAAATTGGCACCTCTTGTGCAGCACATCAGTACTACATTTCCTCCCAGATATTCTGTTCAAGTCTCGGGAGTAGAATTTGAACTGAGCCAAGACAATTCCAAACTCTGTGCCCAACTCTCTGAACCTTTAAGGTTTGAACTGACAAATGCATCATGAACATGCTGTAATGAAATCAGGTTCTCAGTCGCAACCAGTCTCGGTCAAACAAAGGGACATTATCTCTTCCAGGCATTTTGTGGCTCAACATTTCGGAGAAAGACAACGGGAGCTGGGGGGCCTTAGACATGAAGTCAGTTGAGTCAGACACAGTTAAAGCAGGCCTGAAGGGCTAAACCACCCCTCCCCCCACAACAGCATCACTGCATCATCCAACCTGACACAAGGGGATTGTTAACATTACAGATCTGCTTTCTTCGAGAAGGATTCAACAACTGGGCCGGGCACGAACAAAGTGAACTAAACAAAGTTAAGAAAGCAGTGACATTTTTGACTGGAAACAATGTGCTTTTGGTGGGCATTGTAAGTCTAGGTGCAGGGTTCGATAATGAAAGCACATACAGTCGTCATGGAGACCAGTTTACAATGCGGAGTGAAAATATTCTTTTGAAAAATGGAGATCGGGCTCAGCAAACTGGCCCTGTGATGCAAGCTGCGCATGACCCATACGCATGGGCTAAAGCCCCTCACCGATTGGTGTGGCTGGGAACTGCTTCCACTTGGCACTGTGGGCATGGCCACCAATCAATTAAATGCGAGAGTTTTTATTCATTGAGCTCCGAGGAAGTGTCGTGCAGACTCGAAACGGAAAGTATTTCTCTCTTTAAAGACGCTGCCAGACCTTCTCAAGTTTGTCCAGCATTTTCAGTCCTTATTTCAGCACCTACAGCATTGTGTTTTTATTCTTTTACTGGGCCCGAAGAAAAAGACTTGCATTTCGATCTGAAAGCACTTTCCAGTAAATAAAGCACAAGGGTAGTCACTGCCGTTTTGTAGGGAAGACTACAAGTCAATCCCACACAGCAAGATCCCACCAACATGGGCAGCATGGTAGCACAGTGGTTAGCACAGTTGCTTCACAGCTCCAGTTTCGATTCCCTGCTGGGTCACTGCCTGTGCGGAGTCTGCACGTTCTCCCCGTGTTTGCGTGGGTTTCCTCCGGTTTCCTCCCACAGTCCAAAGATGTGCATGTTAGATGGATTGGTTATGCTAAATTGCCCCCAAGGTGTCCAAAAAAAAAGGTTAGGTGGGGTTACGGGGATAGACTGGAGGTCTGAGGATACGGTGGAGGTATGGGCTTAGTAGAGTGCTCTTTACAAGGGCCGCTGTAGACTCGATGGGCCGAACGGCCTCCTTCTGCAGTGTCAATGCTATGATTCTATGAACACAGGGAACCGAGATGGTCTTTTCTTGGGGGTGTGGATGCAGTGATGGGATACACGCTAACAGAACATGAAGAGAAAGTCTTTTTTTTAAGTTTTCTTGCCCACGAGAGTTCCATGTTACTTTAGCAACAGAGGACAGTCGGGGTAGATGTGTCCACTACAGTTTTACAATGAATGAGGCAAGTAATTGTGCCCCTTGCAAGGTTTGCCCAACAGATTTATGGCAAAGGGCATTGCTGGCTTGAACCCACACCCTCTGGGAACAGGAAATCATGGTTAGGCTTTCTCCATCATCAATGCAAACTTGGGCAGCACGGTGGCGCAGTGGGTTAGCGCTGATGCCTCATGGCGCCGAGGTCCCAGGTTCGATCCCGGCTCTGGGTCACTGCCCGTGTAGCGTTTGCACATTCTCCCCGTGTTTGCGTGGGTTTCACCCCCACAACCCAAAGATGAGCAGGGTAGGTGGATTGGCCATGCTAAATTGCCCCTTAATTGGAAAAAATAAATTGGGTACTCTAAATGTAAAAACAAAATCAATGCAAACTTGCATAGGAAATCCTGAGAACATGGGCAGGGATTCTTCAATTGAATTCATCAGCCTGTGCACATCCGGCCCTCAAACTGTGTATGCATCAATACTCATCAGGAACTGAACCCTCAAAATAAGAGGGGGTATCTTTGTGTTGAGGGAAGAAGCAATAGCGGCAACAGAAAACTCGAAGCAGGTTTGGCCCCGTGCTACAGGAGACTTATTGGCACTGGATGCTTAAGAGGAGGTTTCTCCCTGTGCTTAGGCGCAACCAAACATAACTATTTAGATCCCCCTCTGGCTGATCCAGACAGGTTGTCTCCTGGCATTAGGCAACGTTTGCGATCATGACCGTTAACAATTCTAAATTTATGCCATCACAAATGTTCACGTTGATGACCCGACCCCCGTTGCCCTGGATTCAAGGCACCAGCACACATCAACACATGCAGCGGGAAACTATACCAAGGAAAAGGAACTCGTGTTCAGGGAAGGTGAGCTACCCACCTGGGGCCTGAGCCACACACCTCACTGTTAATCCTCCGTGACACCACTTGGTGCCCTGGTCTGTCCTTACTGCCATTTGTGAGAAAACAACATTTCAGAGAAAGCAGCACTTTAAATGGAGAGAAGGGCACAGCAAGAATGACAGCGAGAACACAGCGTGAACAGTAAATGTTTGTCCTTCCAAAGCCCAGTTGCGTTTGGAGAGGGTATTCCAAATTACACAAATCAGAGGTGCAAGTTCACTTGTGACTTAGTCCCAGCTCAGAATTAAGCATTTCACATAGCAGCTGCATTTGGAACATCGAAGTAGTATAAAGTTACTAGCGCACTGGGAGTAACAAGCCCAGTAATACTATATTTATATAATTGAGGATATTACAGATTTCAGATTCTCTGCCCCGCCCTCACTTAAAAAGAGAAATCAAACACACAATAAGTTAATAACACTCGTCTCCTTACTTAACATGGCTCCCAGTAAACCATATCCAGTTACAGCAAACAGATCTCACCATCCCCAGAGGCACAAATTCCACATGAGTTTGGAGACACAGCAGCCCGAGAGAGTGGCCAATGAAGTCCAACCATCCTCTGAGCTGAACAGCTATGAGGACACTGCAACTATGCTTGGCAGATGCAAGCAACCCTCACGTGGAACTGCCAAAGTGCACCACAGGTCTTTATTCTTTAGTCTCCACTTCTTTTTATATTCTTTTTTTTTTATAAATTTAGAGTACCCAATTATTTTTTCCAATTAAGGGGCAATTTAGAATGGCCAATCTACCTATCCTGCACATCTTTGGGTTGTGGGGATGAAACCCACGCAGACACGGGGAGAATGTGCAAACTCCTCACGGACAGTGACCCAGGGCCGGGATTCGAACCCGGGTCCTCAGCGCCGTAGGCAGCAATGCTAACCACTGTGCCACCGTGCTGCCCTTCTTTTTATATTCTTTAATGGGATGTGGACATCGCTGCTTGGGCCAGCATTTGTTGCCCATCCCTAATTGCCCTGGAACTGAGTGGCTTGCTGGCTCACTTCAATCACATTGTTGTGGGTCTGGAGTCACATGTAGGCAGATTGGGGAAGGTTGGCAGATTTCCTTCCCTAAAGGCATTAGAGAACCAGGTGTTTTTTTTTTAATTTCATGGTCATCATTACAGCTTTAAATTCCAGATATTTTCATTAATTGTACTTAAGTTCCACCAGCTGCTGTTGTGGGGTTTGAACCCATGTCCCCTAGGGCAATAGCCTGTGCTAATTGTCATGTGAGAGTACCTTTAAGAAATGAGTGTTTAAGAAATGTACCCAAATGGGTGTTTATCAGTGATGTCAGGGTGTGGGTGGAGCTGGGCTGTCAGTCAGCTTTTTACTTTTGTTTTTGAGCAGGCTGCAGGGTGTGTTTTAGTTTCATTTTCAGTGTTGGAGCTGAAGCCAGACTGAGCAGGTGCACTGTTGATCTCTCTGCCATGAAAAGACTATCTCTTGATCATTTGGTGAATTCAGAATTATAAATGTTCTCAGTAGTGAATGTAAACCTAATGTGCTTCTGGTAAAAGATGTTTTAAGTCTTATGGATGTTAAAAGGAAAGCTTAAAGGATTACTTAGTGTTGTATTCTTTGGAGGTTTTATTTGAATTAATGGTTGCTAAGATGTTCACTGTATGTTTTAAAAAGGTTAACTTGAGTTCATAGAATAAACATTGTTTTGCTTTTAAAAAATACTTTTCCATTTCTGCTGTACCACACGTGTAGAGTGGGCCGTGTGCTCCCCATACCACAATCTATTAAAAGTTGTGGGTCAGGTGAACTCCTTGATACACTTTGGGGTTCTCTGAACCCTGGCCCATAACATAATTATCAGTCCAGTGACAGTACAACTACACCAATGTCCCGTGTTTCAGAGCCATGGGAAAAGACGACTTGTCTTAATATAGCATCTTTTGCAACCTTGGGTTGTTCCAAAGCTCTTTCCGCCAATGATGTACTTTCAAAGTGTAGTCACTGTTGAGACATGGGATACCCAAAGCTCCATAAAATTTCCAGCAACTCCTGGCTTTTCACGATGGGAATTGTTTAGGTATTCGTGGAACCAAGAACTCATATCCAATCCCGTTTTGAACAAAGAACATACAGTGCAGGAGGTCGTCATTCGGCCCATCGAGTATGCACCAACCCACTGGAGCCCTCACTTCCACCCTATCCCCATAACCCAATAACCCCTCCTAACCTTTTTGAACACCAAGGGCAATTTAGCCTGGCCAATCCACCTAACCTGCACATCTTTGGACTGTGGGAGGAAACCAGAGCACCCGGATGAAACCCACGCAGACACGGGGAGAACGTGCAGACTCCGCACAGTGACCCAGCGGGGAATCAAACCTGGGACCCTGGAGCTGTGAAGCCACAGTGCTAGCCACTTGCGCTACCGCGCTGCCCTTTTAATTACTGGAACGGTCAGACGCACAACAAGCAAGAAAGGGCAACATTTAAAAAGTCCGCAAGGAACAAGTGGAGCAGGCAGCACAGTGGTTACTGTCCGTGTGGACTTTGCACATTCACCCAGTGTCTGCATGGGTCTCACCCCACAACCCAAAGATGTGCAGTGTAGGTGGATTGGCCACGCTAAATTGCCCCTTAATTGGAAAAACAAAATAATCGGGTTCTCTTAAATTTTAATTTGTTTTTTAAAGGAACAGGTGCAGCAATCAGACTTTCAACACCTCAGGGTTACAAACAGGAATAATGAAACGTGGAGGTAAAGATTCCAGCGTCGTTACCCAAATCAGCCCACGATGGCAGAGGTGCCACACAGTCTCTTGGCTGAGGGGGTGTCTCCTGCAGCACATGCTGTCCGTCATCTCCTTGAAAGGCCAATAACACCTATACACCGTGAGCAGTCACTGACATCCCCCTCTGGGTTCCTCCTCGGTCTTCAGGGTGTGCGGCAGCCCCCTGCACATGGGGTGCTACCTCAAGCCTGCATCGACACTGCTGCCTTCTCTGGCGTCGGGCCACCTGGGCTTTCACCAGCACTGCGAGGGCAGCCTCTGCAGGACTGACAGAACTAGCCATATAGCTAAATCTGTAAGGATTTGGAGAAGGAGAGAGAGACGCCCCCCACCACAAGCCAGAGCAGGGCCCATAGACCCCAGATGGGAACATTAGGGAGACAGTGTTCAGGCGCCCTCCCCATATCCACGCATTTACCCTTTGGTCGAGAGGACATTGACAAGCCCAGCTCGAGCGTTTGACTGTTGCCTCTATGGTGCTGACGTTTCTAGAGTTCAGGCAAAGCATTCAGCTTCAAAGTTTGATTGAAATGCGATGCAACGATCATCGTCTGAGACATGGCCTGTGTACCCATGAGAATCCACTTGAGTATTTTGTTTATTAAACGTTTTTTTTGCCAACTGCGTGGCATTCCACTGAGCACACTAATCAATAATCAAAAAGGAAATGTCACTGTTCCACCTGGTACCAATACAAAGCTGGATCACCTCATTTTCACAAAACAAAAAACACATGGCATCATCCCTCTCGGGTTACTCAGAAATGGATGATAAGCTTGAGAATTTATCATGTCCAGAACTTTGTTGTAGAAATGATCTTGTCCAGCGATGTGTTACTTGCTCTGCATATCAGAGAGAGTGCCATTCTCCGTCCAGGACCTCCCACACAGTCCAATCTCACCACAACCAAATCCTTTTTTAGAATAAATTTAGAGAATCCAATTATTCTTTTTCCAATTAAGGGACAATTTAGCGTGGCCAGTTCACCCACCTTGCACATCTCCGGAACCAAATTCTGGCATCTCCACTGTCGCTCAAGGGTGCAGTTGAACATCCTTGACTTAGAGTGTTCAACCCGCGGTGACGTGCCAGTTACAAGCAGCTCTCACCACACCAGCAACAAAAGCATCAGCAATCTGCAAAAGTATTTCCTCAATGGCCAATGGTCATCAGGTGGCCCATTTGGAACAATGTCGTGCACCAGGCCCTGCAGCGCCTTCTTTTTTCTTCTTTATTTTAATAAATTTAGAGTACCCAATTAATTTTTTCCAATTAAGGGGCAATTTAGCGTGGCCAAGCCACCTAACCTGCACATCTTTGGGTTGGGAGGGTGAAACCCACGCAAACACAGGGTGAATGTGCAAACTCCACACGGACAGTGACCCAGGGCCGGGATCGAACCTGGGACCTCGATGCCGTGAGACAGAAATGCTAACCACTGTGCCACCGTGCTGCCCTCTGCAGTGCCTTCTTGTCTCAAACCGGGTTATCTTCTAGACTCATATGTCCCCTTGAGCCCAGTGTCCCAGGACCCAGGTATCTTAGAAACAAATTGACCTAATTTCTGGCTACAGAAAATGAAAGTCAGGGTGGCACAATGGCACAGTGGTTAGCATTGCTGCATCAGGGCACCAAGGACCCAAGTTTCATCCCAGCCCTGGGTCACTGTCCGTGTGGAGTTTGCACATTCTCCTCGTGCCTGTGTGGGTCTCACCCCCACAACCCAAAGATGTGCAGGTTAGGTGGATTGGCCACACTAAATTGCCCCTTAATTGAAAGAATTTTACAGTCATAATGTATTTCTTTATTTTATTTTTTAAAAATATTTCTTTATTCTCCTCCTTTTTCACATTTTCTCCCCAATTTACACCCACCAACAATAAACAATAATCAGTAACAAATATGCCAATCCCCATATCAATAACAACCATCCTCCCACCAAACACAAAATATTCACCCACATGTTCACATAAACAACTGACAAAAAGGAATTAGGAATCCACCATAGCCCCCATGAACACCCATCCCCCCCCAGCCCTCTCACTCACCTCCCCCAACTAATGCTCGATGTTATCCAGTTCTTGAAAGTGCATAATGAATAATGCCCATGAATTGTAGAACTCCCATGTACTTCCCCTCAGTTGAAACGTAACCTTCTCAAGGGTCAAGTATTTCAGCATGTCCCCCCCACCACGCCAGGGCACAGGGTGCAGAGGCTGCTCTCCAACCCATCAGGATCCGACTTCAGGCGATCAACGAGGCGAAGGCTACAACATCTGCCTCCGCACCAGTTTCCAACCCCGGCTGGTCCAACACCCCAAATATGGCCTCCCGGGGGCCCGGGTCCATTTTCACGTGCACCACTTTAGAGATTACCCTAAAAGCCTCCTTCTGGTAGTCCTCTAGCTTGGGACAGGACCAAAACATATGAATTTGGTTAGCGGGGTCCTCCCCGCAACGTTCACACACATCTTCTACTCCTTCAAAGAATCGGCTCATCCTCGCCCTCGTGAGGCGTGCTCTGTATACCACCTTCAGCTGTATCAGCCCCAACCTCGCGCAAAAGGTGGAGGCATTCACTCTCCGGAGCACCTCACACCAGCACCCCTCCTCCATATCCTCTCCCAACTCTTCCTCTCACCTTGCTTTGATCCCTTCCAGCGGTGCCTTCTCCTCCTCCAAAATAACTCCGTAGACCGCTGACACAACCCCCTTCTCCAGTCCCCCTGTCGTCAGCACCTCCTCCAGCAATGTGGAGGCCGGCTCCTCTGGGAAGTTCTGTATCTCCTTTCTAGCAAAATCTCGAACCTGCATATATCTAAACATTTCCCCCTACTCCAGCCCATACTTCGCTTCCAGCTCCTTCAATCCTGAAAACCGACCCCCAAGAAACAAATCCTTTAGTGTCTTAATCCCCTCCTCCTCCCATTTCCGAAAATTTCCATCCCACCTCCCTGGCTCAAATCTGTGGTTCCCCCGAATCGGCATTCCCCTTGACCCTGCCCCCAACCCGAAGTGTTGGTTGAACTGCCTCCAAATTCTCAATGAAGCTATTATTACCGGACTCCGAGTATTTCCCCGGAGCTATTGGGAGCGGGGCCGTTGCTAGTGCTTTCAGTCCTGACCCCCTGCACAAACTCTCCTCCATTCTGATCCACTGGGAATCAACCCCTCTTACCAAGCTCCGGAGCTTCTCCACATTCGCTGCCCAGTAGTAATACATCAGGTTCGGAAGACCCCAACGCCCTGGCTGCCTTCCCCTCTGTAGCAGCACCTTTCTAACTCTGGCCACCTTCCCTCCCCATATGAATGACGTAATCCTTCCCTCAATCTCTCTGAAAAAAGCTTTTGGCAGGAAAATCAGCAGGCATTGAAAAATAAACAGTAATCGTGCCAACACGTTCATTTCAACCGCCTGCACCCGACCAGCCAGTGACAGAGGGAGACCATCCCACCTTGCCAGATCCACTTTCACTCTCCCCACCAAACTAGAAATGGTGTACTTGTGGAGCACCCCCCACTCCCGGGCAACCTGCACCCCCAAGTACCTAAAGTGAGTCCCTGCCCTACGGAATGGCAGCCCCCCACGCGGCCGAGATACCACAAAATACTCACTTGTCTAATTTCAGCTTGTAGCCCGAGAAAGACCCAAACACTCGAAGCAGCTCCAATATTCCCCCTATCGACACGTAGAACAGCAAGTCATCGGCATACAAGGACATCCTATGCTCTATCCCCCCCCCCTGCACTATTCCTTTCCATACCCCCGAACTTCTTAATGCGATGGCCAATTGCTCAATCGCAAGTGCAAACAGCAGGGGGGACATCGGACATCCCTGCCTAGTCCCACGGTGGAGAGAAAAGTATCTTGAGCTGATGTTGTTTGTGTGGACACTCGCCCTCGGCTTCTTATATAGTAGCTTTACCCTGTTTACAAATCTTGGTCCAATCCCAAATCGCTCCACAACTGCCATCAAGTACCCCCATTCTACTCGGTTGAACGCCTTCTTAGCGTCCAATGCCACAACCACCTCTGTTTCCTTCCCTTCCGCCGGTGCCATAACGACATTCCATACCCTTCTAATGTTTGAAAAGAGCTGCCTCCCTCTCACGAACCCCATCTGATCTTCACCTATCACCTTCGGGAGGCACTCCTCCAGCCTACCCGCCAGTATCTTCCCCAGTATTTTTGCGTCCACATTCAGAAGTGATATGGGCCTATACAACCTGCACTCCGTCGGATCCTTATCTTTCTTTAGCAACAGGGAGATCGATGCCTGCCCCAAGGTTTGTGGCAACACCCACTTCTCTATCGCCCCTTCAAACATCCCACCATCCGGGGTGCCAGCTTATCCTTGAATTTTTTATAATATTCCACCGGAAATCCATCCGGCCCTGCCTTATTTCTTTATTCTTTCAAGAGATATTGCTCGCCCTGGAAAAGCCAGCAATTGTTAACCATCTCTAATTACCCTTGAACGGATTGGCTTACTGGCCATTTCAGAGGACAGTTAAAAGTCAGCTACATAACTGTGGACCTAGACCGGCATGTCGGCCAGGCAGGGATGGCAGATTTCCTTCCCTTAAAAAAGGACATTAGTGAACCAGATGGGTTTTTACAACAATCGATGGTCATTACGGAGAGTAGATTCACAATCCAGATTTATTTGATGGAAATCCACCAGCAGCCACGATGGGATTTAAAGCCGTTTCTCCAGTGCATTAGCCTGGGCCTCTGGATTACTAGTCCAGTGACATAAGCACAAAGACAGTGGCATAGCGGTGAAGAGCAGAGAATGTAAAGTACCAACTGGAGTCCCATTCTGGAAACAGTAGCGTGCAGCTCAATCTCAGTTGCCACACACAACATGGCCGAATATCCTGACAACAGTTGGATGAGGTGGGCAGATTATTTCTTGGTTCCGAGTATAGTACAACCTCACAATAATGACCCTTCCAGCTAGAACTAATCAGTCAGTCGGTCGCGAGAAGGATTGGCTGATTTACTGACAGCGTCGTTATAAACTGCACCAAGCTCATTCACAAGAGCAATCAGAACGTGAGGTGGCATAGGCACCTCTTACCTGTGGTTAAGCAGTTCAGTGATTAGACTGGAAAAACTGGGAGGTCGAGAGGCCGGTGGTGGGGGCTGAAGGCTGATGTGTGCACTTCCTTAAACAAATGCAAAGATCTAGTTGAAAACCCCGGAAACATTTTCATCTTCCAACAATAATAATAACAGTAATAATAACAACAACAACAAATTGTCACAAGTAGGCTTCAATGAAGTTACTGTGAAAAGCCCCTAGTCGCCACATTCTGGCGCCTGGTCGGGGAGGCTGGTACAGGAATTGAACCCGTGCTGCTGGCCTTGTTCTGCATTACAAGCCAGCAGTTTAGCCCACTGTGCGAAACCAGCCCCCAACTTGGGTCATATCACACCACACTTAAAGTCAGTGACCTGCTTTTGCTCAATGTCCATTGTCCAAAGAGCAGAGTTGATCAGGATCCAAAGAGTTTGGACTTTCCAGTAAGCTCCAGCAGACGAGTGCCACAACTTCAACATATCAAAATGCCTGGGTAGTTCCCGGGGGGGGGGGGGGGGGGGGAGAGAGGAGGGTCACTGCACCCCCCCCCCCCCCAAACCAAGCAGTTGGGAATGGGGTTCAGAGAGAACACCAAGCAGGCAAGCTCAGACCAGGTTTCTGAAAGTGGGGAGAGAGATAGAATGGTATTGCATAGATGGAGGCCATTTGGCCCATCGCACTTGTGCCTGATATGGTATGGCAGAGGGGCTGGAGAAGTTTGTAGATTGCGGAAGTGTGTGGCGACAGGAAATGTGGTGAAGGTGGTTTTTGAAAAAAAAAAGTCAAATAGTAAGCTGCAGATTTACAGCAAAGACTGGGGCACATCATATAATTAAGCGGCATGTGGATAAATCAGGGGTCAGAAAGTGTGAAGCAAAGAGGAAGATGTGGAAAGGTGCAAGGAACAATATGTTCCAGTGCAATGTGTTGGGGCCACTCTTCAATATACAAATGGTCCAGTCTGAGAAACAGAGAAGAATATCAGAACAGAAGTAAGGCTGGTGTCAATGTCTTATAATCAGATTGTTAAGGTCTGATGGCAATAATACAACCATAGTCGGCCAGATCTCGAATAACGATGAGTCAGAATACAGGAGGGAGATAGACAACCTAGTGGAGTGGTGCAGCGACGACAATCTCTCGTTCAATGCCAGCAAAACTAAAGAGCTGGTCATTGACTTCAGAAAGCAAAGTACCATACACATCTCTGTCAGCATCAACGGGGCCAAGGTGGAGATGGTTAGCAGTTTCAAATTCCATGGGGTACACATCACCTAAAATCTGTCCTGGTCCACCCACATCGACGCTACCACCAAGAAAGCACAACAGCGCCTAGATTGCCTCAGGAAACTAAGGAAATTCAGCATGTTGACATCAACTCTTACCAACTTTTTACAGAGAAAGCATCCTATCTGGCTGCATCACAGCCTGGTATGGCAACTGCTCGGCCCAGGACCGCAGGAAACTTCAGAGAGTCGTGAACACAGCCCAGTCCATCACATGAACCTGCCTCCCATCCACTGACTCCATCTGCACCTCCTGCTGCCTGGGGAAAGCGGGCAGCATAAATCAAAGACCCCTCCCACCCGGCTTACTCACTCTTCCAACTTCTTCCATCGGGCAGGAGATACAGAGGTTTGAGAACATGCACGAACAGACTGGAAAAACAGTTTCCTCCCCGCTGTTACCAGACTCCTAAATGACCCTCTCATGGACGGACCTCATTAACACTGCACCCCTGTATGCTTCACCCAATGCCGGTGTTATCTAGTTACATTGTGGTGTTGCCCTATTATGTATTTTCTTTTATTGCCTTTCTTTTCATGTACTTAATGATCTGTTGGGCTGCTTGCAGAAAAATACTTTTCACTGTACCTCGGTACACGTGACAATAACCAAATCCAATCCAATATGTATTGGTCCACCTGAAATAGGCACAGATGGGACACTGAGCGTAGGAGGAACTGAAAGAATTTGCTTTGTGTCTTGGAAATAATGGTACAGGCTATCTTTGGGCTCGGTCTTCCTCAACAATTATTGGACTTTAGAGCTGGAAATCTTCAATGAAAACTGAAAATACTCAACCAGTCAGAGCAAGAAACGGAAAACTTGGAGGCAGGATCGCCGGCTTGAAGTGTTAAATCTTTCTCTCTTCACAGACGTGGAAGAATTCCAGAATTTTCTGCTTTTATTGTAGAACTTTGGATTTTGCTGGTGACGCTGAATACACTGGATGGTAGGACAGAGCGAGATTGCAGTAGGATTTTGACAAGTGAGCAGATAGGTTGCTAATGCAGTTTAATAGGGAGGAAAGAACAGGAAAAGCAAATAAAATGGAATGGGGCACGTCCGATTGGAGGAACAGAGGGATGTTGATGTGCAAATGATTAAAAAGCTGACAGCAAGAGTTGATGCATAAAATGAAGACAAGCTAAATCCTTTCTTTATGGTTAGAAACACAGAACATAACAGGAAGCGTTGTTGAATTTAAATAGGTCTTCAGTTACATACATAGGATATACAATGCAGAAACAGACTATCCAGCCCAATCAATCCATGCTGGTGTTTATGTTTAACTCAAGCTTCCTCTCATCTCAATCTACCATCAAAACCACCAACCTTTCTCCTCTCCTTCATATGGTTGTCCAGTTCCCCCTTAAATGCATCTATACCATTTGCTTCAGCCACTCCCCATTGTAGGGAGCTCTCCACTTGCAGGCACAGTTGGAAGTTGTCCTGGCCATTTTGGGCAGCCCACTACGTGAAAACCATGGATAAGTGGTAGTGTTAATGCCTGGAGCTGAAGTTAGGCGTGCAGAGCTGTAATAGTCTTGAAAATAAATTTGAACTGAGGGGTCAGAGACATGATAAAAATGTCTTTGTCCAAACAAAACAAATAATACTTCAGCCGCTGGCCAGGTTAGATCCCGAGGCTGGGCTGTGTTAAAATTAAGTAGAGGCGGTGGGCAGCACAGTGGCCTAGTGGTTAGCACAGCTGCCTCACGGCACTGAGGTCCCAGGTTCGATCCCAGCTCTGGGTCAGTGTGTGGAGTTTGCACATTCTCCCCGTGTCTGCGTGGGTTTCGCCCCCACAATCCAAAAATGCGCAGAGCAGGTGGATTGGCCACACTAAATTGCCCCTTAATTGGAAAAAATAATTGGGTAATCTAAATTTATAGGGAAAAAAATGAAGTAGAGGCAAGACAAAGGAATGTTGGGGGAAGAGGGGGAAAAAACAGAATTTGTTGAACTTCCAGCTTCTGATCTCTGCGCAGTAACCCCTGATGGGCGTTGTGGACAGGACGTGGATCTGACATCCTCCAGATCTAGAGACCCTCCCACATTCATGTCTAGACTCTTGAATGCCTGGACATTTGGCCAAGATTAGGGTTGCTGGTGTTTCTGAACTTGTCTTGAGGAGGAGGAAAAAAGATTTTGCAACAACAGCTTGCACTTAACGCAGTAAAATATACAAAAGGAATCCCTCGAAGAGCGCGAGTAAGACAAGAGCCAAAGGAGGTGACCTTGGGAAAAATGGGGCAAATGCTTGGTTTTAAGAAACGTCTTACCAGAGGAGACTCCAGGAGAGGGGTCTGGGACGGGAATCCCAGGACTTAAGGACTAGATTGCTGAAGCAATCCTTTCCCTGCCCTACCTGGAGACATCTAGTCTGCTCAGTTGAGTTAGTACTGACAATTCATTTAGTCAACTAGACCTTCAGGGAGTCATGCATAGACATAGAACATACAGTGCAGAAGGAGGCCATTTGGCCCTTTGCGTCTGCACCGACCCACTTAAGCTCTCACTTCCACGCTATCCCCGTAACCCAATAACCCCTCCTAACCTTTTTGGACACCAAACCTGCACATCTTTAGACTGTGGGAGTAAACCAGAGTACCCAGAGGAAACCCACACAGTCACGGGGAGAACGTGCAAATGCCGCACAGTGACATTTTAATCTGTGAACTGACTGGTGCCTTTTTTTCTGCTTTTACTTGGAAACAGAAAAAAAAACATGTAACACATCTGGAGAGAAAAGAAGTCAGGAACTGCTCGGATGGAGGAATGTTCTGAAGTACAATTTAACTCATGCAGTTCTGATGACATAAGAGTCAGAAAGATCAACTTTCTTTTCCCTTCATTTCTCGTGAGGAGGGTGGGGGCAGAAACTTTTTGTCGTCACTTTCTGGCAGGGAGATGGGTTGGGGTCTTCACACACACTGTGCACACCGGAATCCCCCGACCTCCCAGCCATCCCCGCAAAAGGTCATCCAACTAATTAAATACCCTAACAAGCAGTCACCTTCAAAGTTAGCGACTGTGCAAACCAGAAATTTAATCTGCGGGAAGGAGGAGAGTTGATTGAAAATGGGTGGTAGGCAGGCACAGTGGTTAGCACTGTTGCTTCACCGCACCATGGGTCCCAGGTTTGATGCCCGAACCGGTGCTGGAATGTGGCGACTAGGAGCTTTTCACAGTAACCTCATTGCAGTGTTAATGTATGCCTACTTATGACAATAAAGATTATTTTTAGTATAAAAAACTGCAGGGCAGCACGGTGGCACAGTGGTTAGCATTGCTGCCTACGGCGCTGAGGACCCGGGTTTGAATCCTGGCCCTGGGTCACTGTCTGTGTGGAGTTTGCACATTCTCCCCGTGTCTGCGCGGGTTACACCCCCACAACACAAAAATGTGCAGGATAGGTAGATTGGACATTCTAAATTACCCCTTAATTGGAAAAAATAATTGGGTACTCTAATTTTTTTTTTTTTAATCATTAAAAACTGCAGCGCATCCTGATCATTGCCCCTGTCGCACTAGGGGCGGGGGGGGGGGAGAGAAAGAGTCAAAGAGAATGAGTACATCTTGGATAGTGCTTTCCAGAGAGGAGCACAACAGGCAGCTAGGATTACATGTCAGACGTGCCTGCTATATTTGATCACACTGACTATTATAATTCCAGCTTTGTGTACGAGTTCCACAAGGTGCCCTAATTATGATTTATGATTAGCAGGGAACAAACACTGTCTTCTGAAGCTTTACAGATGCACAAACTCCTTGTCCTTTGAACACTCCGAAACTTTTTTTTAAAATCTGTAAACTGAGGGGTTAAATCACAAGACTGGTTAACAAAAAAAAAAAACTCAGATTCCCCACACAAGGCAGACATTGCCATTTTAAGAAACTGGAACACATTGATTCCCTCCCCCCCCCCTTTCAGCCTTGAAGCACTCTGATCTCAACCAGCCTCCTCTCTCTTGGTGAAACCACTCAGTCCAAATAAGGAGAGCAGCTGTACAGTCCAAGCTGTGTGTATGTATGTGTGGTGGGGGCTGGAAGGAGGCGAGAGGGAGGGAGGGGGATGGGTTTAGGCTACAGCTTGTTTGCACCAACTGCAACTCCAGTGAGCAACAAGGCTTGGCAACGCCCTCTGTCTGACTTTTATTTTCTGTGAATGGCACCGAAACGGAACACAAGTTGACTACTGGTAAATGAATAAAATGTTCGATTCACCCAGCCCAGCACATCTGGCCATTCAGAGTTCAGCCGTGACTAAAGGATCCGGCAAAACTACTTTCCAAATTCAGTCGAGGCTCGTTCAAGATCTTTAATTGCTAATGAAAACAAAAAAACTCTTCCACCAACACAAATCACCTCTGGTCGAACCTCACCATGCAGACGCACATACACACACACAAAAAAGACCTCACTTCACCAGTTCCTGATAACCCCTCACCTTGACTAGAGGCTATAACCCTTTCAATAATTGTGTGGCTCTCAATATTCAATTTAAACGCTTGTGGATCAAGCAGAAATTGCGAAGCAAAAAGTCTTATCTGAATGGAGAGGTGGTTGAAGGAGTTTAAGGATATTACGAAGCTTAAGGGGGAGGATGCAAACAGAAAGATTGTGAGAGAGGGTGGTTAACAAGAGGAAGAAAGTGCAAAAATAATGGAGACACAGAACAAGGAGAGTTAAACAATGGAAGGGAACAAGGAGGTAGGGACTATTCCCAGTATCTGGGCGTGAAACCCCTGATATCAAAATGCTGAGAACCCGGGTTCGAACCCGGCCCTGGGACACTGCCCGTTTGGGAGTTTGCACATTCTCTCCATGTCTGTATGGGTCTCATCCCCACAACCCAAAGATGTGCAGGGTAGGTGGATTGGCCACGCTAAATTGCCCCTTCATTGGAATTTTTTTTAAAAATGAAACCCCTGATTAATGCGCAAGACAGTATTAGCTGCATGGCTTCCTGGATATATATGCCGATAAGGTTTTTAGTTTTAAAAAGTTACAATAGTAAAATCTTTGGAGAATTCAGTCCAGGGTTCAATTCAGCAACACCAAACTCCACAGACTCTTATTAACTTCACAAGCGTGTACTTTATCTGTGGAGGTAGCAGTTTGCAGCTATTATGTATTCATCATCTTTTGAAAAACAAAATACTTCCATTAAATTGTGGCCGATTTGTGAGGTGTGCGATCTAAGCGTTCTTGTATTCAATCACAACGCACGGGTGTCACACGAACTTCCTCATCCTCAATTCCAAACCACAAAGACTTGTGGAGTCCTGAATTGCTTTACGGTGTGTCAGAGATAAGTACACAAAGAAATCCAGAACTGGTTTGTTGAACTTCAATAACTCAGCGTTACAATCGTCTTTCCTTTTTAGCGTGAAGGAAAAAGTTATCCATTTTTAACTAGAACAGCTTAGTGATACCTCCCCTACTGCCCACATAAAAAAATAATAACAATCTTTATTAGTGTCACAAGTAGGCTTACATTAACACTGCAGTGAAGTTACTGTGAAAATCCCCTAGTTGCCACACTCCGGCGCCTGTTCAGGTACACTGAGGGAGATTCAGATGTCCAAGTCACCTAACAAGCACGTCTTTCGGGATTTCTGGGAGAAAACCAGAGCACCCGGAGGAAACCCATGCAGGCACGGGGAGAACTATATGGAATGGGGAAAAAAGTAATTCACCTGCTCAGTCCCAATTCTTCCACAGACCCTGTCCATTCTGGAGGTAATCAAGATGGACTCCAGAATATCCACTCATTCTCCCGATCACAGAATCACACACGAGCACAGAAGGCAGCCATTTGACCAGCGTTTTGGTTTCCATTTTTTGATTTTTTTTTTTAAATTTACGGTACCCAATTAATTATTTCCAATTAAGGGGCAATTTAGCATGACCAATCCATCTAGCTTGCACATCTTTGGGTTGTGGGGGCGAAACCCATGCAAACACGGGGAGAATGTGCAAACTCCACACGGACAGTGACCCAGAGCCGGGATTGAACCTGGGACCTCAGCGCCGTGAGGCAGCAGTGCTAACCGCTGCACCACCATGCTGCCCTTGACCAGCGTTTGTGCCGGCTCTTCCTCCCACAACCTTGCTCCCGCTGGAGTTGTTTCCTTCATCCAATTCCCTATTGAAAGTTACAATTGAATCAGCTAGCCACTTTTTCAGGCAGCGCATTCCAAGTCAGAAAACATTGCTGTGTGAAATCTCTCTCTCCCCATTGGCAAATCTTTTTATGTGACCCCTTCGTTAAATCTCCCCTTAACCTTCTCTTGTCAAAAGGAGAACAGTCCCAGCTGTGCTGGTCTGCCCACGTACCAAAGGTGACAATTGGCCCTCTGGTCCTGCTGTGCATCTGACATCTGAGAGAGAGGGCAGCCTAGGAGAAAATGGTAGCTCCAGGATCATGCGAGTTCTCGGCAACTCGGTCTACTCAATGTGGAGACAGCGAATGACCTTTTTTCCGAGCTCTCAGAGAAGGGCTAGGTAGGACTCCCTGCAAATACCTTCATCTTACATTCCTTAGAAGCCTGACCCAGTGGATTTTTTGGAAGACCAAGAGAAGGATCACCTCATTCCAAATGATTCCCAATAGTTTGCAGTTGTTGGTAAATTTCCCCCAAGTGGCACAAATAGAACAAGAGAAATCAGGATGTCCAGCATCCTCTGGGACATCTGCCATCAGCCCCATCCTGACTGGGAAGCATAAAATGAGCTCCCATAATTTTTAAGATGGCACTGTGCATGATTATATGGAGCTTGTGGCCAGGGCTCTCCATCAAATGGTATCAGAAGCAGCTCAACCAGAATGGAGTTTTCCTCCGTTGTCTGAAGACTGGCACTTGCTTCTGTGACCAGGAGCATTGAACAGCATTGGAGAAAGTGCAGTAATCATCCATGCTACAATCACATTGTTCTCTACTTACTGTCCAGTACCCAACTAGGTGCCTCATTCAATTGTATGTCGACCTTCATGGCAATGCAGAAATGTTATTCCAGTGTTTGTGATGGAAACCACAGCCTAACCCAATCTTGGACCAACTCAGGTGTCCCCGGTACCTACTAGAAAATGATCAGGAATAGGAACTCCCAGCCCCTCTCCACATCACCCCAGTGGCGTGCAAGCCAATTGTTGTACCCTCACTCTAGCTCCAGATGAGATCAGCCAACACTAGGAGTGTCCTGAACTCCGACTCAGCCATTCAAGGTCAGACAGAAAAATTTGGGAAGTACAATTTCTTAAATATGCTGGAACCCCTAAACCAATTACAGTTCACACACAACTGTCCATCACAAGACCCCAAATCCTCAGCTTCAAACAGGACAAATAAGATTTTTAAAATATTTACAGAGTACTTAGGCCAGATTCACTTTTGTTTTTGGTTTTTGTTACAGTTTCCAACAATTCATTCTTCATTTGAATGCACATTCCAGGAATTCTCCTCCTGTTGTACACAAATTCTGAGAATGCATGGGGCAGCTGGTCACACAGGCACACACAAGCTCTTTCCAAGGGGCGGTGCAGACTCGATGGGCTGATTGGCCTCCTTCAGCACTGTAAATTCTATGATTCTAAGCCACAGGAACGCAGACACTTCCCTGCACATGACTTCCTTCAGAAACCGATTCTGGGATAAAATGACATGTAAATCAAAGTAAAGTCGCCATAGTCCCAGATGACCACAGGCTGCTTTCCCTTTCGAGGGAGAGAGAACTGACTGGTGCTGATTTAACCAGAGGATCACCACACCTCAGGCAAAGGGGAAAGGTTGAGAAGGTGGGGCCTTCATGAATAACCTCAAGCAGTACGGGAATTGAACCCGCGCTGCTGGCCTTGCTCTGCATCACAAACCAGCTGTCCAGTCAACTGAGCTAAAACAGTCAACCCCCACTCCAGTAAATCAAAGACAAGTGTCTAATTCACCGAATTATCATTAGACAGAGAAAGTGGGGAGTGGACCCAGAAATCTACTTGAAAATCAAAGTTCCATTCTTAGAGACAACACCAACATTTTAATTGGAAATCAAGTTTTTAAAGGGTACGTTTTCCAATAATCACAGTCGGAGCCTCCTGCAGTAAATGATCAGTTTCCGTTTAGAGGCAGCTTTGCACTGTTGCTGTGAAGTGCATGGCAAAGGAGGCACAGTAACAATCCAGCAAAAAATTCTAAAGTCCCATCTGTCACTGTGAATTGGTGGAGTTAAAGGCCATAGTTGCCCTTTGTTTTTGTCAAACAAGACTCGTCTGCTCGCTTTATATTCCAGGCTGCTTGTAGTGGAGGTTATTTTTTTTTTCTGTGGAAATAATCACTCACAAGAGATAATCTTGATGTCGCCCATCTTTAGTCCAGTGATGCGGGGGCTGGTTTTGTCAGTTCCAGCATGTAGAGACTAAAAAAGGTTCAATTTTATGAGAGCAAGTTTACATTGCCTGGTGTATAGAGAATTAAGGGGTGATTTCATGGAGGTATTTAAGATGATCCAATGATTAGGGCAGAGAGAGAAAAACTATTGCCGCTGGTAGGACAGTGAAATCGAGA
The DNA here is from genome assembly GCF_902713615.1 of Scyliorhinus canicula. Lineage (NCBI taxonomy): Eukaryota > Metazoa > Chordata > Chondrichthyes > Carcharhiniformes > Scyliorhinidae > Scyliorhinus > Scyliorhinus canicula. Next base: position 89,993,479 of record NC_052160.1, on the reverse strand, counting down.
GGGCACAGATTTAAAGTGATTTGCAAAAGAAGCAAATGCGATGTGAGAAAACACTTCTTCACACAACTGGTGGCTCGGGCCTGGAATGCACTGCCTGGAAGTGTGGTGGAGAGATTCCACCGAGGCATTTAAGAGGGTATCAGATTATTATTTGAATAGAAACAATGTGCAGGAATAAGGCAGAGGGGTGGCACGAAGTCACGGTGCTCCTTTGGAGAGCTGGTGCAGACATAATGGGCCAAATGGCCTCTGTCTGCACCATGACAATTCTGTGATTCGAGAACTCAAAAATTAGAATTACTTTTTAAATTTTTAAAAAATATAAATTTAAAGTATCTAATTCTTTTATCCCCCAATTAAGGAGCAATTTAGTGAGGCCAATCCACCTAAACTGCACAACTTTGGGGCTGTGGGGGTGAAACCCACACAGACACGGGGAGGATGTGGAAACAAAAATTAGAATTAGAGTTGAAGGGTGCAGCACCTCTTCACACAAAAAGATAGTGGAAATCTGGAATCCTCCACGTACCAAAAGCCATGGGGCTGGGAGTCAATTGAAAATGTCAAAAACGTGATCGATAAATCTTTATTGGATTAGAGTATGAAGGGCTCCAGAACAAAAGGCAGGCAAACAGAACTAAAATAAAGATCAAACAAGGTCTAATTGAACGGCAGAACAGGCACTAAGGGCTGAATGGCCTCCTGTACTTACATTCCTATTTGTGAGATAGAGATTAGCTTAAAGCAGCATGTTTGGAAATTAAAGTTGGGACCCTTCTGGTCTGTGCAATTCAGCAGCACATTGACTATTAACCAAGTAGAACTCGTCACCATGAGCACTTCCACACTGGGGGAAAGGAGGAGGAGTTTCCTGCTCCTTTCTGCTAGAGGGCATTGGGGGTAGGCGCAACATGGCTTTTGACAGATATTAAAGGAAGGAAGAAAGAAAGAAAGATCGATGAAAAGCACTGAAGCGAGCCGTAGAGAAAAAAAATACACCTGCACGGTGGTCCAGTCCGATTGGGCCCAGGAGAACCAACAAAAGACAATGTTCTCAGTTTCAAACAGGTTGGAGCAGCTAGAGAGATAACTGGTTCAGCAGGTTCGTGTGTGTGCAATTCCACCCCCCCCCCCCCCCCCCCTCTCCTGATGTGCAGGTCTAAACCAGAAACCAAAGGCCACTATCTTTAGTCACGGCAGCAAGAGGATCTGTCACTTCCCGCCCAGCCCCGTCTCATCACCCACTCTTGTTTATTGAGCACCAAATCACAAGGTTCCAATCGGTGTTCTACAGGACAGGCACAGCTTAAAATGGAGAAACCTGCTGGTGTATTTTGTCATTCAGTGTAATAGATGGTGGCCATTGAGCCTGTTAAACATGTGTTGCCTTTCAATTGGATTAAGGTTGATCTGTATTTCAACTCCATCTACCTGCACCAATTCCATCACGCTTACAAAAATCCATCAATTTGCCTTGAAACTTTCAATTTGTCCTCAGCCTCAAAACCTTTATGTCGCAGAACACTCCAGATTTCCAGTATCCTTTGCGTGAGGCAATGCTTCATGACATGACCGCTAAATCACCCAGTTCTAATTTTAGGCCTCCTCAATCTGGACACACACAGGAAATAGTTCTTTTCTCTTCAGCTATCCGAACAAATCCTTTAATCACCTTAAACACCTCCATTGGATGAACCCCAAATCTTCAATACCCAAGCCTAGTCTATGCAACCTATCGTCATAATTGAACCCTTCAGCCCTGGTATCATTTTTGATGAATATCATTAAATTAAAGACTCCTTTTGTGAAAAAAAATAGCCGGTTCATGTCATCCTGAAGGAAGAGCTTTTGCTGTGCCAGAGTGTCTCAGGAATTCTCATAATGTCTATAATTTTCCATATTTTAATTCTTGTACTTCCCGAGGTGGCAGATAGTACAAGTAATTAAGATATGGAAAATTACAGGTGTAGGCCTTTGTTAAAAAGAAATACCCTTTGAGGGTCCATATCCAAGCATCAACTCATCACATATGATGCCTGACCTGCTGAATGTTTCCAGCACTTTCTGTAATTGTCATGGGATACTGCAGTTTGCAAGAGGAACTCATAAAACAACCAAGTCATCTGCTCCATTCTGAGTCACATACATATCCCTCCATCATTGAATCTATAGTGCAGAACGAGGCCATTCGGCCCATCGTGTCTGCACCAGCCCTTGGAAAGAGTACCCTACTTTAAAAAAAAATTTAGAGTACCCAATTCATTTTTTCCAATTAAGGAGCAATTTAGTGTGGCCAATCCACCTGGCTTGCACATCTTTGGGTTGGGGGAGGGGGGGGCGAAACCCACGCAAACACTGGGAGAATGGGCAAACCCCACACAGACAGTGACCCAGAGCCGGGATCGAACCTGGGACCTCGGTGCCGTGAGGCAGCTGGGCTAATGCACTGCGCCACCGTGCTGCCCTTGCTGTAAACATCTATGACTCATGGGCCTCTTTCAGCTTCTAGCTCAAGGCCAATATTTGCTATTTTTTCTCTCCCATGTAGGAATTAAATATCTGCCACTGCTCTACCCATTTGTGTCCCGACCCAATTCATTCTGTAATTGGTGCTTTCTACTCAGATTCCAGTGCCTCCTCTTTCATACAGAATTGACATAAAAACAGGCCATTCAGCCCAAGACGGTCCACATCATCCAATTCCTGCTCTATTTATTTCATCCCACTCTATCCTAATCCTTGTCCCCTTAAGTACTATCCAACTTCTCTTTGATGCATGTATTCGGATCATCTCCAACCGCTCCATGTTGCAGCAAGTGCCACATTCAAATCCCCAATTTGATATCCCATGCAAATCGGACCCATTTTGGATTGCATTTGAATCAGAAACAGTCGTGGCCCCAGCACTGAACTCCTGATGCACCCAGTTCAGTACTCCATTGTCATCCCACCAAGTAGACAACTCCTTGCAACAATTATTTCCCATGAACCCTTCAGTCACTCTCTTAACCATTCCCAAGGCTTACCCAGCATTATTAGGTTTTCATGGGGAATTTAAAAAAAAAAACAAATTCCGATCAGAAACCGTTCCACAGGCAATTTGGGCGGCATGGTCATTAGCAGTGCTCCCTCACAGCACCATGGACCCAGGTTCAATTCCAGCCTCGGGCAACTGTCTCTGTGGAGTTTGCAGTGTCTGCATGGGTTTCCGCCAGATACTCCAGGTTTCCCTCTTCAGTCCAAAGTTTTGGGGTTACATGGATAGGACAGGAGAGTGGGCTTGGGCGGAGTGCTCTATTGGAGGCTCGGTGCAGACTCGATGGACCAAATGGCCTCCTTCTGCATTGTAGGGGCTGATATGGATTTTCTCAAAAAACTCAATACCATTGATTAGGTAGGATCATTTGCGTTTGAAGTTATATTGACTGCTGGGGTTTGATTGCACAGACAAAGCTTACACCTGACCATCATTCCTACTATATCACATGGAACGGAAAACAAATCGGTGCGGAACTGTCAGTGTCAGTCTTGCCTTCATATTAGCCTGGTGCTGATCTATCAGCAATCATCAGTGTCTCAAAAATATCTGCCCAAAACTCCTTCAGCATTCGGAGATAAATACCTTGGTATTAATCAGAGAAACATTTTAAAATTTCTATTGGAAAGGGATAGCAAATGGGACTCAGTGGAAAGCTTCTTCAAAAGGGGTAGCACCGGGTTGATGGACAGAACACACACACACACGCGCGCTCGGCCGATATTATCAGTACTGCAATGACATCGCCACGTCATAATACCAAGAGAATGTGCATCTAAAACCGGTTGAAAATATTTAGTGAAGGAGATCCGCCAACAGAAGGGTACTCAAGTTACAGACACTTTAGGAAATGCAGCACTCAGTGGAATGCCCACTTTTGTCTCTCTCCATTTACAGCTTAGGTTCCCAAAAGCTTCCACTTTTTATGGACTCCTGCTATTCAACAGCCGTAAGCCATCAGGGTGTCTGAAGGACAGATATGCTCAGAAACCATCCTTTTGTCTGGAGGGCCTGTTCATGGGTCTCAAATTTACCGGTCTGCCCTAACACTGACACAGGCTACAATAGTGAGAAACAGAATAAAGCTCTGGGTATTTTCGACACGTGGCATTAACTTTCTGATGAGAAGACAGGTCAGGAATCTTGGGCTGTGAATTAGGAAGTCCCCAGCTCATAAAACTGGTAAACTCCTTCATCTAAGGGTGGCACGGTGGTGCAGTGGTTAGCACAGCTGCCTATATGGCGCTGAGGACCTGGGTTCGATCCTGGCTCCGGGTCACTGTCAGTGTGGTGTTTGCCCATTCTCCCTGTGTCTGCATGGATCTCATCCCACAACCCAAAAAGTGTGCAGGGTAGGTGAATTGGCCACGCTACATTGCCCCTTAATTGGAAAAGTAATTGGGTACTCAATTTATTTTTAAAGAACTCTTTCATCTAAAAGGTGAAACAAAAAACAATGATGAGGCAAATACCAATTGGTGACAGAGATGCCAAGCTCGAGCTTCTCAAGCTCTTTTGGGTTGACGTTTTTCTAAACGAGGGTGTACATTCCTCTATTTGACCTTTGATGGATGACCCGCTCCCATCCGCTCACCAGTCTAGCAAGGGGACTGCTCCGAGATGACAGGCTCCCACTCCATTCCTGGCCAGGACCAAGAGCAAGGTTGGGGCTCACCATTAGCGGGGTAGCTGATCTCCAATGCTCCCTGAATCTCAGGGATGTCGATTTGACAAGCTGGGTGACATCAGCTTTTAGTTCTGAGCAACAGCCAATAAATGGAAGGCCCTGAATAAAGGCCAGATGTTAACAGTCCAATCTGGTTGACTGTTCAATTAACATGCAGACATCTGGACAGAGAACATAGCCTTGCTCAGCAGCATCAACTGGAATCAACTCTGGAACCCAGTACAGCTGCCTCCTGAGGACATCCATTCAAGTGCAAAAGGGGCTAACATTACAAAATCTGTATAGTGTAACTCCACAGGGATCGAACCAGATGTTTTACATTGTCAGAGGGTCCACAATATTATTCCTGTAAATCAGTCACAGAGTCTTCCGGAAACTGAATGTTTGTCTTCTCCTGGCAACTGTAGAATGTGCAATAAATCAGGGAGGGCGAACACGGGGCAGGGAAGGGGGAAGTAGCAAGGTCTGTACAATAGGCGACTGTAAATCTTTTTTCGTAAGTATGTACCATCAGGATAAGGTTGCAACAAAACGAAAATTGCTAGAGCCCATACCCATAGCTTCAGCTGAGGCATCAGCTGTGATCTTCGAAAGCAGAAGAGGCTCTGCAAATTAATCACAGGAACACAATACAGCTCAGCACGCTTTGGCCGTAAAGGGTTAACAGATGCCATGCTCCTATCCGAGGCTAAAGGTCTATTTAACGTTAGCACCTGGGTACGCCTAAAAGAGCTAAAAAAAAAAAATTCCTGTCAGTTCAACTCCAGTGATCCTAGGCTCATAGCTTAACCTACACTTTCCACAGACAATAACTCAGGAGAAGCTAAATGGTCAAAGTGCACACACCTGTACAAATGGGGATCTAAATCTGTCCACATCACAGCGTTCGCATTCTTCCCTTCATTGACTTTCATCTCGACGACAGGAGGCAAGGCAAGCAAGCCACAGAAAAGAAGAACCTGCATTTCCTTTTAAGCACCTCTCACATCATCAAGATGTTCCCAAAGCACTTCACAGCCAAAAGAGTACCTTTGAAGTGCAGCAACTGTGGTAAGTGAGGGAACTCAGCAACCAATTTGCGCGTCGTAAGCTCCTATAAACAGCAATCATTGGGTAATCTTTATTCATGTTGAGTGAAGGGTAAATATTGGCCAACTCACCACTGACAACTTCCATGTTCCTCTTCAAAATAGTGCTCAAAGATCTATTACGTCCAACCGAGAGGGCAGATGGGGCCTACATTCAAAGACAGTACCTCAGGCAGTGCCACATTCTCTCAGCACTGCACCAGAATGTCAGCGTAAATTCGGCAAGAGGGCCGGATTGTGGTTTTATTGTTGGAGCGTGTGAAGATTGTGATGGGGATGGAAATGTTTATTATACCATGTTTATGTAATTGTTATGGTTATTATAAATACTTTCAAATACCTTAATAAAATATTCTTTTTAAAAAGAGAAAGACAAACAATAATTAGAATAGTTAGGTGGTTGTTTTTGACCAAGACCAACTGGTGTGCGTAGACCTCAAGTCTCTAATTCACACAGCAACTGAAAAAACCTCAATTAACATTTTTTTTTTTTAAAAAGTAGAGTCCACCAAGAACAAAAGGACAAGTGGTCGACCTACATCTCAACATGATGTTTTTGTACTCCTCAAGTTTCTTTCCTCCCCTTCTGCAAGCAGTACAATTTCCCAGCCGCACAAAGCTCCCTCCAGGTTACTTCCTATATGAGATTGATTTTCCTGGACCAGAGACAACATCACAGTCATGTGCTGTGCTGGTCAAATAATTCAGGTTTATATGTTTGGAGGTCTGTATTGTAGGACTCTGGGTTCTAAGGGACCGAGACAAATATCAACTGCTGCTGGGGAACCATCAGCCTGGTGAAAGATGCTCTTTGGCCTGACCGAAACCTGTTGGCCTTCCAGTGCAACGAGCTGTCCGCAACAGTGTTGTGGACTGCCACATCCCAAGGCCCAGTACTACAAGCTAAAGGCACACTAAAGCAGAGGTGCAATGGGGAAAGGCCAGTCTTCCGCCCCAGTGTACAGAGTGGGTGGAATCTGTTGAAAAACCACCGGCTGTAGACACCAGAGAGCGTTTGACATTATATGCAATCCTGTTAAGTGGAACAAAACATTTCAAGCAAAATAGGTACCGAAATGAAAGACCATAAGAAATTAGGAGCAGATGTAGGCGTCCGGCCCATTGAATCTACTCTGCCATTCAATGAGATCATGACTGATCTGATGAAAGTCCTCAACTGCATTTTCCCGCCTTATCCCCATAACCTCGATTCCCTTACTGATTAAAAGTCTATGTGAGCCGTGAACTTTCTTTTTTAAATTTAGAGTACCCAATTCATTTTTTCCAAATTAAGGGGCAATTTAGCGTGGCCAATCCACCTACCGTGCACATCTTTGCGTTGTGGGGGTGAAACCCACGCAAACACGGGGAGAATGTGCAAACTCCACACAGACAGTGACCCAGAGCAGGGATCGAACCTGGGACCTCGACGCCGTGAGGCAACAGGGCTAACCCACAGCCTTGAACATACTTAACGACCCAGCCTCTATGGTAAAGAATTCCACAGATTCACTACCCTCAGAAGAAATGTTTCCTCATCTCCATCTTAAATGGGCGGCCCCTTACTCTGGCGATTATGCTTTCTGGTCCTAGATTCTCCAACAAGGGAAACAGCCTCTCAGCATCTACCCTGTCAAGCCCCCGGAAAATCCTGTATGTCTAATAAGATCGCCTCTCATTCTTCTAAACTAATGAAATTGAACTGCATTGCACTTTTTGTAAATGTAAATCTAAACCAAGCATTTGGGACAAATTTTATGAATAAAGCATGATTCTTGAAAATCAGAAGTAATTTGTGTAGTACCGAATACATTCCCCAAGATCTGGCCGTTCACACACACTGAGGTAAATGGCAATCCCAAAACCTTTTCCCCCCCGATAAGAGTTCACGCTAAAAGGGACAGCTGGAGTGTATGAAAGTGGCTGTGTGTTCAAAACTGGAACAGTAAATAGTAGGTTCTACACTCCCCCACACTATAAACATACTGATGTTAGGACCAGAATCTCAACACAAGGTATCAGAATACAAAGTTCTTCAGGTCAAGTTGGTCAATGCAAAACTAAGACAGAAACCCAAATACTTATAAAATCAACAAGCACTCAAGGTGTCACTGGGGAAAAACCAGAGTGTTGACATCTTTTAACACCAACATTCTTGATCGCCGTTTCAATAAGGGTCGAGGGTCATAGGTCAAACTGGCCCCCAATGGCAAACAAAATATTTTAAAATAACTTCGCCAAAGTCCATTCAAAGTGGACAAGGAAAGAAAGGCTTTTCAGTTTCAAATGATCAACATAGCGTGCATCACAAGACAGGCCAACCACTCGCCACCCAAAAGGTGGCCATTATTCACATTATATTTACTTGGTAATGTTTGTCTCTGTTTTCTTTAATTGAGAGATCGCCAATGAATACCACCATTCTAATACAGTTCACATTTTCCCCAGTCCTTAAACCTTACAAGGGGAGGAAGCCACTTAATCCACAGTTTTTGCAATTGCTTTTGGAAAGAACTTATAAATATGGGTCGACTGGGCAGCAGTGTTGCTTCACAGAACCCAGGACCCAGGTTCGATTCCTGGGTCACCGTCTGTGCGGAGTCTGCACGCTCTCCTCGAGTCTGCGTGGGTTTTCTCCGGGTGCTCCAGTTTCCTCCTACAAGTCCCGCTTGTTAGGTGAATAGGACATTCTGAATTCTCCCTCAAGTGTACCCGAACAGTCTCCCTTTCCTCAATCTCCCTACACCCCTTAATATTTAACAAATACCAATCCACTACCCTGTATCAATTCTGCTTCCACCACTGTTTCTCAACAGACACTCTGTGATCTACCAACTCTCGTGTGCAAAACAATTCCAGACCCATTTTTTTGGTGCCAATCTTCTAATTTGTGACCTCTAGTTACCGTCAAATGGAAACAATTTTTTACTCTCAAAATCTCGAAATTCTGATCAAGTATATTTCCCATGAGCGGAGCATCTTCGTGAATCACTTCAGTGTTCTTTTAAAATTATTTTTACGAGCTGTGGGCTTGGCTGGATATACCAGCAATTTGTTGCCCATCCCTTATTGCCTTTGAGAAGGTGGTGGTGAGCTGTTTTCTTGAACCGTTACAGCCCATGTGGTGTAACACCTACTGTGCTGTTGGGAGGGAGGTTCAGAATTTTGACACAGTGAAAGTGAAGGATCGGCAATATATTCCCACGTCAGGATGGTGAGTGACTTGGGAGGAGAACTTCCAGGTGGTGGTGTTCCCATGTATCTGCTGCCTAAAGTAACTGTGACCTAACCTATTAGCATAAATTTCCTTAGATTACACCTTTGCTTTTTTCCCCCTCTATATCCTCTTATAAAATAGGTTTGTTCAGAAAAACGCAGCATTAAAAACTTGCCAACTAATATTTTTTTTAAACTAATTTTTATTGTAATTTTTTTACAAAATATATAACAAACAGTAACAAGCAACAATAAAACAACATAATAATAAGCATAACACCCCCAAGATCGTAGCAACGTATATATCGAATACCCCCACCCCCCAAACCCAGTAAACAAGAGAACTGGAAAATAAATTAAAATAAAATAAAATAAACATAGTCAACCCCCCCCCAGTTGCTGCTGCTGCTGACCTAGTTCCCTATTGCTGAGCCAGAAAGTCGAGGAAAGGCTGCCACCGCCTAAAGAACCCTTGTACCGATCCTCTCAGGGTGAATTTGACCTTCTCCAGCTTAATAAAACCCACCATGTAATTGATCCAGGTCTCCACGCTTGGGAATCTCGCATCCTTCCACTGTAGCAAGACCCTCCGCCGGGGTAGCAAGATCCTCCGCCGGGGCTTGCCAACTAATATTAAGCATGACTAAGCATCATCCGGGCAGCACGGTGGTGCAGTGGGTTAGCCCTGCTGCCTCACGGCGCCAAGGTCCCAGGTTTGATCCCGGCTCTGGGTCACTGTGTGGAGTTTGCACATTCTCCTCGTGTTTGCGTGGGTTTCGCCCCCACAACTCAAAGATGTGCAGGCTAGGTGGATTGGCCATACTAAATTGATGCTCAAGTGGAAAAAATGAATTGGGTATTCTAAATTTTTTTTTAAAACTAAGTATCATCCATGGCTCAGTGGTAGCACTGTTACCTTAGAATCAGAGGGTTTTGGGTTCAGGTCCTACAGAACATAATTGAGGCAGAACATAATTGAGGCAGAACATAATTGAGGCAGAACATAATTGAGGCAGAACATCCAGGTGCAACATTGGGACAGCGTTACAAGAAATTTGTGTTCTGGATGAGACATTAAACAGAGGCCGGTCTTCCCGGTCAGTGAAGAGAAAGGGGAGTGATACCTGGTGGCCTGACCAACATTACTGAAAAACGCATTATCTGTGCATCATCTTATTACCGTTTGTGGGATCTTGCTGTGTGCAAATTGGCTGCCATATTTCCTACATTACAACAGTCACTACATTTCAAAAATACTTAACTGGCTGTGAAGTGCTTTGGAATCCCCAGGGCATGTAAAAGGAGCTTTATAAATGCAAATCTTTCTCTCTTTATAATATCTGAACACTCTTAAACCTCTCCTCCTTTTAAACCTTTTCCACTTATGCCAACTCCTTCATCCCAGTAAATTTCATCAGAAATCTATTAACCACACCCTCTTGTAGTTACTTCAAATTTAAAAAAAACAGGGAGCTACACATCTCCCTACTTCCTAACTATCCCACCACCTCCTCCTGTACACTTTGTAATGAATGTAGGGCATTTTATATACATTGTGTAATGTGTCTGTTGCAGTTAATGTTATTAAAAGAACTTGGGTTAGATATCCAGATGGTTTGTCTGCTAAGTCTGTGATTCATGAGTTAACAGCGAGGTAGGCTGCAATGTCACTCATTCGAGGGACTGGGTCTATTTTTAGTTTCGTTTTCAGCCCTGCCCCGTGTCTGCTATTTTTAGTTTCATTTTTGAGAGTTCTGCTCTGAATTTTAAGGAAATAAGGTGTTTCGCATACTGGCTTCTGAAAGCTTCTCTCCCAAGTACCTCATGAATAAATCTGAGCCACTGAGTATTAACAATTTTAATTTTGATTGCCACACTCTCCAAGTGAAACGTAGGTCCAATTACTCACATTGTATCTCTTCTATTCCTTCCTTTACCATTTTCCTTTAAGGTGTCTGCCAGTCGGATTTTTTGCCCCCCTCCTATGCGCAACTATTTCTTACACAGTACTATTGATCCAACATGCGTCTCTTCCAGACTTTCTGTAATAGAGCAATAGACTCGTGCACCCTTTTCAATTTTGTGGGAATAAATATCTAATCTCTACAATAACCCACTTCTGTTGAAATGTTGCCCATTGATCTCAGGTTATCTTATTTGTCTCCAATTTAATTGGACTAAATTAATCTTTTCTCTCTCCGTAAAACTGGATTTCCTCCTCCTCACCCCCAATCAATATTAAAGTTATTGTTGTCTATCTGCTGTTAGATGTTCCTCCAACCTCATGACTCATCTGGACCACATCAGTTGCTTGAAGCACATGCAGCAATTCTGCTTTCCACATTCGCTAAAAGACATCCAGGCACAATGTAGAAATCTCCCCCTTTCTCTGCTGCAGTTCTATTACTGGATAAAAACCACCAAAATGTTCCTACATTTTTCTCTAATTGATCGACATTATCTCTCCCTGTTTCCCTTCCACCACTCACCAATCTATGATAGACTGCCAACGGTGACAGTACTTGTTCCATTCCTTAACTCAAACCAAATAGATCCAACCTTTGCACCCACTCCTAAAATCATGTTCCACGGCTGCAACAAAACAGTTAATGCATCTTCCCCTTTCCCAATTCTAACCACCATCCCCTCGGAAATTTGTAACTGGGAAATTCAGGACCCTGTCCTAGCCAAGCCTGAGCCACATCTTTATTAATACGATTATGTTGTACTTCTTCCCCATAGCAATTTCTGCCTCGCGCCCAGAATTTCCTCAGTTCCCTATCCAACCCCCGCAGAGTTGCATTGAATTTCTGGCCATAGTGGAGGAAATTCCAGGTCGCTACCTCATTAATTTCATTTTGCTGAAAAGAGAGACATATTGCTGAATGCTTTCTTCTTGCACTAAATCAGAACAAATGCAAGAACGGCAAATTTCAAATTATCACAGCATTTCATACGACAGGGAAAAAGTGTGTTGATTGATCAGCAAGTCTACTCTGAAACAGAATGTTGCCATGGGGAAAGCAATTGGGAACTACTGTCTCCTCAAGCTTCCTGGTAATTCAAAAAGGGCGCAAGGCTTGAACATGTTCCTTTTGTTTGCAGAGAAATGAAATGAAATGAAAATCGCTTATTGTCACAAGTAGGCTTCAATTAAGTTACTGTGAAAAGCCCCTCGTCGCCACATTCCGGCGCCTGTCCGGGGAGGCTGGTACGGGAATCGAACCATGCTGCTGGCCTGCTTGGTCTGCTTTAAAAGCCAGCGATTTAGCTTGGTGAGCTAAACCAGCCCCGTCCCAGGAACAGGTCCCTGCGTATGAATGTATGTCTCTAACAGCAAGTGTAAACAAGCCACAATACAAATTCAACTAATTATTTTACCTTGGTTGTTAGTGTAACTATTAGCATACTCAGCATTGTTCAGCAAGTGCTGCCCAGTTACGGCTCACATCAAACAATAGATTTTTTGTTTTGGGTTTTTCAAGTGCATGCTGGTTGAATACGTCTGTACTCCGTTTATTACAAACGATCTGATCAGCCTATCGTTGGGATATATGGCCTATGTACCAAGCATCACTTCCTTCGAGGCTAATGGTTCAAGTACTATTCCAGGAATTTGAGCTCATAATCAATGTTGAAATTTCGGTGCAATACTGAAGGCATTTCTGATTAGCGCTCCATCTTCCAGATGAGACATTAAACCAATGCACTGATCAGCCCCCTCAGGTGGGTCTCAAAGATTTACAATATTTCAGAATAAGAGCTGGGGAGGTCTCTCTCTTCCTTCTCTTCCTTCCCTCCCTTCCCTCCCAAGTGTCCTGGGCAATATTTATCTCTCAGCCCACATCATTAAAAACAGATGATCCTATTTGCTGTTTGAGAGAGCCTTGGTGTAAATAGGCTGTCACATTTCTGACATTACAACCAGTTTACTTCCTGTTGTAGGACGTTGAAGACTGTAAAAAGTGCTAAATAAATGCAAATCTTTCTTATTGTGCATTTTTTTGCTCTGCTGCCAAAGTAGATTCCTATTTTTTTTTGGTCTATTCCCTTGGACCACAAAACTGAATTGTGAAAAATCGGCCCACCTTGAACCACAACTTTATAGCCACAGTAAAAGCATTGTTAAATAGCTGTGTCTAATAAGACAAGACTTAATATGCATTAAAATTAATCAATAGTACATCATAATATAATCATAACTATCCACTAATATCTACAATCGAACATGGAGAGGTTGCCTTGCACTCTCTGTGGCTCTCGGGCTCCACGGTGTGAATGGGCAAGGACTAAACCAGGTTTGATCGCTGACCTCAGCAGCTGTAATGTTCCAATTGACCTTGGACAGAGTAGAAGGAGATTCACTAGGTTTTCTGCCCCATCACGAATGAGTATCAACCTGCACTGACGCAACACTATACTGTCAGTCAGAGGAATCACCTTTCAGATAAAACGTTAAACCGAGGCCCACGACACTATTTGAAGAGGCTCAGGGGCAAGTTCCCTCCTGGCGCCCCCGCCAGAAAACTACCCACAGCCATTTTTTTTAAAAAACGTTTTTTTGCAGGATGTGGGCATCACTGACAAGGTTAGCATTGGATGTCCATCCCTAATTGCCCTTGCACATTTCAGAGGGCAGTTAAGAGTCAACCACAATTGCTGTGGGTCTGGAGTCACGTGAACACCAGACTGGTTAAGAACGGCAGATTTCCTTCCCTAAAATGGGGCATTAGTGAACCAGATGGGTTTTTACATCAATAATAGTTTCATGGTCACCATCATGGAGGCTAGTAATATAGACCCAAACATACTATTTCAATTTAAATTCTGCCACCTTTGAATCCATGTCCCTAGAACGTTAATCTGGGCCTCTGGACTACTAGTCCAATGTCATAGAATCGTAGAATTTACAGTGCAGAAGGAGGCCATTTGGCCCATCGAGTCTGCACCAGCTCTTGGAAAGAGAACCCTACCCAAGCCCACACCACCACCCTACCCCCGTAATCCCACCCAAACTTTTTTGAACACTAAGGGTAATTTAGCATGGCCAATCCACCTAATCTGCACATCTTTGGACTGTGGGAAGAAACCGGAGCACCCGGAGGAAACCCACACACACACGGGGAGAATGTGCAGACTCCGCACAGACAGTGACCCAAGCCGGGAATTGAACCTGGGACCATGGAGCCGCGAAGCAACAGTGCTAACCACTGTGCTACCGTGCCACCCTATTACCATTATGGTAGCGCAGTGGGTAGCACTGTTACTTCACAGCTCCAGGGTTCCAGGTTTGATTCCCGGTTTGGGTCTGTGTGTGGAATCTACACGTTCCCAGTATCTGCGTGGGTTTCCTCCTGGTGCTCCGGTTTCCTCCCACAAGTCCTGAAAGACATGCTGTTAGGCAATTTAGGGCAGCACGGTAGCATAGCAGTTAGCACATTTGCTTCCCAGCTCCAGGGACCCAGGTTCGATTCCTGGCTTGGGTCACTGCCTGTGCGGACTCTGCACGTTCGCCCCGTGTGTGCGTGGGTTTCCTCCGGGTACTCCGGTTTCCTCCCACAGTCCAAAGATGTGCAGGTTAGGTGGATTGGCCATGATAAATTGCCCTTAGTGTTGGGTGGGGTTACTGGGTTATGGAGATAGGGGGGAGGTGTGGGCTTGGGTAGGGTGCTCTTTCAAAGAGACGGTGCAGACTCGATGGGCCGAATGGCCTCCTTCTGCACTGTAAATTCTATTCTATTCTATTCCAATTTGGACATTCTGAATTCTTCCTCAGTGTAGTCGAAAAGATGCCAGAATGTGGTGACTAGGGGCTTTTCACTGTAACGTCATTGCAGTGTTAATGTAAGCCTACTTGTGACAATAAAGATTTTTATAATGTGCCACCATCTCCCCATTGAGCCTGTGTGGAGTTTGCACTTTCTCCCTGTGTCTGCATGGATCTCACACCCACAACCCAAACAGATGTGTAGGGTAGGTGGATTGACCACGCTAAATTGTCCCTTAATGGGAAGAAAAAAATAAATAATTGGGTCCTCTAAATTTTTTTTTTTTTTAAATCCCTGCAGTGCATTTGGCCCATTGAGTCTGCACCAAGCCTATGAATGAGCACCTTACGTAGGCCCACTGCCCGCCCTATCTCCGTAACTCTACCTAAACTCAGGTGCAATTTGGCATGGCCAATCCACCTAACCTGCACATCTTTGCAGTGTGGGAGGAAACCAGGGCACCCAGAGGAAAACTCACACAGGCATGGAGAAAGTGCAAACTCCACACGTTCACCCAAGGCCGGAATTGTAACCGGGTCACTGGTGCTGTGAAGCAACAGAGCTAACCACTGTGCTGCCGTGAAAGGCATTCAAAACTAAGCAAGTTTGTTCTTTAAACTTCTCTCAACCTTCTTCTTGCACCATACTGGGAATTAACAGTGGCTTGGGGTTGGGGTAAGACACAGGAGGAACAGCAAGTGCTTCACTTCTGCATGGCACAGCAGTCAACCCATGTTAAACATTTATCGGAGACTCTCCAATGGTTTATATGTACAAATACAAATTTAAGCAAACCACCCCCAGTACAGCTTTAACCAAGATGCTCGATCAGTTCAAATACATCAACACATTACAGCCTTGCAGGCAGAAAACTGCAGCTGGGATTTTGTGACAGGTCCTCTCCCTGGCTTCCATACATAAACTCTACTGGCCATGACGAGGAACAGATTGCAACAACCTGTGAATAAGATTTGTGAATAAATTGTGCAAATAAGGATCTATGCAAATCCCAGATCGTAATCTTTCTAGGACTGTTCCACCAGATATTCAAAACCTGCCTCACTCAGTTCTATACACTGATTTATTTATCAGCTCCTTTTTTGTGAGCAGTGCACATGTTGGTGCATCGGTTTGACAAAGGCTCACACCATAGACAGCAATCGGGTAAATGGAGCCTTAAATGTTTTGTTGCCACTGTCCAATATTACACCGGTTTATTTATTTTCTTCCAGTAGCAGACCAGGTACAAACAAATCATCAAAAAACTAATGGAATGTTAACCTTTCTTACAAGTGGTTGGAATATATTAAAGGCAGGAAGTTTTGTTTCGGCTTTAGAGAACCTGGCCTTGGTTAGAACATATATAGCACTGTGTACAGTTCTGGAGACCGCACCTTGGAAAGGATACATTGGCTTTGAAGAAGCATAGCCCAAATTCCCAAGCAAGGATGCCAGGTTTCCAAGGATTAGAAGGGCTTGTATCCCCTGGATTCAAGGTGGTTAACATAGAACATAGAAAAATACAGCATAAAACAGGCCCTTCGGCTCACGATGTTGTGCCGAACTTTGGTCCGAGATCAAGAACAAATTAATCTACACCCCATCATTCTACCCTAATCCATGTACCTATCCAATAGCCGCCTGAAGGTCCCCAATGTTTCCGACTCAACTACTTCCACAGGCAGTGCATTCCATGCCCCCACTACTCTCTGGATAAAGAACCTACCTCTGACTTCACCCCTATATCTTCCACCATTCACCTTAAATTTGTGTCCCCTTGTAATGGTTTGTTCCACCCGGGGAAAGAGTCTCTGACTGTCTACTCTATCTATTCCCCTTATCATCTTATAAACCTCTATCAAGTCGCCCCTCATCCTTCTCAGTTCGAATGAGAAAAGGCCGAGCACCCTCAACCTTTCCTCGTAAGACCTACTCTCCATTCCAGGCAACATCCTGGTAAATCTCCTTTGCACCTTTCCAAAGCTTCCACATCCTTCGTAAAATTAGGCGACCACAACCGTACACAGTACTCCAAATGTGGCCACACCAAGGTTTTGTTCAGCTGCATCATCACCTCGCAGCTCTTAAATTCAATCCCTCTGCTAATGAACACTAGCACACCATAGGTCTTCTTCACAGCTCTATCCACTTGAGTGGCAACTTTCAAAGATCTATGAGCATAGACCCCAAGATCTCTCTGCTCCTCCACATTGCCAAGAACCCTACCGTTAACCCTGTATTCCGCATTCATATTTGTCCTTCCAAAATGGACAACCTCACAGTTTCCAGGGTTAAACTCCATCTGCCACTCTCAGCCCAGCTCTGCATCCTATCTATGTCTCTGCAGCCGACAACAGCCCTCCTCACTATCCACAACTCCACCAATCTTCGTATCGTCTGCAAATTTACTGACCCACCCTTCAACTCCCTCATCCAAGTCATTAATGAAAATCACAAACAGCAGAGGACCCAGAACTAGTCCCTGCGGTACGCCACTGATGCTTTTATAAACTGACCAGCCAACAAAAGCCTCACTCACACAGGAGGGATGATTTGATTGACCATTTTTAGGATTTCTGCAGGGTAGGCAAAAGGGGAAATTAACCAGCCAATGGGAGTGTCTCGGACACTCTGGAACAGGCATTGTCAAACTCAGGGGCACGACCCACGGGTGGGTCGTGGGCAGGTGTCGGGAGTGTCGCGGAGCGGTCCATCGTGGCACTCCCGATCGCGCAAAGCAGCGCGCAACAGCTGCAGCAGCCGGCTGTTAAAAACGCCGGCTGCAAGCGGCCTTCAAAATGGTCACGAACATGCAAATAAAATGCGGCCGCACTGCGCAAGCGTTCCAGATCATTGGCGCGATGCGCAGTGCGGTCGCTTTTTTTTTTTTAAATACTCCCCCACCCTAACTATATCTAACCTGCACATTACTGGTCACCAAGGGCCAATTTTATCATGGACAATCCACCTAACCTGCACATCTTTGGACTTCCAAGGTGTAATTTTCACATCACTGCCAGGCCAAGCCATTCAAAAAAGGAAAGAAAACCCTCAGTGGTTTCCCCCCAGCTTTTCTTGCACCCCCTTATTTTTTTAAATCATTATAACGGTCAAAAGTAGGCTTACATTAGTAATGCTAACCACTGCGCAACCATTCTGCCCAGATTTTCCAATCAAGTTTACAACAAAGCCCCAAGGGTGGCACAGTGATTAGCAATGTTGCCTCACGGCACCGAGAACCCGGGTTCGATCCCGGCCTTGGGTCACTGGGTGTGTGGAGTTTGCTCATTCTCCCAGTGTCTGCATAGGTCTCACCCCCACAACCCAAAGATGTGCAGAGTAGGTGATTGGCATTGCTAAATTGCCCCTTAAATTGTGGAAAAAAATAATTGGGTACTCTAAACGTTTTTTTTTTAAAACTTACAACAAAACCCATATTACCACAGTAGGCGATACACAAGAACCAACATAACAAAAACCTCAACCAATCATACCTACCCCATCCATCAAGATAAAAAACCCTCCAAAATAAACCAAACTCCCCAGCAACTAACGGTGACCAATTCCTTAAAGTAGCTAAAGAATGACTGCCATCTCCATTAGAATCCTTCAACTGACCCCCTAACGGTGTATTTGACTTTCTCCAAGTACAAGAATTCCATTAGGTCACCCAACCATATTGAGTCGCTGGGCGGAGACGAAGACGTCCACCCCAGCAGAACCTGCCTCCGGACAATCAGCAAGGCAAAGGCAAGGACATCTGCCTCCATGCCTGCCTGCAGCCCCTTTTCAAATGGAAGTACCCCAAACTCAAGATATTGGTACAAACACTAGCCACGGGGGACCTGTACAACAACTGTACCCATTAAATCAATTTTGGCCCTAGACTTAACCTCTCCAAAACTTCAAACAGGTGCCTCCAGTTCACCCTGTTGAATACCTGTTCGGCCTCCAAAGACACAATCAACTCCAGACAGGGAGAGAACACCCAACATTCAACAACCTCCGAGTATTGGCTTAAAATGCCGGCCCTTAATAAAGCCTGTCTGATCCTCCACAATTACCTCGGGGAGACAGGGTTCCAGCCTTACCCCCAATACCTTAGCTAGTATCTTGGCATTTAGCAGAGAGATAGGCCGATATGATCTACATTCTGTTGGGTCCTTATCCTTTATCAACACAAGCGAAATGGAGGCCTGTAAAAGTGTAGCAGGGAGGGATCGTCGTATAGAGAGTTGTTAAACAGGTCTACCAACAATAGAACCAACTGATCTGCAAACATCTTATAGAATTCCACTGGGAACCCATCAGGCCTGGGTGCTTTACACATTTGCATCCGCCCAATACCAGCCAAATCTCCTCAGGGCCTACAACTCTTCCAGTTTCTTGTCCCCACCTCCGAAAATTCCAACCCAACTAATACTGTAGCCATCTGGGATGGCCACTTCCAGAATACAAAATGGATGATCACAATGACTGTAGGAAAATATGGACAATGTTAAGAAAGCAAGCAGGCACAGAGTCTGTACGCATATTGGAGAAGGTAGCTCCCAGGCGAGACTGAAACTATAGGTCAATTAACATATTGATGGCCCATCTCCGGGAACAAAGGAAAGGCACTCAAGCAATCGATCTAGCTCTAGACATCCCGGCGCCAGTTGCTCAAAGCGAAAACAAAGCAAGGCAAACGGCCACCTAGGACACGCCCAGCCATCAGGGCACCCACCCCTTTATTGGTCAAGATCAATACGAGTGATCAAGATACGGCCTAATTAATTGGGGCCAAGTTCAAGACCCGCCCAAAAGCGCACGAAGCCCCTTCGGGTATAAGAAGAAGGCCCCGAGAGAGAATCGCTCTCTTGGACTCGGCTCTCAAAGCGGAGAGACACGTCCACCAGCTGCACCAGAAGCAAGTAAGTCCAAGGTCAACGCTCGCTATCAGACGGACGGCCTGAGCTGTTCTCCTGCACCACTTCGAACCCAACAACCTCAGATCCGAACAACGGCCATTGTTCCTCTGACTGAGTGGGCACTCAAAGCTAAGTATAGGCGTTAGCGTTAAGAGATAGTTTAGTTGGGCAGCACGGTGGCACAGTGGTTAGCATTGCTGCCTACGGCGCTGAGGACCCAGGTTCGAATCCCGGCCCTGGGTCACTGTCCGTGTGGAGTTTGCACATTCTCCCCACGTCTGCGTGGGTTTCACCCCCACAACCCAAAGATGTGCAGGATAAGTGGATTGGTCACGCTAAATAGCCCCTTAATTGGAAAAAATAATTGGGTACTCTAAATTTATTTTTTTAAATAGAGATAGTTTAGTTTGTGGTATTTTGTGCATGAGTAGATATTAGTGTGTGTGTAAATAAATAGTATTGACTTTGAACTAACTAACTGGTGCATTGGTTCTTTGATCAGTATTCGGGTTTGAACCTTGTGGCGGTATCGAAAGATACCTGGCAACTCTAGAGCAAACATAATTAAGATTAAGGAAGGCAACCATATTGACTGCCATATTTATAACCAGATAAATACAGCAACAATACATTGACATGTCGTCGTTCCCCCCCCTTCCCCCATCACAGAGGGCTCTGACCTATGATTCTTGTAAAAGGCCTCAAATGCCACATTGGCTTTGTCTGGGGCAGAAACTAAACTCGAATCCTTAATCTGAATAATTTCCTGAGAAGCCGACTGCCATCTCAGCTGATGAGCTAATGGACAGCTGGTCTTCTCCCCATCATCCGAAGGCCCCCCTTCAATGCCATAACTATCTCACCACCTTCCCCGTAGACAACGGATCAAACTGTCTGCAGCGTTTTCCTGCTTGCAGGAGCTCCATGATAAGGTCACACGAGTACCTGCGGTCCACCTCCAAGAATTATTTTTTTTAAAACATAAATTTAGAGTACTCAATTCATTTTTTTTAATTAAGGGGCAATTTAGCATGGCCAATCCACCTAGCCTGCACATCTTTGGGTTGTGAAGGCAAAACCCACGCAAACACAGGGAGATTGTGCAAACTCCACTCGGACAGTGACCCAGAGCCGGGATCGAACCTGGGATCTCGGTGCAGTGAGGCAGCAATGCTAACCACTGTGCCACCATGCTGCCCTGAGAAACTTCAGTTGTGAAGACAGTATGGAGAATCTGGTGAAGAGAAGGTTGAATGATTTAATAGAAGATTTCAAAACCATGAGGGGTTTTGACAGTACAGTAGATAGGGAGAAAACACCCCCACTCATGAATGGACCGAGAACAAGAGGGCACAGATTTAAATGTAATTGGCAAAAGAAAAAATAGTAATACAAAACAGTAGGGAAAGATTTTTCATGTAGTGAGTGGTGAGGGCTTGGAAAGCACTGTCTAAGTGTGTGGTGGAGGCAGTTTCAATCGAGGTTTCCAAAGGTTATCTGAAAAGGAAGAATGTGCAGGGTCACTAGGGGAATGGGGGAACTGGGCAAGTTGCTCAGTCAGAGAGCTGGCACAGACACAATGCGGGAAACCCACGCAAACACGGAGAGAATGTGCAAACTCCACTCAGACAGTGACCCAGAGCCGGGATCGAACCTGGGACCTCAGCGCTATGAGGCAGCAATGCTAACCACTGCACCACCATGCTGCCCTTCATCCTGATATATTCTAACATGGCTTCCTTCGCATCCCAGGTCACGATTTTCCTTGGCCCACTTCAGGACCCAGACTTTCCTGTGGAAGCTGGCCATCACCACACATGGTGGCTCATTCCCCCGAGGCTTCTGCCGGAGCATTCGATGGGCCCTCTCCAACTCAGGGCGGACGCCAGTACACCTTCCCCCATCTTACTGAACATATGTGAAGAGTACGGTGTTGGATTCAGGCTGTCCACACCTTCCGGCAACCCCACAACCCGGAGGTTTTGTCTCCTCGACCGGTTCTCCGGGTCATCCACTTCCGCCCTCTGGATTCTTATTCTTCTCCGTCAGCACCGAGATCTCAGCCTCCAGTGAGGTGATTTGGTTGCTGTGCCCCGACAATGCCCTCTTCACCCTTTTCAACACCTCGCCATAGTCCTTTACAGCTTCTGAAGTCCTTCTCCAACTTGAGAGGACCCAGCGCCTCCTCAATGGACTTACGGAGAGTACCAAACATCACTCTCCATTGTCTCTTAAAATGTTTTTCAAAGTGCTTTTCAAACTTCGTAGCCAGTACCCCAGTTACAAATCTGCTATAAATCGGGGTGGCCGAAACTACTGAAGCCGCCGTCACCATCTTCCCTACTGAGGCACGAGGCGAAGTCTCCAAGTCGGTTGAGGAATGTCCTCCAACAGACTGCTTTTTCGTGATCTTTTTAGACATATTCCCACGCTCGGACCCCCACAAAGAGATGGTCCACCAACTCCGCCACCCCCTCCCCCTCCCCCGAGAACCAGGCAAGAAGGGTCAAAAAACAAGTACCCTGGTGGGAGCTACCTAACGGATGGCCTCCTCCTACATGCCGCCACTGTAAGCCTGTGTGTCCAAGTTCAGTGCAGCCCTTTGCCCATTGAGCCATGGGTGGGGCCACCCCACAGCATTTATCCGAGGCTTTAAAGGTGCATTTGACAGGGAAGATCCCAGAGCCTGCAATTGCTTAACAGCCCTCCCTCCCTCAGCTGGGTGACCTCCAACACACGAACAAAAACACACACACACTTCAATGAAAACTGTTCATAGAACTGCCGACAAACTGAAAGCTTCCAGGTTGTAAATATTTTTTTGTTTTCTTCCCATTTTTCCTGCCCAAGCCAAAAATATGTCTGCTCGCTCACATCAAGGCACAGAGGGATCTTTGTCTTTAGTTGGATTTTCACGTCACAACTTGGGAGGGTCGGGGGTGAGGGGGAATTCCCTCCTGGAAAAAAAGTAGGGAGAAATCAAATGGCTATAAAACTTTCCCTGGCTTCGATCGAGCTAACCAACTCACAGTCACTGTCCAGGCAGCTCACAGTTTTACACGGTCGCTTTCTACAGAACCTTAAACAAAACCAAACGTCCCCAAGATGCATCACAGGGATGTTATCAAAGTTTGACCGAATCCATTTTAGGAACTGAGAGTGCAAACAATGCAAGCGTTAGTCAAAGAGGTGGGTTTTAAGGAGAAACTTAAAATGGTAGGCAGAGAGGAGTTTGTTTAGGTTTAGGAAGGGGCCTGAGCTTCGGACCCAGAGAGCAGAGGGCACCTTTGTCAATGGTGGAGTGATTCAAATCTAGGGTGTGTAAGAATAGAGGAGCACCCCAATGTTGGGAGGGGCTGCAGGAGGTTACAGGCAGAGAGAAGGGACAAGGCCACAAAAGGGATTTGAAAGCACAGAGAATAGTGGATTGCCACATCGGGAGAGAGCGATTCGCTGACAAGGCAGAGAGTATTGGATGAATGGGACTTGACACGAGACTTGTGATACCAGCAGCAGCGTATACACCAGTTATTGGACAATTCTTTCCACAGGTAGAATTTTTTACAACTTGTAACTTATTTCGTTTCAGATGCAGTCATGGATGTGTGATGCCATTGACCACAGCCAGGGCAGGGGAAGGATCAGATTAGGAACACAGGTCATATGAGAACAGAGGTACAGAGCTCAAATCATTTGCTGGAGGTCTCACTGCTACTTAAATGTTCTGATGTAGGATCAGTGACTTGAAACACTAGCGCTGTTTCTCTGTCTGACCTGCTGAGTATCTGCAGCATTTAACATACCGGGTTTACTGGTTTTGGGAGATGGGTGGAAAAGGGGGAATTGGATTAAACTAGTTTAACGTCTCTAGGTTAGAAAAGTCCCGCCCATTGTAAAAGTCATTGGTTGTATAGAGCGAGTCCTCCAGCATTTTTACAAGTATCGAGCGATGTTATCAGGCCTCTGTAAGAATGGAAGCCCTCACTTGTGGTCAAATGCAACAGTGGCAAAGAGAGGTCACAGTAGCATCTCCACCAGGCAAAATAAATAGGACCAGTGGGGGAAATAAAGAGCAGCCTTCAGAGACCAAGGTTTTATGAGCACCGGTCTCCAGGTTACAAAAAAAAAAGTCAAATGATCAGGCCAACTGACTTCCACCTCAGCAGCTGGATCGGAATTCAAACCGCAATTTTAGGACTGAGAGCAGATGGGTCAAAGACAGGGCACCAGTCCTCAAGTTTGTGTCAAAGACATGTGTCACGATGTTCCATTTGGTTCTAACCACACAATGCAGGCTCGGACAGGGGAGGAGGTGGCGCAGCGGTATCGTCACTGGACTAATAATCCAGACATCCAGGGCAAAGCTCCGAGGACCCGAGTGCGAATCCCACCACGGCATGTGGTGAAATTTGAATTCAATAAAAATCTGGAATTTAAAGTCTAATGGCCATGAACCCACTGTCGATTATTACAAAAACCTACCTGGCTCCCTAATGTCCTTTAGGGAAGAAAGTCTGCCATCCTCACCCAGTCTGGCCTACATGTGACTCCTAATACAGAGCAATGTGGTGAACTCTTTAAAAAATGCACTCAGCTCGAGGGCAATTGGGGCCAGGCAACCAACAAGACGTCCACATCGCATGAAAGAATTTAAAATGAGGTATGTCCCCACTCTATTTTAATCACTGGTGAGTTTCATTAAGTCATCTAGTCCCAGTGGTTTGTTACTGTTCACTCAGCCTGGACCAGACAACGTGAAACCTTGTCCTCTTGTTGGTCCCAGGGTTCACCCTTAAACATCACATCCTGTCCCATCACCAAAATCATCTACTTCCACCTGATCAACATTATTCGATTCTGCCCCTTTGCTCCTGAAACCTTATTCCCCTGTTCTACTACTCCATTACTCCACTGATGCCTTTCCTTCCTGAAACTTCAATGTAATTTGGCAACGTTGCCCATTCCCCATGTCTTCACTACCCCACAGTGGCTTTCTGTGCCCCCCAACACATTGAACTCGCCGTCAAATCCTTCCACTGCCTTGATTCTCACAGTATCTTTCCTACACCCTCTGGACAGATCCCCAACTCACTCCCCTCATCCTTCATTCTACTATTGGTGACACAACCATCTTGCCTCCAATCTCAAAACCCCTTTCCTTGCATCCATTCAACCTCTCTTTGCATTTGTTAAAACTATCATTTTCATTTCTAAGGCAGCTTCTCCACAGTAAAACATTCCAAGAGGTTTTTACAGGAGAGCCATAGGACAGATTTTGAATCTGAGCCATGACAAAGAGAACAAAGTGTTCGAGGAGGAAGAGGCCGAGTGGTTTAAAGAGGCAATACATACAGGTTAGAACCTAGTTAGCTGAAGGCATAGCCAAGAACATACACAAAAGCCCAGAATTGGAGCAGTACAGAAATCTGAGGGTAGTGCGGCTGGGAGGAGGTTGGAGAGCTGAGGAGAGAGGCTACTGAGGGATTTGTAAATAAAGCATGAGGATTTTACATCTGAAACATTGGCACCCCAGGAGCCAGGTCAACCGCCAATTTCTTATCAGGCATTTGGTCACCTTGCCTCTGACCTCTACTTAATGCCTTCGACCATTGTCCACTTTCCTATATCTCTATCAATTTGTGTACAAGATGCCTCTTAAAACTGCCATACAAATGTGTCACCACAGATCCTCTCAGTATTCTCTCTCCCTCTGGGACTTTCCATAACAAAAGGATGGTTCTCAGTCAGCAGCTTATGTGGAATGTACCAAACTATCTACCCCAGTAACCAAAAAGGTTTTCTGCGAAAACCCCATGATCTATGGGCCGATAGCAGCTTCATCCATAGTCCACAAAAAAACATGCATACGCTTGTAAAAGAACAGCAATTCTCAGGTCTGGAGCTATGTTGGGGCGGAGAAACCAGACTGCACGAGAACTGCTACAAGAGAACCAGAGTGTGCCAGATTCTGATCAGCCAAGAGACACATTCCTTAAAGTCTACCTTTTTGGCCAACCTTTTGGTCACATGTCCCTAATTTCAGATCGGATTATGATGAAAGCTTCTTAAGGCATCAACCCAGAGAAGATGCATTAGCCCCAGCTAAATGCACATTCCTGAAGGACAGGGAAGCCAGGAGTTGGGTGATCTGAGCCACGGATGACACCAATCAGTTCACCAAGTGTCCAACATTAACAGTCGCACTACATTGTGCAGCAAAACACATTCATGTTGATTGGTTAAGCTCCTGTTCTTCCCTAGCAGTCGGAACCACTGTGGGCCAAATTAACTGACATGATATCCCAGTTCTCTTATTCCGTCTTGCAATTTCCCCCAACCTTTCTCCTCAAGGCGATAACCTGTAACCTAACTCCATGTTTGGATGTATGGCCTCGAATTCTCCTGCCCAAATCTATCAATCTCAGTGTTGACATTTTGTATTTGGTAGTTCCAAATTCTCACTACCTTAAGACCATAAGACATTGGAGCGGAAGTAAGGCCATTCGACCCATCGAGTCCACTCCACCATTCAATCATGGTTGATTTCAACTCCATTTACCCGCTCTCTCCCCATAGCCCTTAATTCCTCGAGAAATCAAGAATTTATCAATTTCTGTCTTAAAGACACTCAACGTCCCGGCCTCCACTGCCCTCTGTGGCAATGAATTCCACAGACCTACCACTCTCTGGCTGAAGAAATTTCTCCTCATCTCTGTTCTAAAGTGACTCCCTTTTATTCTAAGGCTGTGCCCCCGCGTCCTAGTCTCCCCTGCTAATGGAAACAACTTCCCTACGTCCATCCTATCCAAGCCATTCATTATCTTGTAAGTTTCTATTAGATCTCCCCTCAACCTCCTAAACTCCAATGAATATAATCCCACGATCCTCAGACGTTCATCGTATGTTAGGCCTACCATTCCTGGGATCATCCATGTGAATCTCCGCTGGACACGCTCCAGTGCCAGTATGTCCTTCCTGAGGTGTGGGGCCCAAAATTGCTCACAGTATTCTAAATGGGGCCTAACTAGTGCTTTATAAAGCCTCAGAAATACATCCCTGCTTTTATATTCCAAGCCTCTTGAGATAAATGACAACATTACATTTGCTTTCTTAATTACGGACTCAACCTGCAAGTTTACCTTTAGAGAATCCTGGACTAGGACTCCCAAGTCTCTTTGCACTTTAGCATTATGAATTTTGTCACCGTTTAGAAAATAGTCCATGCCTCTATTCTTTTTTCCAAAGTGCAAGACCTCGCACTTGCCCACGTTGAATTTCATCAGCCACTTCTTGGACCATTCTCCTAAACTGTCTAAATCTTTCTGCAGCCTCCCCACCTCCTCAATACTACCTGCCCCTCCACCTATCTTTGTATCATCGGCAAACTTGGCCAGAATGCCCCCAGTCCCGTCATCTAGATCGTTAATATATAAAGAGAACAGCTGTGGCCCCAACACTGAACCCTGCGGGACACCACTTGTCACCGGTTGCCATTCCGAAAAAGAACCTTTTATCCCAACTCTCTGCCTTCTGTCTGACAGCCAATCGTCAATCCATGTTAGTACCTTGCCTCGAATACCAAGGGCCCTTATTTTACTCAGCAGTCTCCCGTGAGGCACCTTGTCAAAGGCCTTTTGGAAGTCAAGATAGATAACATCCATTGGCTCTCCTTGGTCTAACCTATTTGTTATCTCTTCAAAGAACTCTAACAGGTTTGTCAGGCACGACCTCCCCTTACTAAATCCATGCTGACTTGTCCTAATCCGACCCTGCACTTCCAAGAATTTAGAAATCTCATCCTTAGAATTCTAGAATTTTGCCAACAACCGAGGTTAGGCTAATTGGCCTATAATTTTCCATCTTTTTTCTTGTTCCCTTCTTGAACAGGGGGGTTACAACAGCGATTTTCCAATCCTCTGGGACTTTCCCTGATTCCAGTGACTTTTGAAAGATCATAACTAACACCTCCACTATTTCTTCAGCTATCTCCTTTAGAACTCTAGGATGTAGCCCATCTGGGCCCGGAGATTTATCAATTTTCAGACCTTTTAGTTTCTCTAGCACCTTCTCCTTTGTGATGGCAACCATATTCAACTCTGCCCCCTGACTTTCCTGAATTGTTGGGATATTACTCATGTCTTCTACTGTGAAGACTGACACAAAGTACTTATTAAGTTCCTCAGCTATTTCCTTGTCTCCCATCACTAGATTACCAGCGTCATTTTGGAGCGGCCCAATGTCTACTTTTGCCTCCCGTTTGTTTTTAATGTATTTAAAGAAACTTTTACTATCATTCCAAATGTTACTGGCTAGCCTACCTTCATATTTGATCCTCTCCTTCCTTATTTCTCTCTTTGTTAACCTCTGTTTGTTTTTGTAGCCTTCCCAATCTTCTGACTTCCCACTACTCTTTGCCACATTATAGGCTCTCTCTTTTGCCTTGATGCATTCCCTGACTTCCTTTGTCAGCCATGGCTGCCTAATCCTCCCTCTGATAACCTTTCTTTTCTTTGGGATGAACCTCTGCACTGCGTCCTCAATTACTCCCAGAAACTCCTGCCATTGCTGTTCTACTGTCTTTCCCACTAGGCTCTGCTTCCAGTCGATTTTCGTCAGTTCCTCCCTCATGCGCCTGTAATTACCTTTATTTAACTGTAAAACCTTTACATCTGATTCTACCTTCCTTCTTTCAAATTGCAGACTGAATTCTACCATATTATGATCACTGCTTCCTAAGTGTTCCCTTACTTTAAGATCTTTTATCAATTCTGGTTCATTACATAACACTAAGTCCAGAATAGCCTGTTCCCTCGTGGGCTCCATCACAAGCTGTTCCAAAAAGCCATCCTGTAAACATTCAATGAATTCCCTTTCTTTGGGTCCACTGGCAACATTATTTACCCAGTCCACCTGCATATTGAAGTCCCCCTTGATCACTGTGACCTTGCCTTTCTGACATGCCCTTTCTATTTCGTGGTGCATTTTGTGCCCCTGGTCCTGACCACTGTCAGGAGGCCTGTACATAACTCCCATTATGGTTTTTTTGCCTTTGTGGTTCCTCAACTCTACCCACACAGACTCCACATCGTCTGACCCTATGTCGTTTAGTGCTATTGATTTAATTTCATTTCTAATTAACAAGGCAACCCCGCCCCCTCTACCCACCTCTCTGTCTTTTCGATAGGTTGTAAATCCCTGGATGTTTAACTGCAGGTCCTGAACCCCCTGCAACCACGTCTCTGTGATGCCTACCACATCATACCTGCCAGTCACAATCTGGGCCACAAGATCATCTACCTTGTTCCGTACACTGCGGGCATTTAAATATAGCACCTTTAATTCCCTATTGACTGTCCCTTTTTGTTTTCTTAGTGTGGTAGACCTTGGTTTACTGAGCCTTTCCATACACTGTCATATTTTGTGACACAAGGAAGTGCTTCCTCACATCATCCTGAACAGCCAGGATTAGGGCAAGTCAGAGAGGAGGAGACATGTTTTCAACTCTCAGAGGATAGTGAATCTTTGGAATTCGGTATTTGAGATTGGCGGGTGGGGGGGGGGGGTGGACAATAGGTGAAGAGGGACAATGGATGCTCAGTTGATGCTTATATTCAAGTCTGAGAACCGTTGGATTTGAAGGAATCAAGGGATATTAGGATCAGCAAGAAACAGAAACGGAGGCCAAAGGGAATGCCACAGTCCTGCTAAATGGTGGAGCAGGCTGGAGGGAACATATAAACTTCATCTTCTGCTATTTCCTATGCTCTTTGGGAGAGCAGCAATTCAGAATGAACTTGCGGCACAAATACCATCTTTGGTTCGAGAAACGTTCAGGAAATAAATAAAATCGGGCAATGGAGCATAAACGCGAGACAAAGAAGCCACCTTTAACCAAAGTGTATGGTCAGTTACCCACTGTTGAACATTCCTCCCACATGTGGACAGACACACAAAGGGGGATAAATATGGGTATACACACCAACACAAAAAAATGGTTCTCTTCCGAATAATATTCTGCCCCTTTTAAACAATGCACCTGGACGTCATATTTCCTGGTTGACCACTAACTGAGGGAAGGGAGCAGCTTAAGGTGGGAGGGAGTCATATAAATTTGGGGAATCGCCAACTTCATTTCCTCCGCTGTCGAGATTGACAGTTGACTGTCAGCCAAAGTGGCATTAGGGGTGCTTTCATTGGCCTGTGTTTCGCCAGGCTAGGGAGGAGTCACCATCAATACAAAGGGAGGGGAGAAAACAGGGAGAGAGGTTGTGGGATGGGAGTTATGGCCCAGGGTTTGGAGAACCCCAAAGTGTATCAAGGGGTTCACCTGACCCATAACGTTTAATAGATTGTGGTATGGGGAGCACACGGCCCACTCTACAGGTGTGGTACAGCAGAAATGGAAAAGTATTTTTTAAAGCAAAACAATGTTTACTCTATGAACTCAAGTTCATCTTTTTAAAACATACAGTGGACATCTTAGCAACCATTAACTCAAATACAACCCCCAAAGACTACAACACCAAGTAATCCTTAATTAATTCCCAAACAACATCCAGAAGACAAAAGAAACACCTTTTAACAGAAGCACACCAGGTTTACATTCACTACTGAGAACATTTATAATTCTGAATACACCAAATGATCAAGAGATAGTCTTTTCATGGCAGAGAGAACAGTACACCTGCTTTGTCTGGCTTCAGCTCCAACACTGAAACAAAACCAAAAAAAAAACACAAGACACACCCAAGCTTTTCTCAAAGTGAAACTAAAAAGCCGAGCCAGAGCTCAGCTCCACCCACACTCTGACATCACTGCAGTATGAGCAGACAAACATTTCTGAAAGTGACATTCTTATGACGGGCGGGGGCGGGGGGCAGTGAAGAGATCTGGAGAACAGTAGCAAATAGAAGAGGTTTATGTTTTTTTTATGAAGGGAAAGGTTCTGCCAAGATGGACAATGAAACAGGTGAGAGATGGTAGAATGTGAGAATGGAGGTGCAGGTTCTACAGGTGCCTGCTGGTCCAAGGAACAAATGTGGCAGCAGCTAAAGTGCCTAAATCATTGACTATTCTGTGAGAAAGGGTTTGTGATGAGAACGCTGTTGTGATTGCGTAAGAGCAACACAGAGTGTAAAGGTCACATGGCCTTTGTGACCAATTGGGGCTCTTGAATCCTCCCATGGAGGGGAGTGGGTGGGGGGATGTCACAGGCAAATACATTTTGGGAGCTAGCTACAGCCATGAGGCTGCTGTACAACTCTCATTAATAAATACTTTTGGTGTTCACGAATGAAGTCTGTGAAATGAAAAAAAAAATGAAAATCGCTTATTGTCACGAGTAGGCTTCAATTAAGTTACTGTGAAAAGCCCCTAGTCGCCACATTTCGGCGCCTGTCCGGGGAGGCTGGTACGGGAAAGTGCATCTTTACATCAGGCGATGAGGATAAATTACCCTGAGACTGCCTCTGGCCTGACACCTGTGTGTATCCTGTTTTAATCAAAGTCTGGAAAAAAAAAAAACACTCACCAGAATGTCTCACTTTAGGCAGGTTGACCCATTTGTTTCTTCCACAGAGGACTGGATACAATACATTGATATTGAGCGCCTTGGATATTATTTCCACATAAACAAAATAGGAGAGAAGGTGATACACAAAACAATTCTCCCAGACGTTTGTGGAAGTCAGACCTATAACTTTATTTGCAGTTTTACAGCCCAAAGTGTGCCTGACCCCAAATCGTTCAGTGAGCTTGTGGATTTAGGCAAAAATCAATGGGTGACAAGCTAAGATTCATGCAAATCCAGAGGAGACTCCCTGATTCTCTAGAGCAAACCCAGTACCATACACCTTATGGGAGAAAGTGGATACCGAGTTAAACAGGTTAAAGGACCAGGCATTATCCAGTCAGTTCAGTTGTCAGACTGGGTAGCACCTATAGTCCCCATATCAAGTATGAAAATATCCAATCCTGAGGCCCCAATGCAAAGCAGGAGGGCGATCTTACACAAAGCTGGGTTATGATTCATACGATCCAGCAACTCAAATTAGGACATGCGCACATGCCTACCTCTTGGCATGTCATCGGCATGTGCAACATACCAAAGAACAATGAGAACTGCTATAGGGGCTCCCACGGGCTGTAGTATACCTTAACTATGCCCTTATAACTGGATTGACAGAGGCCGAGCATTTAAAAAACACAAAGGAGATGTTAAAGAGGAGGCTGGAGTTCCACTCAAGAAAGAGAAGTCCACCTTTGAAGCCACTGAGGTGACCCACCTGGGGCACCATGTAGATACACAAGGATTACACTCATGGAATCAAGAGGTCAAGACAATAGAAGGCAGCACCTGCCTCCACAAACACAACTGAACTAGTTCTTGGGGATGGGAAACCACTATGGCTACTCTTTTTTTTTAAACAAACGCATAGACGATATTGACCACCTTGGATATTCTGCTAAAGAAACACCATTGTTCCATGGCGTTGAGGGAGTCAGGGAAGTGGAGGGGTCTGGTGCGGGGTGGGGAGGAGCACCGGGTATCGCTGTATGCGGACAACCTGCTGTTATATGTGGCGGACCCAGAGGGGGGAATGCCGGGGGTGATGGAGCTGTTAGCGGAATTTGGGGGCTTCTCGGGCTATAAGCTGAACTTAGGAAAGAGCGAGGTATTTGTAGTGCACCCGGGAGATCAGGAGGAGGGAATTGAGAGGCTCCCCTTCAGGAGGGCAGTGAAGAGTTTCAGGTACCTGGGGGTGCAGGTGGCCAGGAGTTGGGGGGGCTCTTCATAAGCTTAACTTCACCAGACTAGTGGAACAGATGGAGGAGGAATTTAAAAGGTGGGACATGGTGCCGCTATCGCTGGCGGGCAGAGTGCAGTCCGTCAAAATGACGGTTCTCCCGAGGTTCTTGTTCCTCTTCCAGTGCTTGCCCATCTTTATCCCTAGAGCCTTTTTTAAAAGGTGACCAGCAGCATCATGGGATTTGTTTGGGCGCATGGCACCCAGAGGGTGAAGAGGGTCTTCTTGGAGCGGAGTAGAGATGGGGGGGGGGGGGGGGGCTGGCGTTGCCCAACCTCTCGGGGTACTACTGGGCGGCCAACGTGTCGCTGGTGCGTAAGTGGGTGATGGAGGGGGAGGGGGCAGCATGGAAACGGATGGAGAGAGCGTCCTGTGGGGATACAAGCCTGGGGGCCCTGGTAACGGTGCCGTGGCCGCTCCCTCCCATGAGGTATACCACGAGTCCGGTGGTGGCGGCTACCCTCAAGATTTGGGGGCAGTGGAGGCGACATAGGGGAGAAGTGGGGGGCTCGATGGAGGCTCCGTTAAGGGGGAACCATACGTTCGTCCCGGGGAACATGGATGGGGGATTTCGGGGATGGTTTAGAGTGGGCATTAGTCAGCTGAGGGACCTGTTTATCGACGGAAGGTTTGCGAGCCTGGGGGAGTTGGAGGAGAAATTTGGGCTCCCGCCGGGAAACATGTTTAGATATCTGCAGGTAAAGGCGTTTGCTAGACGGCAGGTGGAGGGATTCCCTGCGCTCCCCGCGAGGGGGATGAGTGACAGGGTGCTCTCGGGGGTCTGGGTCGGGGAGGGGAAGATATCCGATATCTACAAGCTTATGCAGGAGGTGGAAGAGGCGTCAGTAGAGGAGCTGAAAGCTAAGTGGGAGGGGGAACTGGGGGAACAGATCGAAGACGGGACATGGGCTGATGCCCTGGAGAGGGTAAATTCTTCCTCTTCGTGTGTGCGGCTTAGCCTCATCTAATTCAAGGTGCTGCATAGGGCCCACATGACTGGGACAAGGATGAGTAGGTTCTTTGGGGGTGAAGATAGGTGTGTCAGGTGCTCGGGGAGTCCAGCGAACCATGCCCATATGTCCTGGGCATGCCCGGCATTGGAGGAGTTCTGGAAGGGGGTGGCGAGGACGGTGTCAAGGGTGGTGGGATCCAGGGTCAAGCCAGGATGGGGACTCGCGATCTTTGGGGTTGGGGTAGAGCCGGGAGTGCAGGAGGCGAAAGAGGCTGGTGTGCTGGCCTTTGCGTCCCTAGTAGCCCGGCGAAGGATTTTGCTACAGTGGAAGGACGCGAGGCCCCCAAGCGTGGAGACCTGGATCAATGACATGGCGGGCTTCATTAAGCTTGAGAAGGTTAAATTCACTCAGAGGATCGGTGCAAGGGTTCTTTAAACGGTGGCAACCTTTCCTCGACTTTCTGGCTCAACGATAGGGTACTGGGACAGTAGCAGCAGCAACCCGGGGGGGGGTGGGGACGTTGATTATGTTTGCTTATTTTATTTAAATTTTATTTATTTAATTTTAATTTATGGTTAAGTTCTCTTGTTGGGGGGTGGGGGTGGGGGGAGTGTGATACATGTGATGTTACGGTATGGGGGGAATTGTGGGTGTTATGGGGCTGTTAGTTGCATATTACTGCTTGTTGCTATACTTGTTGTTATATTTTTATATTTTCTGTAAAAAATTCCAATAAAAATTATTTTAAAAAAAAAAGAAACACCATTGTTAGTCTTGGAAGGCGCTGCAGGAGGAAGCTTACAAAAAAAAAAGAGTAGAGCAGAGGCTGCAATCCTCAAACCTGTTTGTACACTTCACCCCATCTAAAAAACTGATTTTACATGTGACGTCTCTCCAAATGGTGTTGGTGCGATGTTGTCCCAGGAGATTGATTACAGCTCTGAAAGGCCGCTCAGGCATGTGTTAAGAACCCTCTCTGAGGTTGAAAAAGGTTATTCACAAATCGAGAAGGAAGGACTAGTCTTTGGCCTCAAGAAATACCACAGCATTTACATGGTAGACACTTTACCATTGCTTCTGACCACAACCACTCGGGTCACTTCAAAGAGGACAAGGTGATCCCCCTGACTGCCTCAGCAAGAGTTCAACAATGGGTATTAATTCTGTCTACCTACGAAAATACTTTCAAGCACCAACCTGGAACATATATAGCGAATGCTCTTAGCTGTCGACCCACACAAAAAAGTACTCACCTGTAATCCAATCCCACAGGAAATCATTATGGCATTACATTATTCCAGACACATTGCTAGGCGCAGCAAAGCAGATCAGGAACTGGACCAAATGAGATCCATTCTTGTCCAGAGTGAGACAAAAGATTTATAGGATGGATAAATGAAATGATACCATTCTTTACCCACAAGAATGAACTGTGTCAGTATGGTCATACTCAAGGGGGGGCGGTTGCCTGCTATAGTGCCATTGCACCCTTGGAAACGGCCTGATTGGCCATGGATAAGAATCCATATTGATTATGTTGGTCCATTCCTGGGCACAATGTTTTTGCTGGTGATTGATGCTCACTCCAAATGGACGGACATTTTTGAGCTGAAGTCACCTACATCACATGTTACCCATTGAAAGATTATGCTAATGCTTTGTTACTCACAGACTACCCAAAGTCACAGTATCAGACAATGGAACCATATTCAAAGTGCTGAGCTAACAAACTTCACCACTTTTTAAAAAAATTATATAAATTTAGAATACCCAATTTAATTTTTTCCAATTAAGGGGCAATTTAGTGTGGCCAATTCACCTACCCTGCACATCTTTGGGTTGTGGGGGCGAAATCCACGCAAACACAGGGAGAATGTGCAAACTCCACACGGACAGTGACCCAGAGCCGGGATCGAACCTGGGACCTCGGCGGCGTGAGGCAGCAGGGCTAACCCATTGCGCCACCATGCTGCCCTACTTCACCACTTTCAACGGTACTAAATACA
The DNA here is from genome assembly GCF_902713615.1 of Scyliorhinus canicula. Taxonomy (NCBI): domain Eukaryota; kingdom Metazoa; phylum Chordata; class Chondrichthyes; order Carcharhiniformes; family Scyliorhinidae; genus Scyliorhinus; species Scyliorhinus canicula. The sequence goes on along the minus strand of NC_052160.1, from coordinate 89,958,008 downwards.
TTAGAACTATGCCTTACCACCGCGTATCAAATGGACTAGCCGAGGGATCCGCCCAAACTTCAGGTCTGGACTAAAAAAAACTGTCAGGAGGAACGTTGGGGATCAAACTCCTAGGATTCCTCTTCAGCTACCATACCACTCCACATGCATCAATGAGAATTCCACCAGCAGAATGGTTAATGAAACATCGTCTCAAAAAACTGAGCTTTGTGTTTCCAAATTTGCCAAGGAGTGCAAAAGCCATCCAAATTAACAAGCTATAATTCACATAGTACAGCACGATTATTTACGGTGAACGAGGCTGTATACATGAGAAAATTTGGTAGTGGATAAAGTTGGATCCCCGGAATTGTCTCCAAATCCGGACCCGTCGAACAAAGTGGACATGGAGGGATGAATCATTTGTAAACACATGGACCACGGACCACTTGAGGAGTAGAAAGACGCTCCAGCAGTCAGTGTTGCCATCAAGAAATATTTTCAACACTGCTGCCTCACTGCGCCGAGGACAGGTTCGATCCCGCCTCCGGTCACTGTCCGTGTCTGCGTGGGTTTCACCCCCACAACCCAAAGATGTGCAGGGTCGATGGATTGGCCACGCTAAATTGCCCCTTAATTGGAAAAAATGAATTGGGTACTCTAAATTTATTTTAAAAAACAATTAAATCTCCCTTTAAAAAAAAAGAAATATTTTCAAACCCGTTAGCATCAAAGTACCTGATCGACCTGTTGTCAACATAACTGATGCCTCCATGGAATTACGTAGTAATGTTTCTGCTAACTTCGACCCTTTAGAAGCATCTCAGACAACAGAATTACCCCGCTCTACAAAGGAACAGAAAACCCCCACAAAGACTCAATTTATGGTTGGAGTGCGCAAGCGAGTCATGTGACACTGCAGTCAGTAGCCCTCCTCAAAGTATGCTCCGCTATGAAGAACAATACTGGGATCTTACCATGCGATCACATCCTCAACGCACGGGCAGAAACAACCCACAACAGAGGCTTGTTTTGGTCTTCCACCTGCGAGGCACAGCAGAGGCTTACTGGAAGGCTCTGGATATCCCAGGGCAACGTAACAGGGACAGACCCTTCAAATAAAGTGACTAATCTCCCAGCTAGGGCTGCCAAGCCTGGAGTCTCCACAAATTGAAGATCAATCTCCAGGACTCTGTTATGTGCAACCCTGGAGTAAAAGCATCACAATAAAAAGGCTGACAGTCAAGCATCAGTCTACTGGGTGAGGAATCTTTTTGCTTCATAATTGGTGTAGGAAGGCAATAGGTCACAAGGATGGATGTGATGGCTCTGAATAATGATTCGAGTGTGGGGGCGAGTCATGTGATGAAAACCTCCAGGGACACTACAGTGGTCTGCCCTCCTCCCAGAGCATTATGAAGAACAATACTGGGATCTTACTATTTATCATATCCTCAAGGCACGGGTTTAGAACGATTAATCAAATTAAAGGGGACTCCCAAAATCTTTGCCAATATGTTGAGATTCACACATAACTTCAGGGACATTGCAAACCAATGTCATTGACTTGTGTCAACAAGAAGACACAGTGAGTCCTCTGACACATTGTGCTCAGTTTTGTTTGTTTAAGCTTTGTCACATGCACATAAACAAACAGAAACAAGGCTTGCCAAAAAAGAGTCCTTGGTGACTGTGGTGCCCCTTTAAGAAAAGAGAGAATAAAATAGCCCATGATATAAATAACTTTGACACACAGCAAACAACCAGACTGTTAAAAAGTTGTTTTAACTACAAAGAATATGGAGGTGGAACCTGGTTCAGATACGCTTTGACAAGTAAGAGACTGGGCGTTGGAGGATCTTTCATAGCAAGCATTGGGACATGCTGTCTCATTTCTGATTTTTAAAAAAACTAAAAGTCAGTCTTGTGCTGAAGCCACAGAGTCTCCGCCAGAGAATGTGTTGAACTCTGAGTAACCACTCTATCACTTCCTGCAGTTTCCGCACTCGATGTGTTCAGGAAACAATTGAAACCCCAAACACCCAGATTCAAGTACAGATTAGCGGAGGTTTCTTCTTTCAACTTGTTCCTCAAATTAATATAACTACACACATGTATCGTTGGAAATCAAATCAGATGCTTATCGATTCCCCCCTCCCACCACCCCCACTGGCCAAGTTGCATTATCATTGTTTAGCTTTCCTTGACAAGAATCCGGAGGCTTGCCAGACAGACAAAACATTTTGCTGCTTCTCCAGTTTAGAGCAAGTGGCCGATAATCAGCTTTCTCTCAGCCTCGCTGCCGCATACAATATTCCACAGTCCCCCTGCCCTGCTGTTTGGTGGGTATTCTGTCCAATCTTACACAACTAAATGCCATGTTTAGGGTGTGGGACCAACGCCGCTTTTTCACCAACGTCACGTTTAAGGCGTGCCCCCCCCCCCCCCCCCCCCAAACCGTGTTTAACGTATAGGGACCAACGTTGCGTTTACAGCAAATGAGGGGCAAATGTTGTATTTCCAGAACATTATCATGTGTGAAGGTTGGAGAGAGGAGGTGCTCAACAGGCCTTTGAAGGCTGCAGTCCCGGAGGCTGAACATTCTTTCACCACTATGCATGATATCACTTTACAAATAGTTTAAACATTAGTTTAAAAACTTCAAATAGCACAAACGTTAATTAATACATCCAAAGGAAACTATTGAAGGAAATAAAGCGTGTTATCATGTAATTAGGGTTAAACATCACTGCTCAACACATTTCTATCCATTCAACTATCACCAAAGCCTTTTTGGTTGCTGTAGATAGATGTAGCAGTAACGGAGAGGGTGGGGAGTATATTTAGCTTCAGACACTCAACATTGTTGTTTCCTTGTTCTCTGTGATTAACCAGACTCCACCACGGCAATGGTAGTTAAGGAAAAGACATACTTTCATTTATATAGTGCCTTCCTCAACCTCGGAGTCCCAAAGAGTTTTTCTTTAATTCTGTCATAGGATGTGGGCGTCTGTTGCAAGGCCAGCATGAAAAATGAGATGAAATGAAAATCGCTTATCATCACACGTCGGCTTCAAATGAAGTTAGTGTGCAAAGCCCCTAGTCGCCACATTCCGCCGCCTGTTCGGAGTGGCTGGTATGGGAACTGAACCGTGCTGCTGGCCTGCCTTGGTCTGCTTTCAAAGCCAGTGATTTAGCCCTGTGCTAAACAGGGATTTGTTGCCCCTCTCTAATTGGCTCTGGAACAGAATGGTTTGCCACACCGTTTCAGAAGACATGAAAGTCAGCCACAATGCTGTGGGTCTGGAGTCACATGCAAGCCAGACCCGATAAGGATGGCAGATTTCCTTCCCTAAAAAGTGAACCAAATGGGCTTTTACAGTATTCAATGAGAGTAGTAATGGTGACCAGCAGACTGGTTCCAGCTTTATATTCCAGATTTATTGAATTTGACCAGCTGTTATGGTGGGTTTTTAACCCCTGTCCCCAGAACATTACACTGGGCCTCTGAATCACTAGCTCAGTGACGCTACCAGCAAAAAAGTGTTTTACAGCCATTGAAGTAATTTTGAAGTGTAGTTACTGTGGTAGTGTAGGGAAACGCTGTAGCCAATTATGCACAGCAAGCTCCCACAAACAGCAATGGTGTAGGAACCAGATAATCTGTTTTATTGATGTGAACCTTGTGGCACGGGGGAAACAGTGGTTAGCACTGCTACATCACAGTGCCAGGGACCCAGGTACAATTCCGGCCTTGGATGACTGTGTATAGTTTGCACATTTTCCCAATGTCTGCATGGGTTTCCTCCAGGTGCTCCAGTTTCCTCCCATGGCCCAAAGATGTGCAAGTTAGGTGGATTGGCCATGGTAAAATTGCACCTCAGTGTACAAAGATCTGCAGATTAGGTGGGGTTACAGGGATAATGGAGAAGTGGAGAGCCAAGGGAGGGTGCTCTGTTAGTGGGTCGGTGTAGACTTGATGGGCTGAATGGCCGCCTCCTGCACTGTAGGGATTTGATGATAACTAAGGGATCAATATTGCCAGTGCAGCAGGTAGAAGACATCCTCTCGCCTGACCTTGGCACCTCTTGAAAATAGCATTGTGGAATTTTATACCCCCTTCAGACAGGACTCGGTTTAATGTCTCACTCAAAATATGGCACCTCTGACACTTTTGCACACCCGCAGTACATGCATATTGGAGTCAGACATGTGTTCCCCCCCTGCTCCAGCTCCATTTCAAGACACCGGACATTCCCAAGCAAGGGGGCTTTGTAGTTTAGCCTAGCAGCATATTGCCCACAGGACCCACAATCGGAAGGCCAGAACAGAATCCCAGCCTCCATCGATATTCCCAATTCCTTACTTCCTGGAGGTAATGTGTCTGCTAACTTCAGTACCGGAGGGTGTGAGGGGGAACTCCGAGATGCGGACTCCCTATTTAAGCATGTCCATTAGCTGATAGCAATGTCTGTCGACCACCCCACCCCAACCTTCCCACTGAGGGAATAAAATAGGGAACAAGAAATGTGTGGGCATGCAGTGGTGCAGAAGGAAGTTCCAGGTTTAAATTTCTGCTCTCTGTTCAATTAGACAACTTCAGATGGGGCAACAGGTGACGTACCACCCCAAGATGGATGGTATTATAGTAAATCATGGGAGCACATGGACTGCAGTGGGTCACGGTGGCGGCCCTCACCCACCTTCTCTGGGATAATTAAGGAAGGGGCAATAAGTGCATCCAAGCCAGTGATGCCCATACCCCAATGCCCATACCCCAAGAATGGATTTTAAAATACAAGAGCAGCTACACAAGTGACCCTGAACATGGTGAATCAGTCCATGAATAGCAGGAAGGGTACATGTGGACATCAGACAAGGTCACGATTGGGCGCATCCACCAGGTCTGTTCCCCACTCACTGTCTAGGTTCACACATGAAGCACAGTCACTTAGCTACAATATTTGTACGACGGCACCTCAGCTTCAAGAGATGGGGGTGCATGGTGTAGCCAAAGGGAAAAAAATTCCCACCTCCAAGGCTGAGAGTTGTGGCCAATAGAAGAAAATCACAGTCAACAAAAAGCATTCTGCCCTCTGCCTCATGCAAAATGAAGCAAATTATCCAAACTGCTTCCTTTATTTATTTATAAACTGAGCTAACGCACACTTTCTGATTCAGGGGAACTTTGTTAAAGTGTTTCCTTATAGATACAATCATCCTTTCATTTCTGTGCAAAATCTCCACAGGAACACCCATAATCAATCACTCACCGCCAGACTCTGCAACTCTCAAACCCCCCCCCTCCCCTTTCCACCAATTTAATCTTTTTTACTTCTCCTTTGTCTGAAGGCACCAACTCCAGGCTAGGTTAGGACAACATGGGCTCTTGGTTGCCCTTCAGTGACTCCAGAGACTGAGCCAGGGCAGCGAGTGTCAGCAGGTCAATAGACCCGAGCCCTTCTTCAGCTCAGGGCAGGGCTCGATTGCTGGATTGTTTGAACAGATCTAGCCAGCCTCAACACCACACAACCTAACCATGAGTCAGTCGCCTTCACACAAACAATGTTAGGGCCGAGTAATTCCTCCTACTCGCCAAAATTTGACTTTGGCCCAACAAACAAAATTTTGAGGAACATGCAACTTCAGAAAAACGCCACTTTGGGTCTGTTCAGGACAACTCCGAAACATGCTTTTGATAGCCCACTGATAAATCGGGTCTGTGGAATGGAGTTCGACAGTCCCAGGTTTGACCCAGAGCTCACTTTGTCAAGTTAATTAATCGGAGCTGGGCCTATTCTCCATATAATAATCTGTAATGCGATTGGTAAATTCTTACATCTCAAACCTCTCATTGTCTAATCTCGACTTCCTGATTTATTTCATCTCCTCCCTTGGTCCCATCGATGTTTATTTCAGGGCAGGAGGGGCAGTAATCCACGGATTTAAGGTAATTGGCAAAAAGACTAACGGAGAGAGAAAGATAATTGTATTCCTTTTAATACACTTGAGCTATAATGATCCGGTGTGCACAGCCTGAAAGGGCAATGGAAGCAGAGTCAACAGTGACTTTCAAAGGGGAATTGGATAAATACATGATATGGAAATATTTGCAGGACTCCGAGGAAAGATGATGGCAATGGAACCAATTCTTTTGAAAAACCAGCCCAGACAATGGCCTCCATTTTTGCAGAGAAATCGAAACTTCTTTGAGATGCCAACCTACATCCACAATCAATACCATCCAGACATTTACCACTTTGACTCATTCATGAGGAATGGCCACTCAAATTTCAAACCGCCCCGGTAACACTGCTTGCCCTGTGCTCCAGTGGAGGCCCTGTTGGTCATCTGGTTTACCACTAACCCTTCCAAATGATGGGCAAGTTATGGTTAGCAACAATAATCCTTCTAAATAACAGGAAAGTTACGGCTAGCACAGTAACCATTCTAAACAATGAGAAAGTTATGGTTAACAGTCATCCTTTGAAATAATAGGCAAGTTATGGTTAATATTCTAAGTGATGGACAAGCCCTAATTCATTATGATTTTTCATTTCCCTGTTCGACACCATTATAACTTTGATAGTGTTGAGATAAAGGGGTATCCGAGAATGAATAACAAGACATTAAAGTGCTTTTTCTTTACAAAAAGATAATTGTCCTTCCATTCCCTGCCAAACGGCCATCAATAATGATTAACGTCCAGGCAGTTAACCTAGACATTAATGTCACTATCATTTTTTAACCAGTGTGAAAAAAAACTGTAGTCTCCAAGCTCAGCCTCTCTCCCTCTCATGACATTTCCAAGACTCACTGCATTACTGTTGAGCTTTCACTTCCTGCAACTGAAGAGTTAAGAATGTGAATTTTACCTCCTGCTTCTCCCGGTATCCTATCCCGATATCCCTGAAATCATGACTCACCAGACTGTCTCCTTCCTCAAACTCAAAAAAACATGGAGTTCTACATCACCCTGCAGTCTTTCCTCTCCTCTTGCACTCTGCTGGTTTTTCCAATCAGGATCTTCACATGCCTCATCAACTTTCACCGGAATGGGAGAAGGCCATTCAGCCCATCCACTCTGTTCCACCATTCAATTCAATCACAGCTGATCTGTCCTTCAACCCAATCTTGAATGCAGTAGGCCCAGGCTAATGCTCTGGGGGCAGGGGTTCAAATTCCACCATGGCAGCTGGTGAAATTTAAACCTGACCAACAAATCTGGAATGGAAAGCTAGTCCCAATAATGGTGAAACGCTCATCAATTCTCACAACAACCCATCTGGTTCACTAATATCCTTTAGGGAAGGAAATCTGCTGTGCTTACCATGCAACTCCGGATCCACTGTAATGATGTTGACTCTTAACTGTCCTCTGAACTAGCCCAGCAAGTTTGAGGGCAAATATATCCTTACCCATCTCAAAAATGCCAACTCCGGTAGCCACAGCCCATTGAGAAACAGAGGTGTGTGAGAGGGGATGGGCAGAATCCTTCCACACTGCATCCCTCATCCAGCATGATGGTTTTCCTGTGCCCATGTATCTTGGCTCATCTCCAATGTTTCTCAGTTTTAAACTAAACTAAAAAAAAAAATAAGGTGCCCGGTGGACTGAAAGACAGGCTCCAGCATGGGTGGTTGAGAAATTGAATTTTGAATGAATTGCCTAACTTTAGCTCACTCACCGGGTGCCCCTGCATGCATTACCTGAGGAAGGAGCAGTGCTCCGAAAGCTAGTGTTTGAAACGAACATGTTGGACTTTAACCTGGTGTTGTAAGACTTCTTGCTATGCATTAATGAAGAAATCAATTGTTTGCCATTGGTGATGGGAGGGGGGAGCATCTCTATAACATGGGGCAGCTGTTCTGGACAGAGCTGGCTGAGCCACCCTACATGTAGGAAGGAGTTGGTTTTAAGTATTGGATGGCAGTGGGCAGTTGGTGAGGAGACACTTGGCTCCCAAGAGTGAAAATTATTTATATCTTGTGCTTTGCTTGGGGTGGGGGATTTTTTTTAAAGTAACAGTTCTGCCAACAGTCGTTGACAGTATGGTGCCCTTGGTGCAGAAGGACATTCAATAAAAAGGGCAAACAACCTCAGAGCCATTCCAGCAGTATGGACAGTCTGTAGCTCACCTCATTATTAGGGATTTATTCTAACCAGTGCGCAAATTGATTAAATCAACACAGCTCAAAACAATAAATCCAAGCTGTAAACTGCACGAAATTCACACATCATAAACTACAAGGGGGACAGTCATTCTCATAAGATTTAGCCGGCACACTTGCCCTGAAATCAGATTCCAGCTTTGAAATCCCTGCTGTTCAATTACAATGTCTACAGTAAACACTGTCAAACCGATAGTTTCACTGTTGCATTCGTCAAGCGAGCTGGAGTTACGGCTCTTCAAGAGGGCAACGCTCTGAGGGCGGGGACAGGCGCTAAACAAATGCAGACCCATCATATTCCTCTCTCTCTCCCCCCCCCCCCCCCCCGCCCCCGCCCTCTCCCCTCCCCTCTCCCCTAGGGCACCATGGAACAATGGGAAATGACACAAGTGTGCATTACAGAACAAAATGAAAAAAATCTTTAATTGAATAGTTATTGTTACCAATCCCCCATACATTATATATACACATAAAACCGGGGCAGGAGCAAGATCGCAAATAAAACACAGCTTGAGAAGCACAAACGAGTTGAGCTGGAGAACAATAGGGGGGGAAAAGGGAACTTGAATATTTGACGTTCATATGAATTTCCTCTGAAGGGTCCCCGAAGAGGAGGAAAGTTTTATGTAGAATTGGAACGGCCATTCTCAGACCACCACCACCCCCACAACTTGCTCCCAGTTTCACAGATGACACCCACTCGCTTAAAACCGATCATCTGTAGAAGATTTCAAACGCAAATTGGTCAGATAGGCGAAGCACTCGATGAATAATAAATGAAACGAACGTCGAAGAGAGAGAGGGTATATAAAGTGTTTCATTTAAAAAAAATACAATTCAAACAGCGTTGACAATAAGAGTTCGAAATATTTCACTTACCCTTGTAAAACTTTCCCGAAAATCAAATCTTGGGATCTCCTATAGTTATCCAGCTGACCTCCAAACCGATCAACACCAGCTTGGGGGGGGGGGGGGGGGGGGGGGGGTCTTTTCCCTCCTTCCTTCCTTCCCACCCACCCTTCCAGGTGACAATCTTCGACTTCGAAAGAGCAGCAACAAAATGTTTCTGGTGGCCGAGACAAACTTTGAAAAACTTTCCGCCGCTGCGTGTGTTTGTGTGTGAGAGAGAATGGGAGAGGGAGAGAGAGAAAACACAACATGGTCACTGATTTTTAAAAAACGAAATCCAGCTACAAGGAGAAAATAAAATCAACAAAACGCCCAACAGCCCGAAAACACTTCTATACATGAATCGCTTTCTTTCTCCCCCCCCCCCCCCCCCTCGCTTTTTTCCCCCTGCGGAAGTTCGTGTTTTACAAAAATGTAAAATATGACAAAGATTTGTTCAGACCTCTCTCTCTCCCTCCCTCCCTTCCCATGCGCCGATTTGAGCAGCGCGGATTCCGCGGTGAAATTGACCCAAATGAAATTGACAAAAAGACTCACCTCCTGAAAAGTGCCCCTGTTATAGAAACAGGGGAATAGAGAAAGGGGGGGGGGGGGGTGTTAAAACAAAAACTCCCCACTCAACGACCTGTGAAAAGTTCCCCCTCAGTAATGCTTCCTAAAATTGTTTTTTTATTTTGTTAAAAAAAGTTAAGAAACTTTTGTTGCTTCTCGACTTTTGCTCACTCCCCCCCTCCTCCTCCTCCTCCCGTTCAAATATTTCCCGAAGTTGACAGCGATGGTGGAATTTCAAGAATGAGATTCGGTATGAAATCAATCTCGAAGAACACAGGAGGAGGAGCTAAGCAACTTTGTGGAGAAGTTCCGTCCGCCTCCCAACTCCACCAAAGCTAGCCTCCTCCGCCAGCCAGCCAGTGCTGACACTTTGTCCCTCGGTGAGCCAGCTTTCCCTGGGACTTCCGATCAGCGCATTGTGTTGGGAAGGAGGGTACTTTGAGCCTGAAGTCTGGAGCGAGCATTGGTGCCTCCCCCTCCGGCTGAATCCTGATGCTCTATTTTCTCAACAAGCCCTCCATTTGCAGGCGATCCCTGAAATTGGATAAGTGAAGTTCTGATCACTCCCCCATCTTAAAGTGACACTACCATATTAGCCCCTGACGTCAGGCGTTTTTTTTCCAAAAAATCCCCCCACCCCTCCTCCCCTCTCTCTCTCCCAGCCAAAGAACTTCATGGGATTGGTGGGAAGAACTTTTCATAAACTCAGGAGGCACAGCCTCCCGGTAAAAGCGCCATCTAAAGAGTGGGAGACCCTGACATGTGTGGAAATACAGTTCTATTAATTCCATTGGCTCAATCCTGAATCCATGATGACAGTGAGGGAGACCTCACCTGGCGAAAGCAGGAACAAGGGCTCAATGTCATTTCCTCTCCAAGTTATCGACCACAAGTTGTTTTTACACGATCGTCCCTCCTCTACCCTCTCCTTCTATTCAAAGTATTAATTCCACAATTTGCGTCTTATGCAACACCTTTTAACAACAATTTGAAAACACTTGTAAGCATAGAATGTCTCACGTGCAGTGGACCATCCCAGAGCACTCCAGAGAAATGTAATCAGAGAAAATGTGACAATGTAACAAAGAGATATTAGGGCGGGGAGAGGGCTAACAGTCTGGTCAATTAGGTTTGTTTCAAAGAGTGGTTTACAGGAAGAGTTTTAATGCTGACATAGAGAGGTTTATGGACGGTACTCCCCTTATAGAATACCACCAGTGCCGAACATAGAACATACAGTGCAGAAGGAGGCCATTCAGCCCATCGAGTCTGCACCAACCCACTTAAGCCCTCATTTCCACCCTATCCCCCTAACCCAATAACCCCTCCTAACATTTTTTGACACTATCCACCTAACCTGCAAGTCTTTGGACTCTGGCAGGAAACCGGAGCACTCGGAGGAAACCCACACAGACAGAGGGAGAATGTGCAGATTCCGCACGGATAGTGACCCAGCAGGGAATTGAACCTGGGACCCTGGCGCTGTGAAGCCACAGTGCTAACCACTGTGCTACCATGCTGCCCATCAAGGAAGGAAGCTATTTGGCCCATCGCGCGTGCCCCGGCCCTCCAAAAGAGCACTCCAACCAGGGCCACTCCCCCACCCTATCTCCATAACCTAACCTACACATCCTGACACCAAGGAGCAATTTGACATGGCCACCTAACATGCACATCTTTAGACTGTGGGAAGAAATCGGGGCACCCGGAGGAAACTCATACAGACACGGGGAAAATGTCAAAACTCCCCACAGTCATCCAAGGCCGGAATTGAACCAGGGTCCCTGGCGCTGAGAGGCAGCAGTGCCACCATAACTTATTCAGAGAAAGAAGAGATTTGTCTTTAAATAGCACCTTTCACAACCTCAGGTTGACTCAAGGCAATTTACAGTCAATAGAGTGTGGTCACTGTTGTAAGGTAGCCAAATTGTGCACAGTAAGCTCCCCGAAACTGCAAAGTGATAACAATCAGTTAATGTTCTTTGTGATGTTGATTGAGGGATAAATATTGACCAAGATCCCAGGGAGAACCGTCCGCTGCTCCTCTCCACAATGGTGCATATTTAGCACTTTATCTGACAGACAGCACCTCCAGCAGTGGGGCAATCCCTCTGTACTGCACCAGAGCATCAGCCGTTACTGTGGTGGCACAGTGGTTAGCAATGCTGCCTCACAGCATCAGGAACCCGTGTTCAGTTCTGACCTTGGGTGACTGTGTAATATTTGCATGTTCTCCCGCATGTGTGCGTGGGTTTCCTCTGGGTGCTCCAGTTTTCCAGTTTTATCCCACGGTCTAAAGATGTGCAGGTTAGGTGGATTGGTCATGCAAAATTGCCACTTAGTGTCCAAACGTTTAAGTGCAGCTTCGGGATTGTGGGGATAGGGTGGGGTGGGGGCATGGGCCGAAGTAGGGTGCTCTTTTGGAGGGTCGATGCAGACTCGATGGGCTGGATGGCCTTCTTTTGCACTGTAGGGATTCTATGATTCTCAGCTCAATGGGAGTCCTGCAGAGGTGGTGGCGACACAGTAGCAGACAATTGGGAGGGTGTTACCCTGGGAGTCCTCAACATCAACTGTGGACCCAATGAAGTCTTATGGCATCAGGTCAAACATGGGTAAGGAAACCGCCTGCTGATAACCGCATACTTTTTCTCAGCCTCCCCCCCCCCAACTCCTTCATGTTGAACATCATTTGGAGGAAGAACTGAAGGTGACAAGGGTGCAGAATGTACTCTGGGTGGAGGCTTCAAAGTCCAACACTAAGAGTGGCTCAGCAGCACCATTTCTGATGCTACTGGTGGTTGAGTCTTAAAGGTAATTTCTGCTGGACTGGATCTGTGGCAGGTGGTGAGGGAACCAACAAGATGGAAAACCATACTTGACCATACCAGGAGCAACACCAGGCATATTTACAAATGGCATGCCAACCTGGTAAAGGTACATACAGGACTACTTGTGTGCTGAACAGCATTAGGAGCAAGTAATAGACAGAGCTAAGCAATTCCACAACCAACAGATCAGATTTAAGCTCTGCAGTCCTGCCACATCCAGTCTTAAATGGTGGTGGACAATTAAACTCACAGGATGGGGGAAGCTCCACAAATATCCTGATCCTCAATGATGGAGGAGCCCAGCGCATAAGACCATAAGACATAGGAGCAGAATTAGGCCACTTGGCCCATCGAGTCTGCTCCGCCATCCAATCATGGCTGATATTTTCTCATCCCCATTCTCCTGCCTTCTCCCCATAACCCCTGATCCCCTCATTAATTAAGAACCTATCTATCTCTGTCTTAAAGACACTCAGTGAATTGGCCTCCACAGCCTTCTGCCGATTCACCACCCTCTGGCTGAAGAAATTTCTCCTCATCTCTGTTTTAAAGGATCATCCCTTTAATCTGAGATGGTGTCCTCTGTTTCTAGTTTTTCCTACAAGTGGAAACATTCGCTCCATGTCCACTCTATCCAGGCCTCGCAGTATCTTGTACGTTCAATAAGACCCCTCTTATCCTTCTTTTTTTTTTTTTTTAAATAATTTTTATTGAAAGAGTTTTTCCATACAGACATTTACCCCTACTATTTTTTAAATTATATACAACACAATCCCTCTAGGCAAATATCCCTCCCTCGCCCGCCCTCTCGCGCGCACCAGTCCTCCCCCCCCCCCAAGCAACAACTTAACAAACAAGGCAGCCTACAGTTTCAGACATGAGCAGCGAGCAGACTTGCCCGCGTTACAGTCGTGCATGTCCCCCCACGACCATTGCCGCCCCCCCCCCCTCCCCCCCCTCCCCTCCCCTCCCCCCCCTCCCCTCCCCTCCCCCCCCCTCCCCTCCCCCCCCTCCCCTCCCCCCCCCTCCCCCCACCCCCCCCCCCCCCCCCCCCGGGTTGCTGCTGCCACGACCCCGAACGTCTATCTCTGATCTAAAAAGTCAAGGAAAGGTTGCCACCGCCTGGAGAATCCCTGTACCGACCCTCTCAGGGCAAATTTGATCCTTTCTAGCTGAATATAGCTAGCCATATCGTTAATCCAAGTTTCAACGCTTGGAGGCCTCGCGTCCTTCCATTGAATTAATATCCTTCGTCGAGCCACTAGGGACGCAAAGGCCAGTATTCCGGCATCCCTAGCCTCCTGTACCCCCGGTTCTACCCCGACCCCAAAGATCGCAAGCCCCCATCCTGGTTTGACCCTGGACCCCACCACCTTCGACACCGTCCTTGCCACCCCCTTCCAGAACCCTTCCAGCACCGGACATGCCCAGAACATATGCACATGGTTCGCTGGGCTTCCCAGACATCTGACACACCTGTCCTCACCCCCAAAGAACCGGCTCATCCTTGTCCCCGTCATGTGAGCTCTATGCAGCACCTTAAATTGAATGAGGCTCAGCCTCGCACACGAGGAGGAAGAATTGACCTTCTCCAGTGCATCCGCCCACGTCCCGTCTTCTATCTGCTCTCCCAGCTCCCCTTCCCACTTGGCTTTCAGCTCCTCCCCTGATGCTTCTTCCGCCTCCTGCATTATCTTGTAGATGTCTGATATCTTCCCCCCTCTGACCCAGACCCCCGAGAGCACCCTATCACTCGCCCCCTTACTGGGGAGCAGGGGGAACCCCTCCACCTGCCGTCTAGCAAATGCCTTCACTTGTAAATATCTGAACATGTTTCCCGGGGGGAGCTCAAACTTCTCCTCCAGCCCTCCCAGGCTCGCAAACCTCCCCTCTATAAACAGGTCCTTCAGCTGCCGTATGCCCACCCTGTACCAGCTCTGAAATCCCCCGTCGATGTTCCCCGGGGTGAATCTATGGTTCCCTCTTATTGGCGCCGCCAACAGACCTCCCATTTCCCCCCTGTGTCGCCTCCACTGCCCCCATATCTTGAGGGTGGCCGCCACCACCGGGCTCGTGGTGTACCTTGTGGGGGGGAGCGGCCATGGTGCCGTTACTAGGGCCCCCAGGCTTGTGTTGCCACAGGACGCCCTCTCCATTCGTTTCCAAGCTGCCCCCTCCCCTTCCATCATCCACTTGCGCACCATTGACACATTTGCCGGCCAGTAATACCCCGAGAGATTGGGTAGTGCCAGCCCTCCACTGTCCCTACTCCGCTCCAAAAAGACCCTCCTCACCCTTGGGGTGCCGTGCGCCCACACGTAGCTCATGATGCTACTCGTCACCTTTTTGAAGAAGGCCCTAGGGAGGAAGATGGGCAAGCACTGAAATAAAAACAGGAACCTTGGGAGGACCGTCATTTTGATTGACTGCACCCTCCCCGCCAGCGACAGCGGTACCATGTCCCACCTCTTAAATTCCTCCTCCATCTGTTCCACCAGCCTGGAAAAGTTCAACTTGTGGAGGGTCCCCCAGTTCCTTGCCACCTGCACCCCTAAGTACCTAAAGCTCTTTCCTGCTCGCTTGAAGGGGAGTCTCCCAATACCCTCTCCCTGGTCCCCCGGGTGTATCACAAAAACCTCGCTTTTGCCCAAATTTAGTTTGTACCCCGAAAAGTCCCCAAACTCTGCTAATAGTTCCATTATCTCCGGCATTCCCCCTTCTGGGTCTGCCACGTACAGCAGTAGATCATCCGCATACAGCGATACTCGATGTTCCTCCCCTCCCCTAGTCAGTCCTCTCCACCCCCCTGAACCCCTCAGTGCCATCGCCAACGGTTCGATCGCCAGTGCGAAAAGTAAGGGGGATAGGGGACATCCCTGCCTGGTCCCTCAGTGGAGCCCGAAATACTCCGACCTCCTCCCGTTTGTCACTACACTCGCCGTCGGGGCCGAGTAGAGCAACTTCACCCACTTAATAAACCCTTCCCCAAACCCAAACCGTTCCAACGTCTCCCACAGGTACTCCCACTCCACCCTATCGAATGCCTTCTCCGCGTCCAGCGCTACCACTATCTCAGCCTCCCCCTCCACTGCCGGCATCATAATTACATTCAGCAATCTCCGCACGTTCGTGTTGAGCTGCCGCCCCTTCACGAACCCCGTCTGGTCCTCATGGATTACCCCTGGCACACAATCCTCTATTCTAGCTGCCAGGATCTTTGCCAGCAACTTGGCATCCACGTTCAGAAGCGAGATAGGCCTGTAGGACCCGCACTGCACGGGGTCTTTATCCCGCTTCAGTATCAGGGAGATCAGAGCCTGCGACATTGTCGGGGGCAGAACCCCCCCCTCTCGCGCCTCATTAAAGGCTCGTACCAGTACCGGTCCCACCAAGTCCACATTTTTCTTGTAGAATTCCACCGGGAACCCATCTGGCCCCGGCGCCTTCCCCGCTTGCATCTGACCTATTCCCTTGACTAGCTCCTCTAGCCCTATTGGCGCCCCCAGCCCTTCTACCAGCCCCTCCTGGACCCTTGGGAACCTCAATTTGTTTAGGAAGTCCTCCATTCCCCCTCTCCTCGTCGGCGGCTCAGACCGATACAACTCCTTGTAAAAATCCCTGAAGACCCCGTTCACTTCTTGCCCCTTCTGTACTACCTTCCCGCCCCTCTCCTTCACTCCCCCAATCTCCCTAGCCGCATCTCGTTTGCGAAGCTGGTGTGCCAGCATCCTGCTCGCCTTTTCCCCATACTCATAGACCGCGCCCTGTGCCCTCCTCCACTGCGTCTCTGCCTTCCTGGTGGTCAGCAGGTCGAACTTGACCTGCAGGCTGCGCCGTTCTCCCAGCAGCCCCTCCTCTGGTGCCTCCGCATATCTCCTATCCACTTCCAATATCTCCCCCACCAGCCTCTCCCTCTCCTGCCTCTCCTTTCTTTCTCTGTGTGCCCTTATGGAGATCAGCTCTCCCCTGATCACTGCCTTCAGGGCCTCCCAGACCATCCCCACCTGCACCTCCCCCGTGTCATTCAAGTCCAGATAGCTCTCAATGCTCTTCCGGACCCTTTGACACACCTCGTCGTCCGCTAACAGCCCCACATCCAGCCGCCACAGCGGGCGCTGGTCCCGCGCCTCCCCCATTTCCACATCCACCCAATGTGGTGCATGATCAGAGATCGCAATGGCCGAGTACTCAGCTTCCCGTACCCTCGGGATCAGCCCCCTGCTCAACACGAAGAAATCGATTCTGGAGTACACTCTATGGACGTGGGAGAAAAAGGAATACTCCCTCGCCCTCGGCCTACCAAACCTCCATGGGTCTACTCCTCCCATCTGCTCCATGTACCCCCTCAGCACTTCTGCCGCTGCCGGCCTCCTATTGGTCCTTGAGCTCAATCTGTCTAGCCCGGGGTCCAGCACTGTGTTAAAGTCCCCCCCCCATGATCAAGCCCCCTGCCTCCAGTCCCGGAATGAGGCCCAATAGGCGCCTCATAAAACCCGCGTCATCCCAGTTCGGGGCATATACGTTGACCATCACCACTTTCTCCCCCTGCAGCTTACCCTTCACCATCACATACCTACCCTCCTTATCCGCCACCACCTCCTCCGCCACGAACGACACCCTCTTTCCCACCAGAATCGCCACCCCCCCGGTTCTTTGCGTCCAATCCGGAGTGGAACACCTGTCCCACCCACCCCCTTCTCAGGCGAACCTGGTCCACTACCTTCAAATGGGTCTCCTGTAACATTGCTACATCAGCCTTCAGTCCCTTCAGGTGTGAGAATACCCTTGATCTCTTGACCGGCCCATTCAGCCCCCTCACGTTCCAAGTGATCAGCCGGGTCGCGGGACGACCCGCCCCCTTCCCCTGCCGATTAGCCATGTCCTGTTCCCTGCTTGCCCCGGGTCGACCCTCCCCTTCTGACCCGCTCCCCATGGCGATGGCCCCCTCCCCCCACCTCTCTAGTCCTCCACTTCCCGTTTCTGGTCTTTCCAGCAGCAACCCGGTGTCCCTCCCTAACCCCCCCCCCCCCCCCCCCAGGCTAGGACCCCTCCTAGCCGCGATGTACCCTCCATCGTACTCCCGTAGGTCAGCTGGTTTGCGCTGACCCGGCTGCTCCTGCCACACTCCGACTCCCCCCGGCTCGGGGGGGGGGGGGGGGGGGGGGGGCCTCCCCCCCCTTGCCACTCCTCCCTGGCCCCGCTCCAACGCGGGAAAGGTCGCCATTGCTAGCCACGCCCCGCACTCCTCCCCTCCCCCCTCCTCTGCCCCGCGCGCGGGAAAACAGAGGAAAGCCCGCGCTTTCGCCCTGCCACACCCCACCCTGCCATCTTCAGTTCCACCCCCGTCCCCGTCCATGCCTGTGAAGAACCCCCCCTAGGAGCCCATATACCCGATCTGCTCTCCCCCCCGTCCCGCCTCCCCAACTTAACATTATAAATAACAAATAGATAACAAATAACAATGTACTTAACAGTCGCCCTCTACCAAACAGCATAAATAGCCATAAATAACCATGAATAACCACAATAACAATAACTAAGGGAAGTTGGCAAAGGGGGGAAAAAACATCAGAAGAAAAAAAAACCCAAAGCAAGAGTTCAAGATCCAAACAAGGAAAGAAGAAGAAAAAAAAAAGGGAAACCGTTCCAATAAGAGTTGCCCAGTTCCGACCCAGCCGAAAAAAAAAGAACCGCTTGTTCAGCTGAAAGTACCCGAGCGGATACGGCCGCCAAGTACCCCCTGGGTCTAATTCGAGTCCAGTTTCTCTTCCTGTACAAAGGCCCACGCCTCCTCTGGGGACTCAAAATAGTGGTGTTGGTTCCTGTAGGTGACCCACAAGCGCGCTGGCTGCAGCATTCCGAACCTGATCCTTTTTGCATGTAGCACCGCCTTCGTCCGGTTGTACCGGGCCCGCCGCTTAGCCACCTCCGCACTCCAGTCCTGGTAGACCCTCACCGTCGAATTCTCCCACTTACTGCTCCTTTCCCTCTTGGCCCACTCCAGCACTCTCTCACGATCGCTGAGTCGCTGGAACCGCACCAGCACCGCCCTCGGGGGCTCATTTGCTCTTGGCTTCCTAGCCATGACCCTGTAGGCCTCTTCCAGCTCCAGGGGCGAAGGGACGGCCCCTGCCCCCATCAGGGAGCTCAGCATTTCTGCTACGTATCCCGGGAGGTCTGACCCCTCCAGGCCTTCTGCCAGGCCCAAGATCCTCAGGTTCTTCCGCCTCATTCGGGTATCCAGCTCCTCAAAACGGCTCTGCCATTTCAGGTGGAGTGCCTCGTGCACCTCTACCTTTCCCACGAGGACCGTGGCCTCCTCCTCCCTCACAGTCATCTCCTGCTGCAGCTCCCGAATCGACGCCTCTTGGGTCGCCTGGGCTCCCATCAGCCTGGTGGTCGTCGCATTCATTGACTCCAAGAGCTCCATTTTCAGCTCCGTAAAGAAGCGCAGGAGAGCGGCCTGCTGCTCCTCCGCCCATTTCCTCCATTCCTCGGGTGCGCCACCGGCCGCCATTTTGGTCTTCTTCCCCCGCTTTTTTTGGGGAGCTGCTGTTGCTTTTTTTACCACCCCACTCCGGGTACCGACCATAAAGTTGGTCTGGTTCTCCTCAGGGAGCCTTCCCCCACCGGGATTTGTCCTTACAGCGCCGTTGGGGCCCTCCAATCGGCCCGAAAACACCTTTGTAGCAGGAGCCGCCAAACGTGCGACTTAGCTGGTCATAGCCGCAACCGGAAGTTCCCTCTTATCCTTCTAATCTCCAACGAGTACAGACCCAGAGTCCTCAAACTTTCCTCATACAACAAGTTCTTCATTCCAGGGATCATTCTTGTGAACCTCTTCTGGACCCTTTCCAAGGCCAGAACATCCTTCCTTAGATATGGGGCCCAAAACTGCTCACAATACTCCAAATGGGGTCTGACTGGAGCCTTATACAGCCTCAGAATTACATCCCTGGTCTTGTATTCTAGCCCTCTTGACATGAATGCTAACATTGCATTTGCCTTCTTAACTGCCGACTGAACCTGCACATTAACCTTAAGAGAATCGTGAACAAGAACTCCCAAGTCCCTTTGTGCTTCTGCTTTCCGAAGCATTTCCCCATTTAGAAAATAGTTTATGCCTAAATTCCTCCTTCCAAAGTGCTTAACCTCACTTGTATTTCCAAATTGTATTTCATTTGCCACTTCATTGCCCAC
Source organism: Scyliorhinus canicula (assembly GCF_902713615.1). Taxonomy (NCBI): domain Eukaryota; kingdom Metazoa; phylum Chordata; class Chondrichthyes; order Carcharhiniformes; family Scyliorhinidae; genus Scyliorhinus; species Scyliorhinus canicula. Next base: position 89,938,366 of record NC_052160.1, on the reverse strand, counting down.
TCTCCTAGCTTGTCCAAGTCCTTCTGCAGCCCACTTGCTTCCTCAATACTACCTGTCCCTCTACAGATCTTTGTAACATCTGCAAACCTAGCAACAGTGCCTTCAGTACCTTCTTTCAGATCATTAATGTATATTGTAAAAAGTTGCGGTCCCAGCACAGACCCCTGAGGCACATCACTAGTCACCGGCTGTCATCCTGTAAAAGACCCCTTTATCCCCACTCTTTGCCTTCTGCCAGTCAGCCAATCCTCTATCCATGCCAGGATCTTACCCTGAATACAAGGAGCTCTTAACTTATTTAACAGTCTCCTATGCGGCACCTTGTCAAAGCCCTTCTGGAAATGTAAATAAATCACGTCCACTGGTTCTCCTTTGTCTAACTTGCTTGTTACCTCCTCAAAGAACTGTAACAGATTTGTCAGACATGACCCCCCTTTGGCAAAGCCGTGCTGACTCAGTCCTATTTTATCATGCACTTCCAAGTGCTTCGCGATCTCATCTTTAATAAAAAAACTCTAAAATCTTACCAATGACCAAAGTCAGGCTAATCGGCCTATAATTCCCCGTCCTCTGCCTCCCTCCCTTCTTTTTTTTAAATTTTTAAAATTTTTTTTTATAAATTTAGCGTACCCAATTATTTTTTCCAATTAAGGGGCAATTTAGCGTGGCCAATCCACCTATCCTGCACATCTTTTTTTTGGATTGTGGGGGCGAAACCCACGCAGACACAGGGAGAATGTGCAAACTCCACACGGGCCGGGATTCGAACCCGGGTCCTCAGCGCCGTAGGTAACAATGCTAACCACTGTACCACCGTGCTGCCCTCCCTCCCTTCTTAAACAGTGGTGTTACATTAGCCACCTTCCAGTCCTCTGGGACCCTTCCTACCTCCAGCGATTCCTGAAAGATCACTAATGCCTCCACAATTTCCTCAGCTACCTCTTTTAGGACCCTGGGGTGTAGTCCATCCAGTCCAGGTGACTTATCCACCTTCAGACCTTTCAGTTTCCCCAGAACCTTCGCCTTAGTAATGGTCACTGCACTCACCTCTGCCCCTTGGTACTCCTGGAGCTCTGGCATCCCACTGGTATCTTCCACAGTGAAGACTGATGCAAAGTAACTATTCAGTTTGTCTGCCATTTCTTTGTTTCCTATTATTACTTCTCCAGCTACATTTTCTCATGGTCCAATGTCTATTTTTGCCTCTCTCTTACCTTTTATATATTGAAAAAATCTCTTCCTATCTTCCTTTATATTACTAGCTAGCTTGCACTCGTACTTCATCTTCTCCCCCCTTATTGCTTTTTAGTTGTCCTCTGCTCACTTTTAAAGGCTTCCCAATCCTCTGGTTTCCCACTAATCCTCGCCACTTTGTATGCTTTTTATTTAGCCTTTATGCTGTCCTTGACATCTGTGCAAAGAGAAGACTGAAGCTTCGCAACAATCTTCAGCCAGAAGTGCCTAGTGGATAATCCATCTCAGTCTCCTCTGGAGGTCCCCAGCATCACAGATGTCATTTTTCAGTCAATTTGATTCACTCCACGTGATATCAAGAAACGGCTGAATACACTGGATACTGCAAAGGTCTATGGGACCTGACAATATTTTGGCAATAGTACTGGAGACTTGTTCTCTAGAACTTGCCACACCCCTAGCCTAGATGTTCCAGTACAGCTATAACACTGACATCTACCCAACAATGTGCCCAGGTGTGTCCTATACACAAGAAACAGGACAAATCCAACCCGGCCAATCACCGCTCAATCAGTTTAGTCTCGATCATTAATAAAGTGATGGAAGGGGTTAATAACTGCGCTATCAAGCGGCACTTACTTAGCAATAATCTGCTCACTGAGTTTAGTTTTCTCCAGGGTCATTCAGCTCCTGACCTCATTTCAACCTTGGTGCAAACACGAGCAAAAGAGCTGAACTCCAGAGGTGAGGTGAGAGTGACTGCCCTTGACACTAAAGCCACATTTGACTGAGTATGAAATCAAGGACTCTGAGCTCAACTGGCATCATTTGGAATCGAGGGGGCAACCTGGCACAAAGGAAGATGGTTGTGATTGTTGGAGGTCCATCATCTCAGCTCCAGGACATCACTGCAGGAGTTCCTCAGGATAGTGTCAAAGGCCCAACCATCTTCAGGTGCTTTAACAATAACTTTCCTTCTATCATAAGGAGTTAGACCACAGATCAGCCATGATCTCATTAAATGGCAGGATAGGCACGATGGGCTGAATGGCCTGCTCCTGTTCCTATGTTCCAAACAACACTCAAGAAGCTCTACACCATCCAGGACAAAGCAGCCCACTTGATTGTCACCCAATCGACAAACATTCACTCCCTCCACCACTGACGCACAATAGCAGCCGTGTGTACCATCGACATGATGCACTACAGGAACTCACCAAGGTTTCTTAGGCAGCACCTTTCCAGCCCACAACCACCCCGTCTAGAAGAACAAGAGCAGAAGATACATGGGAACACTACCAGCTGGAAGTTCTCCTCCAAGCCACCCACAATCCTGATTTGAAAATATATCGCTGTTCCTTCACTGATGCTGGGTTAAATTTCCAAATTTCCTGTAATTCCCTCCCTAACAGCACTATGCATGCACCTACACTATATGGACTTCAGCCGTTCAAATAGGCAGCTCACCACCACCTCCTCAAGGACAATTGTGAATAGACAAGAAATGTAATGTGGTTAGTGTGGTTGGGACTGTTTTCCTGAGGGAAGAGAAGATTGAGAGGAAACTTCATAAAGATATTCAAAATTATGAGGGGTCTGGATTAGAGTAAGAAGGGAAAAACAGCTCCCATTGGTGGAAAGATCAGAAACCAAAGGGCTCAGAGTTACGGTAATTGACAAAAGAGGCAATGGCGACATGAGAAAAACAGTTTTCAGGCGACCAGTGGTTCGGATCCGGAATGCACTGCCTGACAGCGTGACGGAGACAGGTTCAATCATGGTATTTAAAAGTGATTGAATTGTCTAAAAAGGAAGAATGTGTAGCATTACAGAGTAAATATGGTAGTTGGGGGGGGGGGGGGGTTGGGAGTGACACTAGGTGTACTGCTCCTTCAGAGGGCCAGAGAAGACATGGTGGGCTAAATGGCCTCCAATCTGTGCTGTAACAATTCTGTGATTCTGAGTCATGGTTACACATCAAACTATCTCGGTAAATTATACCAAGATGCAGGGATCATTACAGAGAATTCTTAATCCATATCCTAACTATTGGTTATAACTACACAGCCATAAATCTCCACTTTCTGAATGACAAATTTAATGACAAATCTCCGAGCTCGGGATTTTTTCTTTTACGCAAAATCCGCCCTCCACTGATGGTTACACATCCATCGTTTTATTGAAATGGCTGTTTTGATCACTGTCATTTTTTTTGGTCTGTTTATCTACTTTATGTAAACAACATAACGCAATTGAGAACCAGTGCCCTATTTAGGTGATAAGCATTTATTAAATTTGTCATTCAGAAAGTGGAGGTTTATGGCAGTGTAGTTGTAAACAATAGTTAGTATATGGATTAAGAATTCTCTGTAATGATCCCTGCACCTTGGTATAATTTACCTATATTGTTTGATTTAAAACGGAACAATCCAGATCTTAAGGGAAATTAGGACCATTTATGAGAGTGGCCCATTGAGGTTCCACCCAGGAAAAAAGCGCAGCGTCATCATTGGAAAATGTGACAACAGGCCCCCAATCCCCTATCTAAAAGCTGCCGCCTGGTTTAACGCTGAAAAGTAGCGATGTCGACGGTACTGTCAGCCACACTGCCAGACGATCAGCATTCGCCAATCGACACAGAACAGGAATGCATTTTTTGGCGGGTGGGAGCAATGCTGTCCTGTGTAATTGCGCGTGAACATTCGGAACCATATGAAATAAGTGCCATCAATACCATTCCTTAGGATTCACACGTAAATATCTGATGGCAGCGCCATAACATGAGTCAGAAGGTTGTTAGTTCAAACCCCACCCAGAATCCAAATGTCTACATTCAGATGATACGGTGGAGCTGCTTTGCGAGAGACTGTTGGATTAGGGGTTAGTTTCCTTTCAACCCAGGGGTTACACAAGGTCCATTTCGGTGATGTTTTAAAGTTGATCCCATCGAACCTCTTAAGAAAAGAGCAAGGATCTGTTCGAGCCGCTCCTGAAGTTCTGAAGAAGTCATACAGGCTCGAAGCATTAACTCTGTTTCTCTGAGCTGCCAGACCTGCTGAGTGTTTCCAGCACTTTTTGTTTTTTATTTCAGATTTGCAGCAGGGGCATTGTTTTATTTATATCTGCAGTAACCGGTCTTCCTCCCTAGGCAAAACCAGATGAACTGGTCAATCATGTACTGACATGATGTTTGTGTAATTGCTATCTGCTTCCATAACAACTGCCATTGTAATGCAAAGTATTTTCTTGCATCATGCACGTTTGTGCTTTGAGTTGTCTCTGAGACACATGCAAATTCTCTCATGTTTATTTTGCATTTTCTCCCAGTCTGAAATACTCCGAGCTCGGGATTTTTTCTTTTACACAAAACCCGCCCTCTACTGATGGCTGCCAACAACAAAACTCAACCACAAGCACAAAAGAGCAACCCATCCCCCTGCAATGTGTCATCTCCATTACCTCCACCAGTCATCCTTGGAGCCTCGCTAAACGAGATCGCCAATTAGTGTCAATTACAGGCCGTTTTGTACAGTGCAGTAAACCAGAAACTGGGTTGATACTGAGTCATGGATATGTGCAGTGCCGTGTCATTTAATGTCCTTGAAACAATTAAACACCAACAACGCTTTCATCACGTCGATTCCAAGTATCAGAAAGGAACCAGACAGTTCCCAGTGACATCATGGCTCTTAAAATATGTTTTCCAATTGTTTTATCGAGACTTTCCAAACACACCACTGAAGTCTATGGGAGCAACAAAGGCACCAATGAGAGGACTCAGCAGCTGATCAGTTGAGACAGGGCCCAGTTGGGTGAAGATACAGAGGTGGAAGTAGGTGGTCTCTTAGTGATGGCGTGAACATGAAGTCAGCTTTGGGTTGTGGGGGTGAGACCCACACAAACACGGGGAGAAAGTGCAAACTCCACACGGATAGTGACCTGGGGCCGGAATTGAACCCGGGGTCCTCATTGCCATGAGGCAGCCGAGCTAACCATTGCGCCACCCTGCTGCCCCTCGTGAACAAGTTGTACTCAGAAAAGACATGAGGGGAGATCAAGACAAACAAGTGCCTTTAACATAACAAAATATCCCAAGGTGTCTCAGAGGAGCATTATGGGGTGGCACGGTGGCGCAATGGGTAGCACTGCAGCCTCACGGCGCTGAGGACCCGGGTTCAACCCCGGCCCCGGGTCACTGTCTGTGTGGAGTTTGCACATTCTCCCCGTGTCTGCGCAGGTTTCACCCCCACAATCCAAAGATGGGCAGGTTAGGTGAATTGGACACACTAAAATTGCCCCTTAATTGAAAAAAACAGTGGATACTCTAAATTTATTGAAAAAAAGAGCATTATGAAACAAACTTTGATACTAAGTCACATAAGGAGATAAAGTGGATAGTTAAAGCTTGGCAGTTTTAAGTAGTGTCTTAAGCTGGAGACAGGAGGAGGAGAGAGGGTTTAGTGATGGATTTCCAAAGTTTAAGACCTTGGCAACTGACAGCATTTTCACTGGTGGTGGAACGTTTAAAATGTGGGAATGCTCAAAAGACCAACATTGGAGGAGTGCAGACAGGGTGGTAGGACTGGAGGGGATAACAAGGTAGGGAATGATGAGGGTACTTGAAAACAAGGATGAGAATTGAGTAACCTAGGATCAAGGGTATGGTTTTACTTTTAACTGTTAACCAAGTCTGCTTCAGCCACGGCTGAATAGTCTGTGTGGACTAATTGCAAACCGATTCTGACTGTTCATAAACTCTCGGAAGCGATCAGAGAACAATTGCAATTGACAGTAAATTATTGACTGCCGATTGGAAGGACACATCATAAAACGGCTGGATTTCATTCTCCTTTCAATGATTGTGTTACAATAAAACATGGGAGGTTAATGTTGAATGTTGAAACTGGTTGGTGAGGTAAATCCACGACTAGAGTGAGATGAAGATCAGCAGAACGGGGCAGGGTGAGAATAGTCGCCGAGCAAGTGTCCTGTAAACAAGTGAACATAGCTTAGGAAAGAAAACAAACACATTAGAAGCACAAATTCAACTTCAGGTTTATAATGTTACAGAAGATTACATTCCGAGAACGATTGGGAGTTAAATATTCAGGACGACAAGGTCTACAGGGAGAAAAAGAGAAAAGGAGGGAAAGTAGCAATACTGATAAAAGACATTGCTGCAGTAACAAGAAGAGGTTTCAGTCAAGGTGAACAGGCAGTGAAAATGATCTGAGTAGATTTAAGCAATAGCAAAGGACATGAGATCCTGGTAGGTGTCCCTGGGTCTCATGGTAGTGGAGATGTAGTTAGCGATGGAGGAGGAGACAATGTATAAATAAAGAGATTTTTAAAAATTCATTCATGAGATACGGGCTTCACTGGCTAGGTCAGCATTTATTGCCCATCTCTAATTGATCTTGAGAAGGTGGTGATGAGCCACCTTCTTGAACTGCTGCAGTCCCTGAGGTGTAGGTACACCCACTCTGCTGTTAGGGAGGGAGTTCCGGGATTTTGACCCAGCGACAGTGAAGGAACAGCGATATATTTCCAAGTCAGGATGGTGTGTGAATTGAAGGGGAACCTCCAGGTGGTGGTGTTCCCATGAATCTGCTGCCTTTGTCCTTCTAGATGGCAGTGGTTGTGGGAAACATCTAACAAAAACAGATTGTTATTATTGGATATTTAAACTTTCAGATAGACTATGAAAAGCTGCACAGCCGCAGTGGTAATGGCAATGAATTTCTGGAACAGATACAGAACAATCTTTTAGAACTGACAAGGAAACATGACGTTGTACATTTAGTGATGAGCAATAATCAGAATTAGTTAGCAATCTGATGGTAAGGAATTTTTAACAAATGATGACCATATGATAGAATACAATATCAGGCTTGAGGAGGTGAAAAGAGAGTCACAAACTGTTTAGTTTGAGGAAGCAACCAAACAGGAGCATAAGGAAATGAAAAGTTTATTGATGTCGACCACACAGTGGTCCCAGAAGGGACGACTCGCGTCCAGCCCACACTCGGGTCGGGGTGAATTAGGTCCTGATTTGCTCTCCCGTTGACAAGGAAACTCTGCCTCTTAGTAGGGAAGCTCGAACTTCACGAGACTCATAGGTAGCTTAATCGGCATATAGTAATCAACGGACTGACGTTCCCTCGCCAAGCGTCTCAGTGGTACGTCCATGGAGGCCGGTCATCTGAAGGCTGGTCCCTGGCAACATACAGCGGTGGCACCTCCACCTTGGAGTCTGAATCATTGGCTTCCGGCATTTGGGCATCGAGATTCTCATGAGACTGCGTTGGAGGTGATGGTGGCTGCGCTGGATCCTCCTAAAGATTATTGTTCAATATGGAACATCTGCTGCGGAGGTGGTCATGTCACCAGTTTGATTCCTGGTCCTGCCAGCGAACCCTGTACGATACGGGCCCGGTTTGCCGAACGACAGTGCCCAGGACCCACTTCACACTGTCTCCAAAATTTTGCATGTGGACCATGTCGCTTGCCGTGTACCACCAAGGCGGAGCATGCCTGCCAGTGCTAAGTTCCAGCTGCTCCTGTCCATGGCATATCCTCATGCGTATATTGGGTAGTGCGAAGCTGACGATCCATAAGGAGCTCTGCTGGTGCCACGTTGGCAGCGACATTCCATGTGGTGTGGTAGCAGAAAATAAAAAGCGCTCCAAATGATGCTTGCTCATCCCATGTTTGTCCATCTGGACCGTCCACTCGGCTAAACCATTGGCTGTGGGGTGACATGGTGCGGTGCGAACGTCGTGTACCCCATTTGTCCTCATGAAAGCCCTAAATTCTGCGCTGGTGAAAGGTGTCCCATTATCAGAAAACAAGACCTCTGGAATACCGTGGATACTGAAACAGAGTTGAAGCCTTTTGACCGTTGCCCGAGAAATCTTTGACGGCATCTGGTGGATGTCAGCCACTTCGACTGGGCATCAAGGAGGAAGAGGAGCATGGATCCCTGAAAAGGGCTCGGTCTCATGGTGTACCCATGGCAACCTGGCCACCCCAAGGAATGAAGCGGCGTTGCCGATGGGAATTTCTTCTGTTCCTGGCATACCTTCCAGGGTTGGGCGAGTTGCTCGATCTCTGAGTTAAAAGCCAGCCACCACACATTTTTTTTTTTTTAAATTTAGATTACCCAATTATTTTTTCCAATTAAGGGGCAATTCAGCGTGGCCAATCCACCTACTCTGCACATTTTTGGGTTGTGGGGGCGAAACCCACGCAGACACGGGGAGAATGTGCAAACTCCACACGGACAGTGACCCAGAGCCGGGATCGAACCTGGGACCTCAGCGCCGTGAGGCGGTTGTACTAACCACTAGGCCACCGTGCTGCCCTCCAGCCACCACACATAACTAGCATCTTTATTTTTGACATGCCGGGGTGCCTGTTGTGGAGGTCAGCCAATCCGCGACCTTGACCTTCGTGTGGAACTACCACGGGCGTTTCCCAGAGGAGGACACCGTCTTCAATGTTGAACTCAGCAATCTCCTTCGTAAAAGTCTTTAGTTCACTGGGAAGGGCACGATGACGGGCCCTATGGAAGACAATATGGCGAACCTTGGACATCAAGGGGTCGGTCTTGGGTCCATGCACGTAACTGGGCAGCCATGATCGGCAAGGTATCCATTAAATGCATGCCAACATTGACCTTGTTGGCCCTGGGGGTCCGTGGCACCCTTTTCGGGAGCGGGAGCCTGCTCAAAGCGTAGGCATTTGCAATTTGTGTCACGGCCGGTGTTCCAGCACGTATTTGTACGCCGCCGGTATGAAAGCTCACCACAGAATCCTGTTTGTCGGATTTGGGTGGAATGGCCCTGTCCTCCTTCAACAACCCCAGCAACGGTTTGTGATTGGTCAGCACCGGTGAACCCATGCTCGTAGATGGTACTGATGGAACCTTTTGATGGCAAAGACCACGGGCAAGCCCTCCCTCTCAATTTGGGTATTGTTGCGTTCAGCTGCGGTAAACATCCTCGAGGCAAAAACGATTGTGCTCTCCTCGCCGCCGTTCTTTCGATGGGACAATACTGCCTTGATGCCGTATGGCGAGGCATCACAGGTGACCAAGAGCAGCTTTGCGGGATTGAATTGAGCGAGCAGCTGTGGAGATGCCAGCTGCCTCTTCACCTCAGTGAACACCGCCTCCGGCGGCTGACCTCCTGCCCACTTTTCTTGAGGCAACTGTGCACGGGGAGTGTGGGGCACAACATTGTCGCTAGGTTCGGGATGAGCTTGCCGTAGTAATTGAAGAGCCCTGGGAATGAATGAATTTCCATCACTCCCTCCGGCACGGGGCCTGGTGGACGGCCCGGACCTTATCTTTGATCAGGTGATGGCCATCCCGGTCCACGCGGTATCCTAGATACGTCACCTTACCGGAATGGAAAACGCATTTCTCCCTGCAGAGGCGAATGCCGGAGTCCGCAACGCGACGGAGTACTTCGTCCAGGTTATTTAGGTGATCCTGGTCAGATGTTCCGCTGATTGATACGCCGTCCAGATAAACTGCAATGTGTGGTAGCTCCCATAATATGTTTTCCATTTCACTCTGGTAAATGGCACAGGCCGACGACACTCTGAAAGAGAACCTGGCGTATTCATACAGCCCCCAGTGTGTGTTCGCCATCACATATTTTTGAGACTCCAGGTCCAGCGGCAACTGGAGGTACACACGGCTCATTTCGAGCTAGGTGAAGGAGTGACCTGCACTTGGCATAAACGTCTTCAATCCTTGGCATAGGGTAGCGATCCAACTTAGAGTCTCTGTTCATGGTCATCTTATAGTCACCACAAAGGCAATCATGATCCGATGGGTTTCATGAGGGCAATGACTGGTGCTGCCCAATCCACAAATGTTACCGGGCGGTTAATCCCGAAGCCTTCGAGGCGATTGGGCTCTGTTTCCACATTAGGCAGCAGTGCGTAAGGAACCAGATAAGCACAGAAACACCACGACTGTGCTTCAAGGTCCACATGGATCTTTGCTACGACCCCACGAATGGTACCTAGCCCGGTTTTGAAAACAGCGGGGCACTGCGCCAATAACGTATGAAGACCGCCTGAGCTCATCCGGAACACTTGCTGCCAGTTAAGGTGGAGACGCTGCACCAATTGTGACTGGGCAAACTGGGGCCATTTCCTTGCATTACAACCAGGGCCAGTCCGTAGACTACTGGGAGCATGGTGGTTCCAGTTATCTCCAGCGGCTGCCCAGTGTATGTGGCTAACCGAGTCTCGGTCTCTTGTAACGACAGGAGCTGTACTCCCGCCTCGTGTTTCTCAAAAGTGCCCTATTGACAACTGAGATGGTGGCATCAGTGTCCAACTCCATCAATAATGGGTGATCATTGACACAAACTGTGACCTTAATTGAGACAATATTGAGTCTGGAAATGAGTGGGGGGAGCACTTTAAGGGTGCATAACATGACATTTAAACAAGATGGTGCTAACACTGGTGGTTAATATCTACTCATGTCTAAACTAACCCCTGCCCACACTGTGATTATAATCTCTTAGCCTTCCTCATCCTTCCGCGACATCTAGATGTCTCCCCAACATCCACAGCTGATGATGAGTTGGCCTACTGACTGGCACGCCCTGTTGCCTGTGAGGACCGTGGCAGGTCAAGACATTGAGGGTCCGGGCCTGCTTTCAGGCAGCATGGGTGTTGTAGTGCTACCATCCTCGGTGTGCGGGGCTGGAGGTGTGTCAATCACAGGAATGGGCGAGTTAGATGGCTGGATACCCCTAGTATCTCCTGGGTGGAAGGCCCCGGCTGTGCACCATATGATCCTCTTCCCTGTGGGTGCCCGGGGGCCTCTGCGCTTTCCCATGGGATGGGAGGGGGGGGCAACTGGAGTGAGATCCACAACCCCTCAGTCCTCTGGCGCTGACACCCAGGGATTCCCACAAGTGCCTGCACCATGCAGCACACGCCCTCAGCAATGGAGTGCATGGCCTGAACCACGGAATGGACATCTCTCACTATGGAGTGCACGTTCTGCACCAAGGTCTCCTCTGTGTAGGCCACCCTCGCAGTGTTGACCTGGTTGCCTCGGACTCATGGCGCCATCTCCTTGGACAGAAGGCAATGGGACTCCTTCAATCGGTCTTGCAGTCTGAGGAGGGATGCGAGCAACCTTTCCTGATAGTCATGATTTAGTCTTTGCAATTACAGCAGCTCTGAGATGACCGGATCCAGTGACACATCATCTGACTGGGGCTCAGCAGAGTACTGGCCTCCAGCATCACTTCTGAGTGGGGTCTCCCTGTATCTGCCTGCTGTGGCGTATCAGTTGTGAGGTGCTCACCAGTGTGTGCCCCAGAAGCCTGCCTCATTATTCCCACTGAGGTGTGAGTATCTGGGCTGGTAGAGGATGAGGGTGGCAGCTGCCATGCCTCAATGGCGCACGTTTCTGAGATGTCTCAGATGGGGCAGCAGGGTAGCATGGTGGTTAGCATAAATGCTTCACAGCTCCAGGGTCCCAGGTTCGATTCCCGGCTGGGTCACTGTCTGTGTGGAGTCTGCACGTCCTCCCCCTGTGTGCGTGGGTTTCCTCCGGGTGCTCCGGTTTCCTCCCACAGTCCAAAGATGTGCGGGTTAGGTGGATTGGCCATGCTAAATTGCCCGTAGTGTCCTAATAAAAGTAAGGTTAAGGGGGGGGTTGTTGGGTTACGGGTATAGGGTGGATACGTGGGTTTGAGTAGGGTGATCATGGCTCGGCACAACATTGAGGGCCGAAGGGCCTGTTCTGTGCTGTACTGTTCTATGTCAATGTCTCCCTCGGAGCTGCTCAGGTCCGTCATGTCCAGAAGGCGAGAGGATGGGCCGGGCTGCTCGACTGCAAGGGAAGCGAGATGGCATTAGTGTATGACAGAGACATAAGGATAGCAGCAACATAATTCACGTGAGGATGGGGCCAAGGCCGGATTTGCTAAGGATTTTCACATTTGTCTCTTGCCCCCACCTTGCCCTCAGCACAGGTGGGGCCCTGCTCCTCTCTGGCCAACTCAAAGGTTCTCTCCTCAAATGGAGTGCGGGTCTTCAACTCGGTCATCAGTTCAGCAGGCTGTGCCCACTCACGCGTTTGTGCTCAAGCTTATCCTGCAAAGAGAGAAATGGGGAGCATTTAGGCAGGACCCAGACCTGGTCAGATGGTAAGAATGTCTGGCATATATAGTAGGTGAGTGGGACGGGGGATGTGAGGAGGAGAGGATCCACTAGGGGGCTAAGCAGGGCAGGGTGAGTGGCAGGATGGGTGTTGGGACCCCGTGAGATGGCTGGGAGTGAAATCACCTTGTAAGTGTGATGGATGTTCTAATGGGTGTGGCTGGGCAGATTTACCCTGCTTATGAAGAAGGTAATTCATCTTCTTCCTGCACTGAATCCTGGTCCTCTTATGTGGTGCTGCCACTGCATCCCAGGTGGGGGTTGTGACCTTGCTGGCTGGCTGGCTGTCCTTGCAAGGTTAGAGAATGTCACTCCTCTGCACCACCCCATCCAGAATCTTGGCTAGGGCTCCCTCAGAGAATCACAGCCTGTCATCCTGGCTGCCGTCCCCCGATTGGACTTGGCCTGATTGCTGAGATCAAGTGATGCTGGGTGATGGAACCATCAATTCACCAGACACGTGTTTCCGATGTGAATCTAGGCTTTAATCGACTTACTTCAGAGCCAGCCTGTTACCTGTCGATGAACTCGTAGTGACCCAGGCTGACTCTAGACACGGATACTTATACAGCTGCACTAGGGGGAGGAGTCGTGGGCGGAACCAAGGGTGGAGCCCAGTACAAGTCCCTAAGTGCTCCCAGCGCTACTCCCCCTAGTGGTAGGATGGCGCTACTGCGCTTACAATAACAGTGTGAATTAGTATATATACATTCATATATTATATTCACCACATTCACCCCCTGCAAAAAAATCAAGTCCGGCGGGGGTGGTGGTCTAGTCTATAACGTCAGTCTGTCCGGCGGTCGGATTGTCCGCTGAGACCTGCGGAGCACCGGGGTTGCAGCCTCTTGCGGTGGCTGGACGGGTGTAGTCTGTTGGGGTACGATGGCGGACTCCAGGGAGGTTTGTATTTGAGCTTCATACTCTCCTGGTTCGACCGGGGACTGGGGGCTAGCCGGCACAGGTGCGCGGGACTGGTGGAGCGAGCCCGTGGGCTCGGGAGCACAAGGGGGCGGCAGCATGGGGTGTAGGGTGAGAGGTCCCTCTGTGGGGGTAGAGGGGGCGCTGGATCCGGCGGGTGCCAGATCCCGGAGGGATACTGTGTCCTGACGGCCGTCAGGGAACTCGACTAATGCGTACTGGGGGTTGCAGTGGAGCAGGTGCACCTTCTCAACAAGGGGGTCGGTTTTGTGCCACCTGACGTGTTTCCTCAGGAGTACGGGGCCCGGCGTCCTCAGTCATGCCGGAAGTGAGACCCCCGTGGTAGTGACCCTGGAAAAAATGAAGAGCCTCTCGTGAGGGGTCTGGTTGGTCGCCGTACACAAGAGGGACCTAATAGCGTGGAGCGCGTCTGGGAGGACTTCCTGCCACTGGGAGACTTGGGGCTTTCTAGACTGGAGGGTCAGTAGGACGGTCTTCCTGACCGTCGCGTTTTCCCTTTCCACCTGCCCGTTCCCCCTGGGGTTGTAGCTGGTAGTCCTGCTCGAGGCAAATGCCTTTTTCGAGCAGGTATTGACGCAGCTCGTCGCTCATGAAGGGCGAACCCCGGTCGCTGTATACGTAGCTCGGGAAACCAAACAGGGTGAAGACGCTATGCAGGACCCTAATGACTGTGTGGGAGGTCATGTCGGGGCACGGGATAGCGAATGGAAAGCGGGAGAACTCGTCTACGACGTTTAAGAAGTAAATATTCTTGTTAGTTGAGGGGAGTGGCCCTTTGAAATCAATCGCGAGGCGTTCAAAGGGCCTAGAAGCCTTGACCAGGTGGGCCCTGTCTCATCTATAGTAGTGCGGTTTGCACTCCGCACAGATCGGGCAGTCCCTGGTGACCGCTTTTACCTCCTCGTTGGAGAAAGGCAGGTTTCCGGCCCTGATGTAGTGGGCGAGCTGGGTGACCCCCGGGTGGCAGAGGTCATTGTGGATACTTTTTAATCGGTCGATCTGTGCGCTGGCGCATGTCCCGCGGGATAGGGCATCCGGAGGCTCGTTGAGCTTCCCGGGTTGATATTTGATATCGTAATTGTAGGTGGAGAGTTCGATCCTCCACCTCAGAATTTTATCGTTTTTTATTTTGCCCCTTTGTGAGTTGTCGAACATGAAGGCAACCGATCTTTGGTCGGTGATGAGGGTGAACCTCCTACCTGCGAGGTAGTGCCTCCAGTGATGGATAGCCTCCACAATGGCTTGTGCTTCTTTCTCGACTGAAGAGTGTCGGAGTTCTGAAGCGGGGAGGGTACGGGAGAAAAATGCAACTGGTCTCCCTGCCTGATTTAACGTGGCTGCAAGAGCTACCTCTGAGGCGTCACTCTCTACCTGAAATGGGGTGGATTCATCCACCGCCCGCATGGCCACTTTGGCGATGTCTTCCTTGATGCCGTCGAAGGCCTGGCGTGCCTCGGCTGACAGGGGAAATCGTGTGGTCCTAAAGAGTGGGCGGGCTTTGTCCGCATATTGAGGGATCCACTGGGCGTAGTAAGAAAAAAATCCCAAGCACCGTTTGAGGGCCTTGGGACAATGAGGGGGAGGGAGTTCTAAGAGGGGGCGCATACGGTCCGGGTCAGGGCCCAGGACTCCGTTTTCCACGACATAGCCGAGGATGGCTAGTCTGGATGTGCGGAAAACGCATTTCTACTTGTTGTACATGAGGTTCAGTTTCTGTGCCGTCTGGAGAAAACGGTGGAGGTTGGCGTCGTGGTCCTGCTGGTCATAGTCGCAGATGGTGACATTGTCCAAGTACGGAAACGTGGCCAGCAGCCCGTACTGGTCCACCATTCGGTCCATTGCTCGTTGGAACACCGAGACCCCATTAGTGACGCCGAAAGGGACCCGGAGGAAATGGAAGAGACGGCCATCGGCCTCGAATGCCGTGTAGTGGCGGTCCTCCGGGCGGATTGGGAGCTGGTGGTATGCAGACTTCAGATCCACCGTGGAGAAGAGCCGGTACTGGGCGATCTGATTTACCATGTCTGCAATCCTGGGGAGGGGATACGCGTCGAGGAACGTAAATCTATTTATAGTCTGACTGTAGTCGACCACCATACGGAATTTTTCCCCGGTCTTAACGACCACCACCTGAGCTCTCCAGGGACTATTGCTGGCCTCTGTAACCCTCTCACTGAGTAGCCTTCGTACCTCTGCTCTGACAAATACCCTATCCTGCAGGCTGTATCGCCTGCTACGAGTGGCTACGGGTTTACAGTCCTTTGTGAGATTGGTAAAGAGAGGAGGGGGAGGGATTCGCAGCGTAGCGAGGCTGCAGATAGTGAGTGGGGGCAGGGGCCCTCTGAAGCTCAGGGTGAGGCTCTTGAGGTTACACTGGAAGTCTAGGCCTAATAAGAGTGGCGAGCAGAGGTCGGGCAAAATGTAGAGTTTAAACTTCGAGTAACTAGTGCCTCGGATTGTGAGTGTCGCGGTGGTGCGCCCCTGGATCTGGACCGAGTGGGAGCCTGAAGCGAGCGCGATAGTTTGCTGCGCGGGGAAAATGGGGAGCGAACAGCGTCGTACCAGGTCTGGGTGTATGAAGCTCTCTGTGCTCCCGGAGTCGAAGAGGCATGGCGTTTTGTACCCGTTGATATGGACCTCTGCCATCGAGTTTCGTAGATTCTTTGGTCGGGATTCGTCTAGGGTGACCGCGCTGAGTTGCGGGTAGTCAGCGGCTCGATCAGCTGTGCTGGAGTGGCCCTGTGATGACTGCCCTCTGAGTTCGTAGTCTTGTTCGAATTCCTCCGCTGAGTTGTCCGAGCGCGGAGATGCCGATCGGGCCCGTGGATTGCACGTGGCGGGCGGCGAGGAAGATGGCGTCCAAGATGCCGGCCCCCATGAGTAGCACATGGCCGGCCGCATGGTGGAGGTTTTCCAAGATGGCGGCCCCCATGAATAGCACGTGGCTGGAGGGGGCGGAGACGGGGCATAGGCCGCAGCGTTTCGGGCCCCGCGGGGCTGAGAGTGCGGGGAGCGATTACTGTGAGTCGCTGGGGAGTTGGAAGCTGGGGCCCTTTTTGCGAGGTACTCTCTAGCGTAATGCCCTTTTCGCCCGCAGCTGCTGCAGGTCGCGTTGTGGGCCGGGCAGTGCTGCCGCAGGTGCTGGTTCTGGCCGCAGAAATGGCAGGCTGGAGCAGCATAGTGGCTTGCTGGGGCAGCATAGTGGCTGGCTGGGGCAGCATGGTGGCTGGGCGGCCGCGTAGCACAGGTCTGGGGGAGTCGCTGGTCAGGGGCCCATGATGGGGTCGCGGGGTCTGCAGGGAACGAGTTAAGGCTGCGGAAGGAGACCTCCATCGTGGTCGCAGCTTCCACAGTTGTTTCTAAGTCCTGGGCCCCCTTTTTCAGCAGTCGTTGGCGCACATAGTTAGACCTGCGGCCCGCTACAAAAACATCACGTACCGCCAATTCCTTGTGTTCAGCCGCGGTAACCGCTTGGTAATTACAGTCATTGGTCAAATTGTTAAGTTCTCTGAGGAATTCGGCGAGTGATTCCGTAGGCCGCTGACGGCGAGTCGTAAACACATGGCGAGCGCAAACTTCATTAATGGGCCTTACATACATTTATTCGAGAACTGCTAGCGCCACAGTATGTGAACAGTCTAGTTGCGTTGAGATTCTATGGCTCGCCCTCGCGTGCAGTAGACTCAGCTTC